>NC_046666.1:70572717-70574229 GCF_010883055.1 Belonocnema kinseyi | reverse complement strand
GCATTTTTCCCGCAAGTGTTCTAGCATATTGTTGACACGCAGGGATGCTTTTTAGGCCATTAGCAAGTGAAAGCTTAGCACCTCCAAGAGCGCCGATGATAATGACGATCAGTTTAACAGAATATTCCGGGTGCAACCGTTGCAACTCCCTTATAAGGTCTCGATACCTCTCTTTCTTTTCATTCTCCTTGGCTATGATGTTTTTGTCAGCTGGTGCCGAAAATTCGATAACGAACATGGTTCGCTTCTCGAAGTCAAGAAGAACCATGTCAGGCCTCAGGTGAGCAACAGAAACAATTGTCGAGAATATAAAGTTCCAGTATATGCGGCACTTCCCATTCTCGACAATTGACTCAATTTCCCTGGGGGCATTTCGAGGAGCGATATTAAGGTGAATGCCGTAGGAGTGACAGAGATGGTAATAAAGCACTCTTAGTGCCGCATTGTGCCTTTGAATATAGGTCGTTCCCGCGTGAGTTGGACAACTAGATAGTATGTGAGTTAAATGCTCGGGGTGTGCATAGCACGCCCTGCAGTTATCATCGGGAATGTCTTGGCTCAAAATGTGGCGACGGTATGTTAAGGCGGAAATGACACCGTCTTGGCATGCAAAAATGAAACCCTCTGTACCAGACTTCAATCCGGGCGATTTAAGAAAAGCAAACGTTAGCTCATAAGACATTGACTGATCCTTCACATTTCTGTGGAAGATATAGTACCGTGCATCCTCTTATCGTGGAGCTGTTCACGAAAGTTTTTCTCTTGTTCTTTCTTAATCCGAGCTTTTAGGAGTGTGTACTCGAGATAGATAAGATTTGATGCATTTTGCTCACCCCTAATACTGAAGTCAAGTCCGCGTGTTTCAGCAGCCTCTTACGCTGCTTT
The DNA here is from genome assembly GCF_010883055.1 of Belonocnema kinseyi. Lineage (NCBI taxonomy): Eukaryota > Metazoa > Arthropoda > Insecta > Hymenoptera > Cynipidae > Belonocnema > Belonocnema kinseyi. The sequence continues at coordinate 70,573,344 of NC_046666.1, read as the reverse complement.
GTACAGAAATGCTCCTTTGCCCACTTCTTCTTGATTCCTGACCATTTTAAGAAGAGGGTCTCTTCCATTTGCAACTCTATGTGCTGCACCCAGAATAATCCTGTTGTGAAGACACTCAAGACTCAATATTCCGCGACCCTCTCGACGGCGTGAGATGTACAGTCGCGGAACGAAAGACTTAAGATGCTTGCTTTTGTTCATGTGCATAACCTTTCTCGTCCCGATATCAAGAGATTTGAGCTCGTTCTTCGTCCATGAAACTACTCCAAATGAATAGAGTGGTACCGGGACGGCAAGCATATTCGGTACAGATGGGTGCGCATTCTTTATCAGGTGTTATGAGGGCAACACATAACTCCTTGAAGCTATTTATATTTTCTGAGTCTTCGTCCAGTCTATGCTGAACTTCGTAGACTTCTGTCCAAAATACTTCGACCTCCTTTGGTTTGGGTGAGTGTTCGACAGTAACTGGAGGGTCTTGGAAGAGTCGAGATGGGTCAGAGAGAAACTGTTGATTTTCTCTGTCCCACCTCTCCCTCCCCTCTAGACTTCTCTTAGCATCAGATAGTATACGTATTCTCTCAACAATATGCTGCCTGATGGTCAGCAGCTTTGACTTGTTAAGTG
>NC_046666.1:70560590-70572617 GCF_010883055.1 Belonocnema kinseyi | reverse complement strand
TTCCCGAATCAAAATGCTTCGACTTGAATTGCCCCCAATCAAGACATGCTGAAGTCGAAAAGGTCGACTTGAGCATGTCTCAGTTTTGAAACGGAGCCAGACTTCAATTTATGTTCTAGAATGTTGCAATTTTTATTTTTTTTCAAGTAAAATTTTAAGGGTTATACTCGTTCAGACCCACCGATTCTGAATTTTTAAATTAAAAATAACTAATTTAATAATTAAAAAATTTTCATTCATCAAATTTAATCCCATTTATGAGCCAAGAAAGGTTCGATAATCTCAGCCAAGACAAGGATCGTCTTGAGTCAAGTAAACGTCGTCTTAGCCAAGATAAGGCTCGACTTAAGACAATTTAACGCCGTTTTACCTGTCGTGGCCAAAAAAATTCGACTCAAGAGATAAATTTATGTCTTCAAGGCATAGAACGTAGAATTTAGTTGTACATTTAGTTGTACCTGCATGCCGTCATAGTTCCTGTCGATTTCGATATTGCACCTTAAGTAGAATTTTCCGCTGATTCCGAAAATCGAGGGCGTTTCTTCGAGAAATGGGTCAATTTTGAGATAATCACATTTGATTTTTTTTTTAATTAATCAATTATACCGCTTACAATTTTATGATTCTTACTATTTTTCTTTCGCCGTCGTCTGCTGCATATGTTTACGAACAAAAGTTTCCTCAGCCAGATTTCGATTACTTTAATTGTTAATGCAGAAGATGAACAATCAAAGAGAAAATGTCAGAGGAATTGAAATGCACCCATTTCTACGTAAATATTAATCCGACGACAAAAAGTTTGAAACAGAAGTGTTACTACTTGGCCAGGGGTAACTTTTTTTAATATGTAAGTTTTCAATAAATGTGAAAGATTTCGAAAATTCGACGATAATATAGATAAAAAAAATCTATACAAGGTATAAAGTGTCGTTTTTCTCGAAAAGAGCTGATTTTATTGAAAAATATCATGGTACAAAACTTGCTATTTTGACTGCGCACTATAAATTTATCTGAAGCTCTTCATTCAAATTTATTTATTTACCAAGTTATTGCAAATATTAAATACATGAACTTTATTCCATGATATCGTTGGTAATTTTAAGTGAAATCTTGCAACAAAAATTAGGTTAATAGAATGAAAAGGCACAAAAATATTTGTTTTCTAAAATTACGGAAAAAACAATCATTGCATAAACTAAGGGCATAAATTGAGTCTCGATCTCAGCTTCTAACTCAGGTAGAAAGTTGTAATTAAGCTCAATAATTTCCATACATTTTTCCATACATTAAATTTATTCCAGTATTTAAGCACCCCTTTTGAAAGTGGATGATAAGGCAATAAACGACCCAAAAGTTTTTTAACTGCCAAAGGCGTCGGACCGCAGAGTCGTAGACAAACCATTCAAGCCAAGGCAGGGGCCCACAAAGTGGTTTGTCTACGCGCCGACGCCTTAGACGGTGGGAAAACTTTTGGGCCGTTTATTGTCGTATCGTGTACTTGCAACAGGGGTGCTGAAATATTGTAATAAATTCTACCTACATTTTACTTTAAAAAAAAGAAAGCGTTGTAAGAAATAAAGTATAGATGTTACAAAGTTGTGAATACATCCATTTAATTAATAAAAATGTATGGAAATTATTGAGCTTAATTACAACTTTCTACCTGAGTTAGAAGCTGAGATCGAGACTCAATTTATGCCCCTAGTTTATGCAATGATTGTTTTTTCCGTAATTTTAGAAAACAAATATTTTTGTGCCTTTTCATACCATTAACCTAATTTTTGTTGCAAGATTTCACTTATAATTACCAATGATATCATGGAATAAAGTTTATGTATTTAATTATTTTCATTATCTTGGTAAATAAATAAATTTGAATGAAGAGCTTCAGATAAATTTATAGTGCTCAGTCAAAATAGTAAATTTTTTACCTTGATATTTTTCAATAAAATCAACTCTTTTTGAGAAAAACGATACTTTATACCCTGACATTTTCTCTTTGATTGTTCATCTTTTGCATTAACAATTAGAGCAATCGAAATCTGGCTTAGGAAATTTTGTTCTTAAACATATACACCAAACGACCGCGATAGAAAAATAGTAAAAATCATAAAATTGTAAGCGGGCCACTTAAATAATTAAAAAAAATTTTTAATGCAATTATCTCAAAATTGACCCATTTCTCGAAGAAACGCCCTCGATTTTCGGAATCAGCGGAAAATTCTATATAAAATGCAACATCGAAATCGACAGCACCTATAAAGGCATACAGTTCTACCCCTGGCTCCTAGAGTAAATATATTTCTTTTATTGTAACATTCTAAAGTGCTGCGTTCTTATCTTTTACTGCGGGTATGATTACTCTAATTACAAAACTAATTGCAACATATATTTTGACTTGTCTACTAATAAAAAATGGCACAATGACTTTTAGCTTAGTTAAACTTTTTATGTTTGGAGGGAGATCTTTCAGTTTATATTGAACCATATGATAAATGCTCATTTTATTACTTATTCAATATATTTATCCTAAATAATGTGTATGATTTATTTCCAAAAATTCCAATATTTTATGAATTAATTTAATATGCAGTATTTCAATTATATTTAATTACTCATTTGAAACTATTTTTCCGATAATTTTTAATTGCAACAAACGTTCACTGGCAATCTATGAAGTTTCACTTCAATTTCGAGGACACTAGTTTTCCAAAAACATTTTGCAGTAGTCTTTATAACGTTGCTCAACATTCTCTTGCTGTATGCTCCATTTATTTCTCAATATCTACAGATCACTTTATACGAAACTGTCTATCGTAATAATGATCTTTTCGTCTATTCGAGTTAAAATTCGGGCTATTTTGTTTACGATTTTCTACGAGCTTTCATATTGAAAAAAGCGGTAAATTGATGTAAAGAATTTTCATCTCGTGAATATTATAATTATTTACAGAAAAAATAATTTCAAAAAAATTTGTTTAAACACAATTTTCCATAAAACTGAAGCTTTATTAATTAAATTATTCATATTTTTTAGTTATGACAAATAATTGATTTGATTATTATAATATTGCAATAACCAATGTTACGCTTCTTTTTCGAAACAAATGACGAAGGTCCTTCAGGTTCTAAGCACTAAACATATGCACGTTATCTGCAAATTTTTAGTGACATTTGTAAAAAATTGCAATCTATGAAATTCATACTCAGGAGAAATAAAAACGAAAATTGTTTTCCTTATCTTTAAATTAATGAAAAATTAATCGTGAAAATTCATAAATGTATGAGGTAACAAATGACATGTGCTATGTTTATGATGACAATTAGATTTTCAAAAATTGACTGCTACATACTGAAACTATCAAATTTACAGTTTCATTTGAAGTGTTCACCCTTAATAATTAAAAATTTTTGAGCGCTTAACAATGACCAACCCTTTAAACCAACCCTGCTAAGAAAATGCCTTTTTGAATAAATTACTTTGATCGCAATCATTTGGGCTTTCACGAATTTTTTCCCTACTGCAAACAATTATTAATCTACTTTAAGATCAAAATTTGATGCCTTGGGATTTAGTGTGATATGTTATAAAAGAGCTCTTTGCGAATATAGAATTTATCTAGTTCAAATCTTGAATAAAATCTGTTCCCAGCAAGTATGTAGACCTGGTCTCACAGTCCAGGAAGCTGTAGAACTCCTTCAGGAGAACGATGCTGCTTAACAACAACCTGAGATGGTATTTATGGAACCTGCAGCTCCTGTAGTTCTAACTGATGAGGAATCCGGGGATGAAGATGAAGATGGGGAGATCCACCACCTTTTGGGAAGACAGCTTCTAGCCCAAGCGGAAGTAGTTTTCAGTAATGGAGTTCGCACCCAGCTTGATCTACAGGACGTTATAGATTCCACGCATCCCTCGGAACATTTCGATCCGAATTATTTATTCCAGGTAACACTGTTCCTACTACTTCCAACACCCCCGATAATTTTGTGAAGGAATGGATACAAAAAAGACTGAACGAAGGGAAACCAGCCCCTTAATTCATTGAAGGTGATTTTGAACCGCGAAGAAACCGCTTTTTCCCTACCACTGTGCCAGCTGATTTGGATTTGGGTGACTCTCCAACTGAAGCCTTTGAATGATTTTTTACCAAAGAAATTTTTGAATACATTGCCTCTGAAACAAAGAAGTACGCCCTATTCAAAAACGACGAAGACTCATAAATTACGAAGGAGGAAATCAAATTCTTTATTATTCTCATGATTTACTCAGGGTACGCACCTGTACCGTCGATGAGCCTATACTGGGATTCCAAGCAAGATTTACACAATGATTTGGTGTCCAACGCCATAAGGCGAAATAGAATGTACACGATCAAGAAGTAAATTCATTTCGCTGACAATGGGGAGCTCGATCCGCATGACAAAATTTGGAAACTGCGGCCACTGATGGACAAAATGAAAGAAAGGTGTATCGCAAATTTCGTGGCCACAACAGAGCTTCTGAATTATGACGAAAGTATGGTGAAATTCTTTGGAAGACACAACATGAAGCAGTTCATACCAGGTAAACCCATTCGTTTCGGGTACAAGATGTGGTGTCTAAATTCTATTGAGAGTTACTTGCTCAACTTCAACTTGTACCAAGGTGCTGATCCAAAAATTCCAGATCAATTCAACCAACTTTTTGGTAAGTGCGCAGCCCCATTTGTCGTAATGCCGAATTAGGTTCCCCATTCTATTCAGACTCTGCCCTTTGATTTCTTTTTCGACAACCTATTCAGTGGGACGAATTTGTTCAATTACTTGAAATATCGAGGATACTCCGCTACAGGAACGTTTCGAGAAAATGGCCTTCCGAAAACTCAGGATCAGAAATGTCAAAACAAAACTCAAATTGTGTTGCGTGGAAGAGTGGAGAAAAGAACCAGAAATCCAAAACCAAACGCAGCAATTCAAAATGTCAGGGTACTACATGGTAGGAACAACCAAATCAGCCAGCTGAATTTTCGCCGCCACATTGCAACTGAGTACCTCGCATCTACGCCACATCGAGAATCCGCCCAGGGCCAGTAGCGCCTATGATCTCACGAGTCAGCCTTGGTTTGCGCTATGACGGCGTTGAACACTACGCCACGAAGACCCAAGAAGACAAGCGGAAGAGATGTGCATTGGAAGTGTGCACATCGCAGACACGAATGATGTGCCATAAATGCAAAGTCGGGCTTTGCGTCGGCTGTTTCATGATCTATCATACAGAGTAAAATAATTCCTATCCTACAAATTTATGATTTACCAGCACGCAGTTATGTTTTGAATAAAGTTTTATTGAAGTTTTAAGAGTCTAGTAACTTATTCAGCCTATCGAAACCCAGTACCGCCTGGCGCCCAGTGATGCCATACGGCATCACGATAAAACCTCAATTACTGAGCCTCCTAATGATCCAGAATTTTTAAATCTATTTTTCCCTAGCTACTAACAGTCAGGGCAAACAATTCTGTACGTTTCAAGCTTAAAATCAAACAAAAATAATTACGGGACATAATGGGTTAACATAGGATCAAATTTTGGTCTGCGACTAGCGACAAAAAATTGGCCTAATATTTGATAATGCCTGGAGAGGTTTCCACAGAAAATATAACATATTCATTCGCAGATACTACTTACAAGTGTACAGAATGAGGACAATAGTACCTTCTTTGGGCTATCGTTCTAACACCAGTGGTTTTGAGGATACCGTCATTAATATTAAAATGAGTATCTATCATGATTGCCGGACGGCTTACAACGTTGTCCTCGCGGTTTAGCCACAGTCAGAAAGACCTCAGAAATACCTCTTTTAATAAGATTAGCTCCTCGACCAATGGACCAGAAAAAAGGTTCGATGTATTACGGAATTTTACACTTTATCTTTTTACAAACTTATCAGTGCAGCTAACCTGCTTCTTCCCTCTTATCCTTTTTGCGCACTACAGTTAATTATAATTTTGGCATTCACGACGAACAGGTAAGTCAAAGAATGTCATATTAATTACTGGATCGCGGTATGCTAACATGGCAGGCAATTACATTATGTAGTTTTGCCATTATATACGAGAATATGAAAATGTCATAAGGAAAATTTAAAATGAAAAAATATTTCTAAATAAAAATATTAAATTTCTATTTTTACTCAATGCAAAATAATTGTATATGGAGAGAATGTTTTTATCTATATTATTAACGATATACTAAACGTGGAAAAATTTATTTAGTAATCAATTGAATCTGAATTTTAAAGGATAGCCTTTTTTTAAACAATTTATAAGTGCCTCATAGATTTACGTAATTACCCATAAGGTACATTCTCGTTAGGTCGAGAATGAAAGCTTTACAGCAAGAAACTAGAACATGGTATAAAATAAACATTGACTGCAAGTAGGCGTTCTTATTCGTAACACATTAATATTTCCTTGAAACCTTAAAAATGTACAAGATCTGCCCATGCATCATCAACCGACCTATCTTCTGTGAATGAATCACCTGAAGCTATACTCTTGTTCAAACCAGAAAGTATAAAAAATGATGCATATCACAAAGCAATCTTCGAACAATATCTACACGAAGTTCGGACTAATTGAGTGAAGAACACTGCGTTTAATTAGAGAAGAATCATGATTAGCAGAATTGAAAAACGGAAATGAGGATCATATCGAGGCAATGGCTGAGGCTGAGTCTTATAAATATTTGGATATTCTGGAGTCTGCAGGTATTGAGCCCAAGACATTTAACAGAAGCCTAATGACTGCGTTCACTATAAGACTGAGATTGCTCCTGAAGATTTCTGTTATCTCAGACATAAATACTTTACAGTAATTCAGTGATTTAGAGTGTAGTTTTACCACATCCTAGAGGGATTCAGAGCGTTGTATATGTCAAGCATCTGTGTACAACACAAGTTTAACAGATGCAAGGATATTTTACAGGTTCTTTCTACTACACTATTTGTGCAGCGGATCTCGATTACGCGCTTTCGAATTTGTCCTCAGAGGAAGCCAAAAATTCCAAAACTAAAAGTATATGGGAGTTATAAATGCAATGAAGATAAAAATTTGATTACGCCGAGCACCTACGGACGCAAGAACATCATGGAGTGGACAGAGAGGCGTTCAATATTTGTGTGCAAATGGCGTTCCTGTTTCCGAAAATAGAGGGATTCGTGATACAGGTTCAGTACAGCATTGTTAGCACCAGAAACTATACTAACTACTATCTTCTATGCTCACTACACGTGTGTTATATTAATACGTGGTTGACAGATACCGACTTTATGGAGATACCAACAAATCCATCGAGCACATTATTGATAGTTGTCGCGTGATGACTCGGAGAGAGTACACGCACATAAATAATGATTTAGCGGGTCCTAACAGAATGGATGTCGTTCTGCAGATACATTTCACTATTTGTTTCAGAAAAAGAGTACTGACCCTTATACTGGAATGTTACTATCTAGAAGGATCAATACATCTGAAGCAATCGACACGAAATCGTGGCGCGTATGAAAAAGTATGGAAGGGTCTATAAAATCGTCATTACTTATCACTTTACTGTAACTTGCAGGCAATATATAAAATCAAGATCGATGAGTATATCGAGTAAAGGTGTGATTGAAAAAAATGGAGGAAGATATGCATCTATTTTAGTGTTGCATTTCAGCGAGAAAAAATAGAAATGAAAACCAACGAGAGAACCTCTCGTCTTTTTTTATGAAATCTGATCCCATCTCGACTCATATAAGCGAACTTTTTGAGAGATCGTATGTTTTGATCAACTGCCTTTTCAGTATCAGAATTTACATTCCTTACTAAACAAATATCATAACTACTTATTATCATGAAATATTAAAGTAGACACAGCATACACAAAAAAGATAGTATTCAGATTAAAATCAGTACTTGCATTGCATTACATAATTATTTTATTAATAACTTAAATTGCTAAATATAATTTTCAATAATATGATTTTTGTTGTCTTGTATCTCGTCAATTTATTCATTGCATGATTTGTTTGGTTATTTTTCATATAGATGCATAAAGAAAAGTATTTTCTAATTCTAGATTCAAAGCGCCAAAAGGCTTTATTTACAATACTTTTTAAATAATAATTAGCATAATAATGTATTATAATTTATAAGGCAGTGTATTTTAAAAGAATAATAGCATTACGAGTATATTAACAATAATTTTAATGTGTCCTCGGGTTGCAGATAGAGGATCCCTGTAACAAGGGTTTCTGCTGAATATGGTTACAAAAATAAATAGGCAGTCGCGGACAATTGTCCAGGGGTGGTCTCACAGGAAATAACCCCCAATCGGAGGTGTGGAAACTGTGCCGAAAGCTGAATAGCACCTGGGTGAGGTGTCTAGAACGGTGAATCTGGAATGCCGGCCGACCTCTCAGCGTACACAGCCTTATTCGGCATACAGGGCTCCCGACAATAAGTAGGCCAACATTGCCGACTACTCTAGAGCTGGGGGAGCCAATGAAGATAGAGTCAATGCGATGGATCGGCGGAATCTCGGGACCTTTGGATGGACGGAACGACTAAATCACGACCTGCTAGAGTGCTTAGTGGTCATTTTTTCGAAGAATCCGACGTCTGGACTATCAATTGTCTTGTATATAATGAAGCGAGAGCTTTGGCACGCGAACTCCGGATCCGTTATCACACACTTAGCAAGTCAAAGCTGCTGACTACGAGGCAGAATATTTTTGAGAGAATGCGTCTACGAAATGCAGCATGGATTGAACAAAGACTCAGAGAACATTAATAGCTTCAAGAAGATGTGTGATGCCCTCATAACACCTGAGGAAGAATGCCCATCCATCACTACCGAGGCGGTGAAAAAAGTATTAAGAGGTATGAACAACTATTCGGCTCCGGGACCAAATGGCATCAAGACCTTCTGGTGAAAGAAGTTTCCTTAAAGCCATCAGAATTTGGCCCGTATTTTCAACTCATATTTAAAGTCGGAAGAGCCAACTCCGGAGTGGTTGGTGAAAGGGCGCACAAAAAGGGCTGCCGAAAATGGGCAACTTAGCTGAACCGAAGAACTATAGGCCAATCACTTTTAATTATCATTCACCACTTGTATATGAACAAATCAGTTCAACGAAAGGCGTAGCAGGATGTCAGGAGAACCTGCTCATCGATAAATGTGACTGCGAAGATGCAGCATCCTACCAGTGTGACCTATTTATGGCCTGGATTGATTACTGGAAAGCTTTCTATTTGACTTCCCATAGACTTATCATATATCTTTTGGAAAGATTTAAGGTTTATCCGCAAATCGTAATGTGCATAGAGAGATTGATACCGCTTTGGGAAACCAGATTAACCATCGCATCTGGAAAAAGTCATGTGACAAATAATAAGATCACCTTTTAGAGAGGTGTCTTTCAGGGCAGCACTGTGAGCCCACTCTTCTTTTGCCTCATATTATTGTCACTATCTGTAGCACTTCATCATTTCGAGAATTACTTTTTCTTCAAATCTGCAAATCAAAAGTACAAGGTCACTCATGTATTTTACATGGATGATCTTAATATCTATGCTAAAAACAAAGAGCAACTACATCTAGCTCTAGGGAATGTCGAACGATACCCTAAGGAAATAGAAATGAAATTTGGATTAGAAAAATGCGTTCAGTTTAATGTAAAGCGAGAAAAACCTAATGGCATCCCTGAAGACCCTGAGCACGTCGATAGAAGCGCTATACGACACCTTTGCGCTAGAGAGACTTATACATACCTAGGCGTGCCCCAGAGCCGCATTCAGGATGTGACATCTATAAATGATACTCTCCGAAGCAGATATAAACGTCTCATCTGGCATATTTGGTCTTCTGAACTGTCTTAGAGGAACAAAGTATCTGCAACAAATATGGTTGCCGTCCCGATAGTACTCTATTTATTTGGAGTGGTTTCATGGACGAAGAACGAGCTCAGATCCCTTGATAGCGGGGCACGAAGGGTTCTGCACATGAACAAAATCATGCATCTTAAGTCTTCTGTTCCGCGACTGTACATCTCACGCCGTCAAGGTAATCGCGAAATATTGAATTTTGAATGTCTTAGCAACAGGATTATTCTGGGTACAGCAGATAGAGTTGCAAATGGTAGACACTCTCTTCTCAAAATAGTTAGGAAGAACAAAGAGTTAGGCAAAGGAGTGTTTCTATACAAAGCAGCGGAGGAGGCTGCAAAAACACTCAGCCTTAACTTCAAAATTAGGGGTGAGCAAAATCCATCAAACCTTATCTATCTCGAGTACTCCCTCATAAAAGCCGTGATTAAGAAAGTACAGTAGAAAAACTTCTGCGAATAGTCCCTCCATAAGTGGATGCACGGCATCTTCCACAGAAATGGGTTTCATTTTGGCATTTCGAAACAGTGTAATTTCCAACTTAACCTACCGTCGCCATGTTATGAGCCAAGACATTGCCGTTGATAGCTGCAGGGCGTTCCATGCACACCCCCAGCATCTAGCACACATACTATCTAGTTGTTTAACTCATGCGGGAACGACCTACATCCAAAGGCATAATGCGACACTAGGAGTGCTTTATTGCCATGTCTGTCACTGTTAAACCATTAAGCTTAATAACGCTCCTCTAAATGCTTCTAGGGACATAGAGTCAATTGTAGAGAATAAGGGAGTTGCGACCCGGAATATTCTTTTAAAATAATCGTCCTTATCATCGGCGCTCTCGGAGGTGCCAAGCTTTCACTGGTTCATAGCCTGAAAAGTATCGCTGAGTGTCAACAATATGCTAAAACAATTGCGGGAAAAATGCAAAAGGCGGTCGTCCATAGATCGCTTCGTGTTCTTAGGGTGCACGATCCATTCCCGGATTGTCGTATTGATTTCGTCACAGAATGTAACCACCTATCTCACGGTCGTCAGACGTGGTTAGGGCTGAAATTTTACTGCGATTTCTCTGGGATCGGGTGCAGTTTTTTAGATTAGCAGCCGCTCCCAGCGAAAACCTGCGGTTTTACTTATGATAAACTTTTAATTATATCACATACTATATGCATGGTAAAATTAATAATAATAATTTAACTCTTTAAAATTTTCCTCAAAATTTTCAATGCTGACAGTTTTTTCGACATTTGTTTTAATTTGACAATCTCAAATAACATTTACGTCAATGACGAATCAAGGCATAGTCAATGGCGAACTCAAGGCATAACCAAATCGAACTTAAAACAAAGCATTTTTACACGGGTATGCTAAACTAATTTTAATTGCCCTTAATTTCCATTTTTTCTGTAAAGAAACTATAATAAGGAAGCCTTCTCAAAATGAAAATAAGTATTACATTTAATCATTTAAAATATTAATTATAAGTTTATTTTAAACCGAATCGTATTAACAATATAATTTTTTAGATATATTGTTCTTTTGATCTATAGTTGTTAAGAAAAATATATAAATTTAATGTTTTAAATGATTAAAGGAAATACTTATTTTAAGATTTGGATTGTTTTCTAACTTTAATTTTCTTGAAATTTAAAATATAAATTCAAGATTATAAAAATCATTCTAGTGAAGCTAGAGCATTCAAAAGATTTCTTATTCATCAGAAATTAGCCAAATGCATTATCGTCTTACTTTTATTGCAACGACAGGTAAAACGGCGTTTACTTGTCTCAAGTCGAGCCTCGTCTTAGCTAAGACGATGTTTACTTGTTTCAAGTATACTTGCCTTAATACGAACCTTTTTCGGCAGATAAATGAGATTAAAATTGATGAAAGAAAATGTTAAATTATTAAATTAATTATTTTCAATTTCAAAATTCATAATCGTTGGGTCTGAATGAGTATAATCCTCAAAAATTTTCTTCAAAAAAATCAAAATTTTAACTCTCTAGAAGGATCTCCTAAACTGTTAGAAATACGTAAAAACAAACCAAATTTTCGGTATCTTCATTAAAAACGTATAATAAAAGTGAAAATCCGTAAATAAGTTGATTGAAT
>NC_046666.1:70556565-70560490 GCF_010883055.1 Belonocnema kinseyi | reverse complement strand
TTATACGAGATTGTTTAATAATGAATAAAGATTAGTTTTTATGACAGTCAGAATGACCATTTTTTTGGGGCAAGTGTACACTCAAAGTTCTTAACCGATCGTCTTGAAGTCATAAAACTTGGACTCAAGACATAAATTTATGTCTTCAAAGCATAGAACCTTGTCTCCAAGACATAAATTGAAGTCTGGCTCCGTCTCAAAACTGAGACATGCTCAAGTCGACCTTTTCGACTTCAGCATGTCTTGATTGGGGGCAATTGAAGTCAAACTCAAGTAGAAGCATTTTCACTCGGGCTACAATTAAAATTTTTTAAAAATTTTTTACGTAAAAACTGATTTTCCACTACATTAAAACTCAAAGACCTTAAGAATCTCATAAAAAAAGTTTTTAATATTATAACTAAATTAAAGCAAACATTCTTACAAACAAATCTTTGTATTTGGTTTAAATAAATAACATTTTGGTTGATTTTACTCGATTTTTTCAATGTGTTAGAAAAATTTTACAGTACACAAGTTAAATATCCTAAGATGGAATAATTCTATGGATAACAGAAAAAGGAACCAGTTGGAACTGTAATCTATTGAATCAATTTTGCGATCAAATACCAATTTTCCCGACATCTTGAAGAATGAAAACTGAATATTAAGCCAATCTATTTGTCACAAAAATTTATTTCTGAAAAGAATTCCCTCAATAACGAAACTCGTGAAAAAACTGAATGAAAAGTATGTTTTTAAGATTCGACTGAAATCAAGATAATATTGATTTTAATATAAAATTTCCGAGTATGGGATGTTCATGGTATTATATAATCTCGCCAACCTGTGTGTGGCTTCCTATTCAAAATTTATTAAAAATTCTTAGGTGGCCTCCTATAAAAAGTTGCATCATATATTTCATTATGTATATTATTTCTTAAATTACTTGACCAACTTTCATTTTTCAAAGAGTTTTACAAATCAGTAATTAATTACGAATAATAATTAATCAATAATTATGTTAGCATAATCAATGATTATTTTAGTTTTTAAATACAAACTTTTTACAACAGTTTGTAATCTAAATAAAACTTTAAGACAATCTTCTCCAATAAAATGTTTTCCTCTGAAAAGCTCATCAAATAACAAGATTTGGAAAGAAGCTGAATATTTATGGAAGGATAAAACTCGCTGTTCTATTCTAAATAATTTTATTATTTCGCAATATGTAATAATTTTTTATCTGAAAACATAAAACCGCTTAAAAGCAAAACACAAAATAATAATATAAATCTTACTGTCAAAAACCTTCCGAAAAGAATAAAAAATACAATCTCTAGTTTATGAGTCTTTAAAACATAAAGCTTTTGCGAGCACGTGACGACTGCGCTTTAAAGGTATAACATAAAAGCGAATAATTTTAAAACTGGAAATATGCAATCACTTTTTATCTGGAAATTAAAACCAAGTAAGAGGAAAATATGAAGCAACTGTAAAATGCTTATTAGCAACAATGCATAAGAGTAAATTGAAAAATGTGGACTGTTTGATAAACTTTCTTTTAAAAGTTGTCCTAAAAACCACCATTATTTTGATACATTGAAAAATATCTACAATGAAAAAAGGATTACTGGTAACAAGTGAATTTTACTAGGCTGAAGTAAGTGAAAGTCCTGCTTATTTTTAAAGAAACATTTATTTGAGGCAAATAAATACGACCTGTTGGTCGAAGCGAATTATTTCTTTGAATGAAAGCAATATTAATTGAAGACAAAGAATATATTTTTTACAACAAATGAATGACTCATTGTTCCAAATGAATATGCCATCGATTGGAATGAATATTTCTTTGAAATGGGGAAATATGAATTAAAGGAAAGAAATGTATTTTAAGGTCAAGCAAATATTTTATAAGCTCAAAAATCTATTTCTCACAGTAAATTTCTGAATATTTAAAGCACAAAAATATATCTCTCGATTCAAAAAACTATTTCTTTGACCTAGACCATGCGTGAGTTCAATAAAGTGTTAGTACTTTAATTGTAGTACATATTTTCCTGAATAAGCAACTGGATTCTTTTAGCCTGAACTATAGATTACCATTTTTAATACTATACATATTTAAATTAAACAAATCACATAATTTAAAATCTTGATGGCACGTGAAACAGAAAAATTCGATGAAAAATTCACCCCCAGCAGAAATTGAACTTGGGTCCATCGAGTGTAAAGTCCACAGCGTTGACCACGATTTTAACGTGACATGAGAATTTTAAAGCGGAAACCCGTATTGAAACCTCACCATAATGCCAAAGAAATATTTCTTCAAATCAAAAACATGGATATTTAATTTAACAATATATTTCTTGAAGCTAAAGAAGCATTCAATTGAAATAAATGACGCCAAATCATTACAGTTTTGATTACAAAGAAATGATTACTTCGTTGTAATAAATGTTTCTTTGTCATGAATAATTTAATTCTAGTAATTAAATGAAACATTTTCTTCCACTGGAGAAATAAGAATTCACGTAAACACAATACCTTGTTCATCTAAATAAATGCTATATTGCTATAAATGCATGAACCCTTTGTGACAAAAATATATATACTGTAATTTAATTAATATTATTTTGAATTAAATTATTATTTCATTGATTTAAATAAACCTAAATTCTTCATTAAAGTATGGAAAAATTATTGATTCAAATGTGTCCCGAATGCCTGGTTTAAATAAAAATTGCTTCTTTTAAAGAATATTTTCTTGCTGCAGAATTTTTTTCTAAACTATTATTTTTGAAAATTGTTATGTTGAGCGCCATTATTTTATCTATTCTAAAAATTTTGATATTCTTTTGGGATCATTTAATATATCAAGATTTCCTGATATCCAAAAATATACAACCTGTCGAACAATGCAGTATTAAAAAAAATCCTCTTTTACTTTCGAGCAAGTTTTTAATGTCTAGCAAAAAGATAAATAATTTTGAAACCTTGCGATGTGCAATAATTAATTATCTTAAATACAAAACAGCTTAGAAGGGAAGCATGAAATAAGAATTAAAAGCTTGAACTTTATTCCGATTTAGTATACAAATAATTATCAAGAACAAAACTGCTTAAATATGCAGATTTTTTTACTGATAACTATTTTTTTAATCCTAATAATTGATCCTTTCAAATTAAATGTACGGATTAACTGAATGTACTTAAAAAGCATCTCACTCTTATCCGATGTATGCTTTACCGATATTTCGTTTGGATCATACAAATTCCAGACAAAATGAGATATTGATTCGATATTGGCCGGCGTAGTAGTAGTGGCTTTTACATTCTTATCTCAATAAGAAGGTAACGGTTTTATGTGAAAAATTACTTTCGCAGATTACATCACATTTTGACGTTTTGAGGCCCACTAAGTCAAAAAAAAAAGTTGTTAAGGTGGTGTCTGTCTGTCGTAATTGCCGTTGTTGTCGTTGCCTGTATATCGGATAAATTTTGAAAGACTACTCGGATTGGATTTTGTTTTGTTGCACTTTTCGAGGGTTTAAAAAGCAATAGAGATGTCGTTAGCCAAACATTTTGGATATAAATTCAAAAGGGTAGAGCATTTTGAAAATTTTCAGAAAACATCTTTTTTAATCTTAAAAATGCTAATGTAGAGTTATTCGTAGTACTCAAGAAAATGAACAATTTAGCTTCATGACATTTTTCGAAAAAAAAAATTCCTAGAGTTATGGCATTTGTAAAATTAAAAAAAAACTAAAATACAAATTTCAAATAAAAAACAATCCAATTAGATAATTCCTTCAAATGCCACCGCGTTTATATAATGATCATCTGACTTACCAGGTGTATACATATGAAACCGGTATTTTTTCAAGAAAAAAGCACATTTATTTCAAGAGAATGATAACAAATATTTTATTCAAAGTATGCGCCC
>NC_046666.1:70516508-70556465 GCF_010883055.1 Belonocnema kinseyi | reverse complement strand
AATACGCTAATTAGCACAAATGGTAAGTTCCGACAGTGCCTACAAGTGTGCCTACTGGCCGCTAGATGGCAATACCGGTTTCATATGTATACACCTGGTAAAATGTTTCGACTTGAGTTTGACTTAAATTGGCACCAATCAAGACATGCTGAAGTCGAAAAGTTCGACTTGAGCATGTTTCAGTTTTGAGACGGAGCCAGACTTTAATTTATGTCATGGAGACAAGGTTCTATGTTTTAGAGACATAGATTTATCTCTTGAGTCAAATTTTTATGACTCTACCACGAGCGGTTTATAACTTCGAGTGTATACCTTGCCTAAAAAAGGGTAATTCTGACTGTCATAAAAGCTAATCTTTGTTAATGGTTAAACAATCTTCTAAATTTTCATACAATATTTATATTAAATCAACTTATTTACGGATTCTTATTTGTATTATACTTGTTTGACGGTGATACCGAAAATCTTCTTTGTTTTCACGTATTTCTAACAATTTAGGAGATCCTTCTAGAAAGTTACAATTTTTTTTTTAAGAAAATTTTTATGGGTTATACTCATTCAGACCCACAGATTCTTAATTTTTCAATTAAAAATAACTAACTTAATAATTACAAATTTTTCATTTATCAATTTTAATCTCATTTATGAGCCGAAAAAGGTTCGTATTAAGACAAGTATACTCAAGACAAGTAAACGTCGTCTTAGCCAAGACAAGGATTGACTTGAGACAAGTGAACGCAGTTTTTTACCTGTCGTGGCCATAAAGGTAAGATGAAGGCTTATGTATAGACTCAGTTTTGAGACGCAGCTGCAGCCTGGCATCGATATCTTGGAGATGAACTCAAGGTAAAGCATTTTTACTCGGCCATTTTAACTTGAATTTTAATTATACACAATGACAAAAGTAAAAGTAGCGCTTTTATTGAGCGATTAATTTTACTATAAGCAACCTAATTTTACGTATTGTTGTTATAATAATTTTATTGTTGTTTTCAATTAACTTTTTTGAATAAAGTTAAACTCGCTTTAGGGTGCTAAGTGTGATTATGATGTTTAATTGCAGAATCCTTTTTTTCTCTTGAGTTTTAAAAACTGCAAAGATGACCAAATACAAAAATGCGATAGGTTTAAGAATAGAAAATAGGCATTTTTATTTACTTTCAAATTAATGTTACATGAGTGAGGTCAGTATTTATTATAAAAAGATATAAAATATTTACAGCTATGCTAAGTACAAACTTTTTCTGAATTTGTTTAAATAATTCAATTTTATTAATTTTTACCTGGGAAAGTATTTGAGGTCAGAGCTTTAGTATTCCAACGATTCTAAAATAAGGATAGTAAATTCTTGAACTTAATTACATTCTAAGATCAAAAACGAATATAAATTGCATTATTTAAACAGAAGGCAAATTTAAAAGCGTCAGGCAGTGGTGTTCTGATTTTACGTCGTTTTATAAAATTTTAATAAATAAGAATGGGGTAAAGGAATATACAGTTTGTAATTCGCGATGTTATGAAATACTATTTGCATTAGAGGGAAAATCATGAATAAGATTTTAATCATTGAAAGTAACATACGTTAGAACGTTTATTAATTTTATTTTATTATAATATTTTCTTATTAATTGATTTACCTTACCAGTTTTGAAAAGACCTCTGTACGAATCCAGAATTCTGTTTAAACAAAGTATGTATCTTTTATATAGATAATCACATATCAAGAAAGAGAATGCTGCTTTAAATTTGAAGTTCAAAACTTAAATTAAGAAAAACTTTTTTCAATAAAAATTTTTTCCTGAAAAAATCGTCAAGAAACATGGTTTGACAATAAACTGAAAATCTTAGGAATGATGACGGTTGTTAATAGCCTTATCTAGCAAGGCGTAGATGTGAAGAGAAAATTTATAAAGTTATCATAACCAATTTTAAGATTTTATATTTTGTAATAATTTATTACGAAAGTATCGACAACTGCAATATGGTGATTGTGGAGTATCTTGTTAAAGCTTCGTCGGCTTTAACGAACACATTTTCAGCAGGGATCTCGTGTTTCGCACTCGATTTGATCTGAAATCAAGATCTATATTTTACGAGTAGTCTTGCGCGCTATGGCGCGCGCTTATTAATTTTTTTTATGAAAAAGAATAAACCAAATGCATATTTTGTCTATGTTATTTATATTAAATGAATGTTATAAAATATTAGTATAAAATAATTAGAAGGCACCACGAAGCGAGTTCTGTACCTGTAACTGTGATTAATGTTTTATAATAGGATTCAAAAACATTTAGCCTATTTTGGTAGAAAATAAAATTGAACTTTTTTATTCCCAATTAGCTTTTTTCATTAAAAACTTAATTTACACCTGACATTGATGAAACACATTTATTATAATTTTGTAACTCATGTTGATAATAATCATATTCTTTAAATAAGGCACTTTGCATTTTTAAATCATAACTTTTAAAAGTCAATTTAGTAAACTTTTCAGCATGCGTGTCAAGTAATTTACCATCTTCTCCCTCAGTAATTAATATAACCCTTTCTTTTGACTTCAAATCCATTTATGTGTTCTTTGAACAACTATTCAAAAAAAATATTTAACAAAATTACCAAGTGAAATATAAACTTTTTTGTTGATAATTTACAATTATTCTAACATCTATAATTGCGTGAAAAATGGTATGCATTAACTTTTGTAAATTTACAATTATCACAAGATATTGTAAATACGCCAATATAAACATAGACATGTTTTAAGAGATTATCGTAGTTGCAGTTATTATTACTACTATTTATATTACTAATATATTCAAACATATTATCATTTCTACAATTATTGCATGTTTGTGCGAATTACTTAAAGGTTTATAACTTTAGCATACAGGCGAATTATAATAATTATTGACCTGATAGAT
The DNA here is from genome assembly GCF_010883055.1 of Belonocnema kinseyi. Lineage (NCBI taxonomy): Eukaryota > Metazoa > Arthropoda > Insecta > Hymenoptera > Cynipidae > Belonocnema > Belonocnema kinseyi. The sequence continues at coordinate 70,553,544 of NC_046666.1, read as the reverse complement.
AGAAAAACACAATAAGGTTGTTGCCACTTGGTAAACTCTCCTCTGAAAATCTTGTTCAAGTCTCCCCAACATTAGTTCTTCTATTCAGTGTCATCAAAATTATATCAATGACTGTTTGATTATTCCGATTGATACAAAATTTTTACACTACTTTGTAAGGAATAACGCGATATATGAGTAGTGTACAAATTTTGATTACAAGAGTAGATAAATCCATATAAAGTTGGATAAAAAATTATATTGTTGAACGAAAATTTATTAATTGTAGCATATCTTCTACAAGGTTATTATGATTTTTCATTTCAAACTTCGAAAATTACATTAAAGAAATAATGCACATATGAAAATATTTTTTATGCCAATTGCCGAATCTCGGGCTTGCCGAGTAAAAATCCTTCTACTTGGTTTCGACTTGAATTGCCGACAATCAAGACTTGTTGAAGTCAAAACTTTTGAAAAGGAGCCAGACTTCAATTTATGCCTTACAGACAGGTTTCTATGTCTTAAAGACATATATTTATGTCTTGAGTCGAATTTTTATGACTCCAAGACGAACGGTTTGTAATTTCGAGTGTATACATGTCTAAACAAAAGGGGTCACTCTGACTGTCATAAACGCTGATCTTTGTTACTGATTAAACAAACTTGTATGTTTTCATACAATAAATATATTCAATCAATCTATATACGGAATTTCATTTATATTATACCAGGGTTGTTAGTGGAAATTTGCTGTTCTTTTTAAATAAAGAAAACATTGAATCCTCAAGGGAATCTCATAAAAATTTTATTCAAAGTATTGACCATTGGATTCTACACATTTTCCTCATCTTTCAGGCAAATCATGGATACCATTCCAAAAAAACTTTTTCTCTTTCGAGGCAAACCATTCGACGAGCCATTTTTCGACTTCTTTAAAATTGGCGATACGCTGCTCTGCGAGTGAGTATCCCATCGATACGAAAATGTGATAGTCGGACGGGGCGAGGTCTGAAGAGTACGGTGTGTGCGATAATATTTCCCAATTCAGTGCTTTTAATGTGTTCTTCAACACTTTAGTGGTATGAGACGGTGCGTTGTCATGTTGTAAGATAACTTTGCCATGTCTTCGGGCCCTTTCCAGCCGTTTTTCGATCAACGCATGATTTAAATTGATAATTTGTTGTCGGTACCAATCCGTATTCACCGTCTCACCAGGTTTTTATAACTCGAAGTACACCACACCACACTGGCCCCACCAAATACAGAGCATTATCTTACGGCCAAACCAATTTGCCCTAGAGTCGATGGGTCGTCATCAGCAGCGAAAGCCATGATTTTGTCCGCTTCGGGTTCTCGAAATAAATCCATTTTTCGTCCCCCGTGACAATTCGATGCAGATAAGATTTCCTTTCGAACCGTTCAAGCAGCATTTCACAAATGATTTTTCGATTTTCCATTTGTCTATCGTTCAGTTGGTGTGATACCCATTTTCCATACTTCTGGATTTTTCCTATGGCTTTTAAACGTTGGAAAATTGCTCCTTGGGTCACATTTAGTGTTTGTGCCAATCGTAGTTACGATTGGGTTGGGTCTTCATCCAATAATGCCTGCAATTCCTCGTCTTCGAACTTTTTCGCTGCACCAGGATGTTCATTGCCTGTTAAATCGAAATCTCCACTTTTAAATTGACGAAACCATGTCTCATATTTTCTAATCACTGGAGCATGTTCACCATAAGTTTCTACCAGCAATCGATGAGCTTCTACTGCTTTTTTCTTTTGATAAAGTAAGAAAAGCAACGAATGCTGCAAATGCGATTTACTTGGAACGAAACTTGACATATTCACTGAGGTAAACAACTATGATGCTATTATTTTGGCAGAACAGATGCCAAATTATGGAAATGTATACATATCTTTAGCGACATCTATGAGTAAAACCGGCAAACTTCAACTAACACCCTTGGTACTTGTTTGACGATGATACCGAAAATGTTGTTTGTTTTTACATAATTCTATCGGCTTAGGAGATCCTTCCAGAAAGTTACCATTTTAATTTTCTGAAGAAAATTTGTAAGGGTTGTACTCGTTCAGACCCACAGGTTCTGAATATTTAAACTAAAAATAACTAATTTGATAATTAAAGGGCCACACTGCATACAGGCGTAAGTGCCAAATTTTCAAAAATCCCACTGCGTTTTTTCGAAGGAAAGGAGGTAAATAAAAGATGACACGTAGACAATTAGGAAACTGCCGCCCTGCCAGTTGCAAGTCGCTCAAAGGTGCGATGAAATTGGACTGTTAGCGACAAATTCATTCAATAATCACTTCCTGTGTAGGAACGCAATGAAATCTGTACCACATTGTAGGAGGCAATTAGTGCTTTCGTAAAATGTGGCAGTGCCACCCTTCACCCGCTCAAGAACCCCCGACAGGGAGGCCTAAAGGGTGTGATTACAGTTAACTTTCAGTATATGCCAAGTAAAGCGATACGACAAAAACGAAATGAAAGCCGAAAGCCCTCTGTACACGAAAAACTCAGCTGCCAAGGCTCAGAGTAACAGAAATATGGCTACCGAAGAAGAGGATTTATCTTCGCTGCGGGCGAGGCTGCCGCGTGGGTGCGGTGCTGCGAGGAAGGCGGCTGAGCCTCATTGGAAACTGTAAAACGATCCATTACACCTAATTCCCTCAGTAGGCGGTAAACACTTGTAAATGGATTGACCCTTTTTTACAATACCATTATGCTGTGAGCACACAGTAGCAGTGTTATTGAATAATTTTTACCAAAATAGTTGAATTTCTAGCGGAAGATTTCATTTTAAAATGCGAAAGGCGAAATTCCTTTAAAACATTTACGTGTATGAATACAAAGTGCATGGTAAGCAAGCCATGTAGCCATGCAGTACTTGGAGGCTACGAAAGAGCGATTTCTTAATGAAAACAAAGACATTAATTCTGAAATGTAACGGTGATTGTCGAAAAAAGAAATTCCTACATTCTAGTGCGGGACAAACGAAAGTTTAACCTTACACAAAACAACTGCATTTCAGTCCCAACATTTAATAATTTTCGATTGGAAAACAGTTCATTGAAATAAAAATGACTTAATAAAAAAATTAACATTTTTCAAGTTATACAGATTTTCCACTTATTTAATATATTGAAAAAAGGTATTCTTACGCAATAATTTTTTAAAAATCTTACCTGTTCAAGTGCATTAGGTGCACCTTTTCCATATGCCTGCACGTGTACATTTTCAGGGGCACCAGAAACCTCATTATTTTAAAAAGAAGCTGCGGTTGTCTAAAAATAATTAGGAAATTATGTCTCATGATGATACATATACATTATTAAAGAATAAATATATATAACCTTTAGGAATAGTTTTTGTTTTTGCTTACATTACTAATATCTTGCAAAAAGGCTTTACAGTCATCTCTGTATTTTTGTTTTAACACCGTCACTGTTCCGTGGCAAACCCTATGATAATCATAATCATTAGGTGATTCTTTACTCAAATATATATCACTATATTTTTAGTTCTTTTTTCCGAAAAGCAACTATATGAAGACACTTCTGAAAGGATTCTTCACTGAATTGCACTAACTTTCGGTCACTTTTCTAAAAAATATAACACTTCATTTTAATTTTTACGCCAAGTTGACACCGACTAGGCAGGACTAGACTAAACAGCGTAAATAAATACCGTAACTAAAACTGTCGACCGAAACCCTTAGAAGCCGAATCCTCTTTTCTAGTTGAAAATTCAACTATTTTTTGAAAGTTTACATATTGAGATGAAAAGTTTTTTTTTTATGAAACTAACCTTCTTGGTTGAAAATTCATCTTTGTGGTTAAAAATGCAACTATTTAGTTGAGCATTTTTTTTTTATAAAAATTTAATTCTTCAACTGAAAATTTGACTATTCCAGTTTTGTTGGAAAATTGAAACTTTTAATTAAAAAATTCATATTTTTGAGAAGCTTATACATTTTATGCAGCTATTTTGTGTTGAAGATGAAGTGCAACGAGTTTAATGGTACTTTTTTGCTATTTAGTAAAGATAGCATAGCAGAGGCGTATTTTTAGTTTTAAGTTAATATTTGAGTTATTATTTGCATTCAATATAGACATTAACATTTAGTAACATTCCTGTGAAGCATCCCTTCTAGAAATAATCAACTCAGATCGACAAGAAATAATATAACTCTTATCTCAATTGTTCCGAATCGCGTTTCTTAATTGTGCGAAAACGATTGGCAACGATTGAGCATTTTGCATTTCCAATTCTTTCCAATCGGGTACTTGGAATTAGCCACGTGATGCCAGCACTTTTGTCTGGCGGGAATTATTTACAGACAGTAATTTACTTTTTCGGAATAATATAAATGTGCAACAGTATATATTCTTAAACAAAGTACATCGAAATTTTGTAAATAATTCTTACCAGATGAAAGTGGTGCTACGAAAAATGTGCTAATAGTATTTTATGTTAAAAATATAAAATCAGATACACGATACAAATAAAAAAGTTGATTTTGTAATAATGAAGCAAAATTGTTATTTTTTATTATGCGCTCTAGGATTGTTTATTTTAGTGACAATTTTTATAAATGGTTATAAGTTTTAAAATCGGTTAAGATTAAAAAAAAAGTAAACGAATAATTTAGAAACGTGAAACATCAGAAAAGCGATTAAAGTATTATTTTATTATTTAAAGTGTCAAGCTGTTATTAATTGAATAAAATTAAACAATTAAAAATAAATATTAGAGATGAATAATTTTTTTGTCAGAAAGAGGTCTCAATTTTTAATTATTTGCAATTATTCACACATAAATTCTTCTAATAATAAAAAATTTTATTAATTTAACTTTTTAAATTTTTAGTTTATTAAAATATAAGTACTCAAAATGATGGACAAAATTCTTTCTAAATTGAACAGTGAATTTACATCAATGTCGGTGATATTATATTTGGTAATCCTTAGATTATGACTTCCCCTTTACCACTAATGATTGACGTGAAACTAACTTTTTCTATTATTCGCAAGGTAGCCACCAGTTTTACACCAGTCAATAAAATTCAATGTTTAATTTTTTGAAACTAAAAATTTTGATATTTAAAATATTTCATACTAAATTACAAATTAAACCAATGGAAGTGAAAGTTTTCTGATCACTGAGCGTTATAAATATTTCATTAAAACATTTCAAACAGCGATTTCGAGTTCAAATATTCATTAATAGAGGAGAGTACCCAAATATGAGATACAAACTCTGTTTGGCGTGATTGTCGGAATTATATGTACTGAATTTAAAAGTGATATAGGTCATTTTAAAGGAAATTTATTTTGTCATAAGAAGGTCAAATAACAAATTTTATTTAAAAAATTTTCTATGCTGAAAATACAAAAAATGTAAGAAAGTGCTTTTTCCAAACTGGTCAAACTATTCTCATTATATGAGGTACCCCAGGAAATAGCTAATAAAATGCAAAATAAAGTATTATTTTTAATAAAAAACTTCATTCTATGTTTCCGAAGTCTAAATTTACTGCTATTTAGATATATTTAGTTTTTGCAGTAGTCACAAACACTTTTGTAACCGATTTCCCCCGCGCAGCCACAGTGTTATAAAACCACAGGTATCTCATATTATGAGAACCACAACGTGCAACTATGCACTTACTATGGCTGACATGTAAAATGAAAAACTTCAACACTATCGATATTTTCCTACTTAGTTATTCAATCCCCATCACTCCAGACAAATTTTACTGCTAAATACATATTTAATGAATAATAAATAGGGTTTAAAGAATTCCCTTCCAAGAACTCGACCACCATCGGTTTCACAAAAAGTACGCATATTATCTTTAGAAGCCCAATAAAAAATAGACTATACCACGAAATTACTCTTTCTTCAAGGGCTACAAGTTAGTGATAGAACCAACAGAGTGGGTCTCTTAGTTTAGCTAATACACCGCTTTCTCATATTACGAGAATATCTCATATTCGAGTACTCTCCTCTATATGTAAAAAATGACAAGCCTTCTAGAAACTTTTTTATAAATAAAGCATTTGAAATTGTACAATATGGATTTAGAAGCATTTGACTTTGTTTGATTTAAAATTATGCTTTGTGCAATTTATGTATGAAAAATATACATTTTTAATCATGTTTCAATTTGATTTGAACCAGTAAAAATGCAGACTTCAAAAATAGCATTTTAAAGTTCAGGTTTCTAAACTGCTGACATTTAAACTTAATAATTTCTTGATTTTAGCATTTCAGACTCAAAGTGTAAAACAATTCGTAAATTAAAAATTAAAATCTTACTCTTTGATATGCTAAAATGTCGAAAAACGTCGTTGCATAAGATTTGATGAAATTACGAGAATGACAACTGGATATAAAGACCAAAAAAAACTTTTTTTCAGGCTATTAAATAAAAAATTTGACCAAAATTACAGAAATATATGGCCACTAATCACAATGTTTCAGGAAGGAGAGAATATAAAAAATATCTATGCTTATGGAAGGAAAACCATTTGTTGTGATAAATTCCGCACGCATTCAATACTAAAATTTTCAAGAATTTTAAATCAAACTTATTTATAAATTCAAAATTGTTAGACTGCCAGAAACTCAGAAGGATTAGATTAGTTTTTCTACTAAAAATTTAATGAGTTACCTATAATTTATTTAGCCTGCGTTTCAAAATATTGACGCCATCCGACCTTCTATAATGTTTCCAATCGTTTTCAATTGGGTATCCATTATTCTGAGTTAGGGGTCAAGTTTTCACTACAGCATTTTGATTTTGCTTAATTATTCACAAGCGGTTTTTTACACTGTCAAAAAAATAAATTTCAAGAATATGAATTTAAAAAGAAGTAAATAAACGTTTTACAATAATATATCGGCTAAATCATACTGCCTACTTGATAATCATATCACATCACTGTCACATAGTTAAAGGCTATGATTTTTACATGTTGTTAATCCATATACTTTTAATTTTTCATTCGGTATACCGCCTAAACATTATATTTTTTGTACTTAAAACTTTTGTTAAATTACTAAAAATTTAACATCTAAGCAATAAACACGTGCGCGTCATGTGTGTTACAAACTAAAACTGCAGAGGGCGTATTGCAGGCAAGTGCATTTACTCAATTCAATCCGATTGGGAACAATTGACACAATTAGCAACAATTCAAATCGATTCAACTTTTGATTTCTCTTAATCTTTATTAATCGTGGCCATTCGATTATTTCTAGAAGGGATGGAATTCGTTATAAAATTCCATTGCTGATATTAAATGCGATAGCAACTTATTGAGATTTTGAGGATAAGATTAAATTTTACAATTGAAGAGCGAACTGCTCGCAGTAAAAAAATGTATCAAAAAGGAGTAAGATGAAAACAGAAAAAGCTATTTTTAATTTTGTTCCTGTTTGAAATAGTTGTTTTTTCATCAAAAATTCCACAAATTTTAATTAAATAATTGTGAAATTGGAATGGAAATTTTCACTAATTTTCAATGTATTTCAGGCACAGAATATTTGTTCGTACGAGGAAAAATGAGAAAACGAGTAACTGTCGTAAAGTTTTTATTACACATTTTCGTAATTTTTAATAGCAAAAAATAATTTTGTATAAATTTTTGTAAGTATATGGATGATTTACATTAAAGTGGCAAAAAAAATGCAATCTTGCAACGGTTTGATGATATCGCCTCTGATATTAGACGAATGATCTAATTATGCGACCAGAAGTTCGCTTGAGAATTACAAAATTTATTCCTAACCTGAAAATATGAAAACATCAGAAATAGAATTTGATAACAAAAATTATAACAAATTACATTCCACGAAGTAGAATAAGGAGACCCCATTATCATACTGCCTTGGGAAATTTTGGAAGCATAGATTCGGATTTGGTTAGTTGGCATCATTCGTACCGCCTCTTGCGGAAAAGCGTTGAAATACAAGTTTTCAAATGGTATTATTTCTAATTGAAAGCGTTCCAAATTGTACACTTTTAGATTGAATTTTGAAATATGTAAAATTTTATCATTTTAAATATAACAATGTAGAATTTCAATGATTTAAGATAATAAGAAAATTTCGAAAATAGGACAAGTTTAAAATATCAAAAAGGAAATATTTTCCAAATACAATTTTGAAAATTCAATCATTTAAAATTCAAAGGAATTAAAACTATATTTTTTGTAATTAAGGGCGTTCTAAATTGAAAAATTTCAGATTATTATTTTTTTTAATGAAGAATTTTTTTATAAAGGAGTTGAAATTGTATCATTTCTAATTAAAAGCCTTTAAAATTGAAGAGACTTATTTTGAATTGAAAAATATGTAATTCTAATCATTAAAGATTAAAATTTCAAAAAAAGGACAAGTTAAAAACTTTAAAAATGAAATATTTTGATATTGGAATTGTGAAAATTCGCAACAACTTTCTTCTGCAGATTATCCTTTTAGTTATAAATTTTATTATTTAGTTGAAAATTTTCTTAAAAAAGACATCTATTTTTGATGCAAATTGCTTACAATTCTTATTTTGTTATTAGAAAGTGAACTTCAATCTTGTTTGGATGAAAATTTAATTATTTTGTTTAAGGTTTTTTTGTTTATTGATCTGTTTTAGGAGAAATTTAATCTTTCTTAAATAAAAATGTAAAACATTCAACTCTTTTTTTATAATTTTGTCTTTTTGATTTAAAAATTCACCTGCTTTAGCAGAAAATACACCTTTCTTGGATGAAAATGCAATTGTTTGGTTGAAAATTAAAAAAATTTGTTAAGTCATAATTTTTTATTAAAAATTCTACTGTTTTAACATAGTATTTGGGTGCTGAACAAAAAATAAATATTTTCTGAATGAAAATTTAACTATTTTTGAAAATCTATTTTTATTGAATTAAAAATCCATCTGTTTTAAGGAAAATGTCACCTTTTTGGATAAAAATATAACTATTTGTTAGAGAATTCAACTATTCAATTAAAAATTCATCATTTTTGGGTGAAAAAATTCGTCTTTTTCGATTAAAAATTCAATTTTCTTCTTAGACATTTTTTTTGTAAAAAAAATAATTTTTGATCTTTCAGAGTCAATTGAAATCTTTTTTGGACGAAAACTCAACTTTTTTCATTATGAATCATTCTTCTACTTCAAGAGATAATTAACCTTTTTTGATAAAAATGCAACTATTTGGTAGGGAGTTCAACCATTCCTACGAGAGGAATAATATTTAACCTAAAAGTTAAATTTTCATTTAAAAAAATGAAATTTCTTCTATTGCTTTGTTAAGAAATCACTTGTTTTGTTAAAGATTTCTATTTTAAGTTGAAAATTCATCTCTTTAGTTGAAAGTTTAATTATTTTGATGAAAATTAATCTTTTTTTATTAAAAATTTAACTATTTAGTGAAATATACATTTTTTTGTTTACAATTAATTTTTTAACAGAAAATGTAACTTTTCCGTCTTTTTAAGATTGATATTTTTTAGTTGAAAATTTGCCTTTTTTGAAAAAAGAAAAGAATTTTTTAGTTTGAAATTTTATTTTCGTTGGGTAGAAATGCATCAGTTTCGTGAAAAATTAATTTTTTGCTGAAGTCATATTTTTTGTTTGAAAATTCAATTTTTGTGGAGAAAATTCGCCTTTTGGCTTGAAGGTTGAATATTCAACTATTATGTTAAAAATTCAATTATTTTGTTCAAAAATTCAGTAAGAATAAAATGCTTGGAATTTTATTATTAATAATTTGAAATGAAAAATTAGGCAAGGAAAAAGCAGAGAATTTTAAAAAAGTTCTCGGTTTCGCATTTTTCCGCAAGAGGCACTACGAGCGATGCAAGCTAACTAAATCCGAATTGACGCGTCCAAGTTTTCCGGGAGTGGGATCTTCTTATACTACTTCGTGATTATTACCCAGATAGCACAAGAGTTTGCAGCAAGCTTGCCTAAATCTTGCCATGCAAGTTTCGGGATCTTGCATCGCAAGGTTCAGGCAAGCTTCCCGCAAATAAGAAAATGTCCATCATGTGACAATATTGCGAAGCAAGATTGAGGAAACGTTGCCTGTCAGTATTGAACTTGATCCATTGCGCATTAGAAATTTGTAATAAGACTTTCCCACGAATCTTCCTCCAATGTTCCCTTAAAATTGCAGGTAAGCATGCAGGAAGATTCCCATGCCAATGGTCCTTCAATCTTGCCTTGCAATATTGCAAAATTTTATTAAATAAAATGTAATTGCAGCTTGTGTAATTTCTCCAAAAAGTAAATTTTGTTCTTTTTAGGGTATTTTAATAACAAAAATGCATAAGAAATTTGCGAAACTTTTTTGTTTATGTATTAATTTTTTTCGTACCTTATGTCGTCTTTCCAAAAAGGGGCTCCATGGGTTTTCATACAAAAATGGCCCCCAAGTCGAATAAGATTTTGTATCAACTATTATAAAGCATTTGGTTTAAGATTGTTTTTTACAAATCTTCACCAGGAGAGCCGCCATATTGGATGAGGGATAGTTGATTATGCGTATTTCGTTTTTCGTAATTTTTAGCTAAACTAATCATAGAAAAACTTTGAAAAAATTCACAATACTGTTTGACTTCAAGGGACATCTTCGTGATTTTTTTTGGAAATTTTAACGCGCAAAATTCGAAATAAAAGAAATTGCAAAAATGTTTGCAAGGAATTTTGTTGTCAACGAAAATCAACAAACTAAGCCCATGTTTTAACAGTAAAGGGCCCTCAAAAGATCCATATATCCTTATTTTTTCAGATTTTTTACACAGTGTGGGCAATACTTAAAAAGAACGATAATTGCTCAAATCCATGGTTTCGCCCAGTCCATAAAACTTGGGTAAGAATGCATTGTTGAATATCATATTTTCAATATATGATCTAACAGAAAATATACTGCGTTTTTGCGCCTGTCAAATGCAACATGCTAGCTAACTGTATGTGTCGGGTTGCAGTCACCTATCTCGTTTAGTACTAACAAAAATCTGCAAGTATTTAGTTTGCGTGTCGTAGACAAGAATATATTGTATAGTAATATAGTATAACACAATTATAATATATAATGATCATTTATCGAAAAAATGTATGATTTAATATGTAAATAAATATACTATTTTTTTAAGTATTGCCACATTTTTTAAAAATCTAAAAAAAAAATAGAACACAGTAAACCACAGGAATAAATTTTATCTTGATATTAGAAAAAAGCGCTGCAGTACGTTTATCTGATGAAAGATAAAATTTATTTGACGAAAGATAAAATTTATCCGACGAAAGATAAAATTTATCTGACGCAAATATTTATTTGACATAGGTGATATATCAAACAACTGCGTGTAGGTTCACCGAAAAAATGTCCTGCATAAATTTGAAAATCCCCGCGGTATTCATGTTTTAAATCGTCTCACCTTATTTAAATTATTTGAACAATAAAATTATACACCTACACGCACAGAATACTAGGTTGAACTTTGGTCAGTTTATAGTGATTGTTTTTTTTTGTTTTAACCTATCAGCCGTTTGACATATCGCATCTGTCAATTAAATATTTACGTAAGATCAATTTACAATATTACACATACAATATGGCGCTTATCGGACTGAAGATTTGCAACCAAGTGCCTTCGAATATTTGTTAGGAAATCTCATTTGCGTAGACGGGAGAAGGCGTTTTTTAAATGGAAAACCGCTGAGACCCTCACGTTTATTTTTTATTCTTAAGGTTATTTTTACGATTAAAACGAAAACTATGCATTTCATCAAAAAATTAATTTTTAACCAATTTTTTACTCTTTCTGGTATAAACAACTATCGTCCGATCATTTTTTTTGCATGCTGTGTCGTTTGTTCAAAAATTTAATTTTTTTTATTTCTACTGTTATTTTTTACGAATAAAACAAAAACCACACGTCTATTAAAACAATGTTTAAGAACAAATTTGTAGATCGTATCCGGCCAAACAGATTTTTTTCGTAGCCTGAGTCATTTTTTCAAAAATTTAATTTTTTTATTTCTAATGCTATTTTTTCCGGTGAATCCAAAAACTTCGCTTTCTATCAACAAATAATTTTGATAAAACTTTTAGCTATTTTATGGGTGAGTAGCTTCTGTGAATTTATTTTTTTCGTAGCAAGTGTTGTTTGTAAAAAGATTGAATCTTCTTATTTCAAATATTGTTTTTACAGAATAAAGCAAAAACTACGCGTCTTACCAAAAAATAATTATTAAAACAAATGTAGATCTCTTTAAAGTGTACAACTTTGTTTTTACATATTTTTTCGTATATTGCATAGTTTGACCACTGAATTGAATTTTTTCATTTTTTTTGTCCAGATAAAATAATTATTATCTTTTCTTTGGATTATCCTACAAATCAAGAATTCATTTATCATTTAAAGTATAGATATCCAAACAAATGTTCAAGGTTGAACAATAGAGCATTACAAAAAAGAAAATGTTGTTGGCAATTTATTTGAAAACAGAAAACAGTTTAGAAGCAAAACATGAAATAGTAAGAGAAAGCTTGTTGTAAACGAAGTTTTTTACTAATCCAGAAAAATATAAAAGTACCGCAATTCAACGTCGAAATAAAGAAATATTTCTAAATAAATCAAAATAATGTCGTTTTTAGTTTCTTAATCAGTGTATTAACTTCAACGAAGTCAAATGAAATCTGATTAGGGTTTTTATGAAAAATTCGAAATTCTTATTAGTTTATAAAATGATTAAAGATTATTATTATTCATTGAAGTTGCTCTTTGATTCGGGTTGGCGCCAAATGAATCAGAAGATCGATTTCCCGTACGGATGTTATTACAAACCACCGATCTCAATAAGCGTAATTCAATCCTCGAAGACCGCCATCCATACTGCTTTCCGTAGTGTTATTAACTTGGTTTAGTTTCAATTCTACCAACATAATCCTAGGGTATCTCGCATTGTGGGATTGCATAGCGCATACAACGAACAATATCAAATTACCTTGGATAATCGAATGAATCTGTTTCACTTCTGCTTCTCGACATAAAGAATGGTTACATCGCAGCACTTTATTCCATGATTTTATCGGAAAGAGCTACTTTGCGATAGATTTCTTCTACACTAATTTTCAATAATTGAAAAGAGAACATCGTAAAAAAATTAAGAAGGAAGGCCTCACTTTAAAACAAAATGAGGCTGAATTTAAGGGTTCAAATGTTCGGCCTTAACAAATATAAGAATTTTTTTAGTAATTTCAAATCAGACCGGTTCTAAGCTTTACATAGCAGAATCTCTCAGCGACGAAATATGTTATTTATTTGATGAAATTGGGTGACATGTATGTTTCCGTTTTAAGAAAAAAGAATTTTTCCCGCAATTCGGAGTTTTCAATTTTAACGTCTATTAAAAAACATAAAAATTATTTTTTGACAATTTATATGAATTTGTGCTTCTATAAGGAAGACCGGGAGATTTTTTTTCGAAATGTCTCGCCGTCCCGAAATTCGGAGTTAATAGTCTTAATATTTCTCATAGGCTTGACCAGTCGTTTTGAGTTTTCGGCACGTCTAGTGCATACCATTTTCCAAGTCACCTGATTTTTCGAAATGAATAGTTACAGACTTTTTTTTCAAATTAAATTTTCGCGATTTCCTCGTAAGCAACGAAAGATGCAAACAAGTTTTAAAATTCTAACATAGATATCCTTTGCAATTAGTAAGAATTTACATGAAAAATATTTGAATGAAAAACATAATTAAAATCCTTTCGAATTTGCAATAATTTCACGTTGAATTTACAAAAAACTTACATCTTTCTATATGGAATGCTTATAAGTATTTCAAATTGAGAAAATAATTTTGAAATTAAATTTTCTATATTAAATATTAAAAAAAGAATAATCCTTTAAATTTCAATTCGAAGATAAATACGATACGGACTCTGAATTTTGAAGCTAATTCATTTCAAATACAGTGAAACTCTTCAATAGCCCTCCCTTCTATAGCTCTTCCGAGAATTTACGCCGCGCCGCAGGTATGTGTAAGGGGAGCTGTACGGAGTGCGCGGGATATGCGGTTGTCACTCAGGTTAGCACTCAGGGGTGCATAAACAAAAGCGGAACGGTCTATAATGTTTTAGTTCCGATCCACTGTCAGCCCCAAAATCAGCGTTATGGAAGAGTTTCACTGTAATTTATGGTGTCTAGTAATTTGAATTAAATTTAAAAATTCTATTTTTTCCCCCTAATATGGAATACTATTTCCAGCACTAGCAATATTAAATTGATAGCACATTGAAACTTAAATTGGATTTAAAAATTGGAAGTAAAGTCGAATTATAAAGTCTTAGAGTTTGAGAAAACGTTTCTTTCTTTCCAAAATCCTTTAAAATCAGAGTATAATTAGTTTTATTCAACGATAAATAAATATTCCTCAATCATATTCTGGTTTTTCCATAAGTCTCAATTTTGTTGGGGCTAAGGTCTAGAAATTTTTTTAATTGTCATGGAAAACGGTTCGGGGGCTATTATGTAATTTCATTTGAATTTTATTTCCCTTTTGCGTGAATTTCAAATTCACCTCTTTTCAGTATATTTTCAAAATTCATAGCGGATGGCATTTTTTTTACATAAAAATAAAGTGACGCACATTTAAAATTCACGTAAAAGTGAAATGAAAGTGAAATGAAATTACATACTCGCCTAACTAGGATTTTTAACTCAAAATTGCGCGGCAGTTGGTACAACTCATGGAATACATAATTTTTCTGACAAATTCCATATCATACTAATTCAAGTTTAGAGTTTTAAAAGAACTCAGATATTAAAAATGTTATTAAAGAAAAGTTTTTTTAACCATAAAAATGGTTTAACCCGCATAAAACTCCCATATAAACTTCACTATAAAAGACAAAATTGGTAAAAAATATAAGTGTGAGCTTTTGTGAAAATCGAATTTTTATATTGCCAAAAAAATCGGCGCCACTTTGCTCATTTTGAACTTCTTTTAAATTTCCCGATGGATTTCGAAAAATGAAGGTAAAAGTCACCAGAAGCAGAAAATAAAATTTGAAAATTTGAATTAAATGAAGAACAAAAGTAGGCTAAACAAAGATATTGTTCATAGACGTCAAATGTCAAATACTCTTAATTTTGTGGAACATTTTTTTGTAAATCAAAAAAGTACGTGTCGGTTTAGCGTTTCCCTAAAAGATAACATATTTCGTCACTGAAGCATTCTGCTACTTCAAGGGCAGAACCTGCCTGATTTGAAATGGATTCTATCTAGAAGTTTACGTTAATGTTTTATGCTATGCGAAGTTTTTGGACATAATTCATAATAAATTATTTCATTCGCAACGTCATTCAAATATTTCACGCTCATACAAAATATCGATATTCGAAAATACAAATACTGACCCGCACCCTGACAAAATCAGGAACAAAAATTGATGGGAATTTAATATAAAATCGATCAGCATCGCAGTTATTGTTACGGAGCCGAATGTAAAATAATGTCCAGCGAAATAGTATCGAATATATCGGTGGTATTGCTAAATTGACGTAATTCCAGAATAAAAAAATCAAAAAGCTATGCACATTTCATGAATCAGCAAGAGTGTAACCATAGATATGAAAGCGCCATAATTAATTCCTATCGAATGATTGGTCGCTCGTTTTATGTCCATGTTCGTCGGCGCGCATTTAATTAGCGAGTTAATGAATGTGCCCAGTGAAACGAAAAATGACCAGTAAACAACGGACGCGGCATCCTCTTCGGAATTTGAAAGTCGATGATGGATGTCTGGAATATATGTTGTACGTTACACGTTTGCTAGCTGCAAGCGTTATACAAACAGTCGGATGTTAACACGAATTCATTCAGACGGACACTTATATGAGCTTGCACTGCATCCATGTACTGTGGGGATTGCGGATGTCACGTCAGAATTCGGGTCCCTCGATTTATTGGTAATTCCAAGTGCAAATATCGTAATTGAATTGCGAAATCGGCGAAACCCTCTGTTTGCTCCGCTTCATTTGTTTATCTCTCTTTTTATATCGATCCCTCTTTTTCTTGTTTTAAGATATTAATAGAAGTGAACAATTTGATATTGGTATTAAATTTTCCATCTCTAAATAAAAAAGGTAAAAAATATAAACTATATGAAGATACAAGGAATAAATAATTAAAAGATGTGGATTGACTACTGAATTTTTCAAAACATTTCCAAACCGCTTTTTTATCTGAATAACAAATTTTGATTATTAATTATATACACTATTAAAAAAATCATTATTTCTTTCCATATTGTGACTACATCTATGTTAGTCTGTTGACATATAAAATTGCCTTCAACATTAAGTTGTTCCCCTTCATTTTCTAATTATTACTTTTACTCTTAAGATTTTAGTGACTGATTATAGTGATTATAGTATTTTTAAATTTTCAAATTAGTGTTTTAAATCAAATAGCTTTATTTGGTATTAAAAGGAGCTATTTAACGTAAAAAAAGCTAATATGAAAATTGAAAAACACGAGCGTCATTTGTAAGAATCACCATGCCCCGAACCGGCACCACACCCTACTTACCCCTAGTTTTAAGATCCTAATATAAGAATTCTTCATTTTTTCAAACAGGCTTTAAATTGTTTAACTTATAACTATTTAAGTTTGAATTGAATAATTTAGAAACATTTCAATTAGAAATCATTTAATTTCCAGCATTTTGTGAATAATTTAACTTTTAAGATTCAAAAAATAAGAAACTCTTTACTTTGTAACGGTACAAATGACGGTGATACTTGTTTAGACAGGGATTGCATTTTGAAGTATCAGAAATCTATTCAATCACTTTGAATGTCACTTTTTTTACCAGAGATGCCATTTATTAGTCTTATTTATCGTCTTTAAAATTTCCATAATTTTAATTTATAAATATAGTTTAGAATACGCAACTGTAAAACAGTCTAATTTTTAGGACTTTGAAACTAAAGTTTTTTTGCGTTAAAAACAAGGATATTAGAAACGGAAGTTATAAATAATAATTTGAACTCTTTGAAATTAAAGGTCCTTTTTTGCTTTTTGCTTACTTAAATCAATGCTTTGGTTTTTTGCTTCAAATGCTTTTAGGTTGAAAAATCAAAATGTCATTATTTCTTCGTAAAAATAACCACTCAGTAGGTTTTGAGCAGTTACTTTCTTCTTCAATGAAGTATAGCTCTTTAAATATTCCAAATTGGATTCTTTAATTTTCGTTCAGTTTTAAATTTCACAATTTAAAATTTGAACCTACCACATTAATTGGTTTGTTTGGTTAAAATCTTTGAAATCGAATAATATAAAATTGAAAGACTTGACAGTGGCACAATTATCATTTTAAAGGACTTGTAATTGAACAATTTTTAACTAAGTGCTGCAAAATAAATTTCAAACAACAAAATTTTAAAAAAAGAATCAAATTAAAGCCTTGAAACTGAGATGATTTTATAAACTTGTACAATTTCATGAATATAGTTTATAGCGATCTCGAATTGTATTCGCTTTGTTTAGTTTATCTTTTTGTTATAATAAATCATTTAAAATTGAAAAAAATGGATTAAAAGATCACACGAATGATCATTAATTTTGAATAAAGTGTCAAAAACTAAACAACTTGAATTTAATCAGTTGAAAATGACTTTTCTTATAACATAAATAGATCAAAATAGAGTTATCTGAAATTGATCCCGCGGTAATATTATAACATGAAAAAGACGTTGAATTCATTTTTTTATCTAAAAAAAATGGTTCAAATCGATCTGAATTTTAAATTATAATTTCTTTACGCAATTACAATTTAATATTTTAAGATTTCATTAGAAGGTAAGACAGTAGCCCACTTCCAAAATGAAGTTTTACTGATTTAGGTCCAAAAAAATAGGTTAGAAACTGTTATTCATTTTCGCGGAAATATATGTATCAGCAGACAATACAAAAGTGACATTCACCGGAAATTGGAACAGGCTAGACTGCGGATTGCGCTAAGAATGTTCCCATTAGTTTAAATAATAAGTAAAAACTTGCTCCCGATATATTAAATTTCTGAAGGAGAGTAAAAAATTTTCGATCTAATAAATGAACCAACTCCGAGTGAATAATCCAAGAATTTTGAGGTTCAAATTTAACATGTTTTGGACATGGGTTTTCAGTACGAAGCTAAATAAGAATAAAATATGTTTGATAGACACAAATTATTCTGTTCCAGGAAAATCAAAAGTTAGTTCAGCGGTATCGCACTGAGATAGACAATTATTCGGTGAAAGGACTATACAAAATTTCTTTTTTCCAATAAAAGATGATTATTCCAAAACATATCTTGACGGAAAATGAAACTTTATCAATACATTAAAATATTACGCTAAAGTTTGAACTAAAACTGAACTTCAAATTTTTTTATTACTACATATATTAAAAAATATATCTTTGTATCGGAACGTGTGCTTAATTTTTAAATAACTGCTTATTGAATAAACGAATTTAGAACAATTATTAATAATCTAGTTCTGTATTGCCACCCTTAAATTATGAACGCTTTTTATTAGAAATTATACAATATCAATTTCTTTAAATATAAAGTAATCCAGTTTGAAAAATTCATATCTGCAATTAAACAATTTTAAAGAATTTATAAATTGTAAATATATTTGAATATTAATTCTCGAGAACTTTTAAAATTAATGTCGAATACAAAAATGTAATTCTACTCTCGTAAATGCGAATGTAAAAAGTATTTTTCACTGTTCTTGAAGAACCTGAATATCCGGGGAATTAACTAAAAAATTGTAGAAGTTTTTAAAACAATTTTTTATTTTATTTGGAATTCATAATATTAAAATTCCTCTAAAAATTCTGTGATTATCTTGATGTTTCTAAAATATTTTAAAGCCGAATAAAAAAAACTAATTTAAAAAAAAGTTAGAAAAGAAATTTAATTTACTTATGCCGTCCGATCTCCACTAAATTCGTTAAAATAATCCAGAAATGCCATCCACAGAAATGATTTGTCTTATTTTTATCTTGTTCTGACGAACTGTTTGTTCATATTGCATAGTTTATTAATTTAGATGTACGGCAAATACCATTGCGATCTGAACATATTTATCTTGCTTGATTGATGGAACTATTGGTTTAATGAGGAGGAATTTGATGGAAGGGCATATGTGTCTATCACGTTGAGGAGGGGCGTGGGGGTTCATAACATGATAACAGATATATGGAAGAGCGATTCAAACTAGTAGACGGGTACAAACCCATGAACGAGTATAGATAGCAAACTTCAGGCCATTCCACTTAGCTGATAGCAAGCTACCAATGCAGGTCAACATGCAGCATCCGCCGTTGGGTATACATATCGTGCATGTACTTATGTCGCAGGCTAAGTGTATGATCAAACAGGAAGGCTATCACAGTTTGTTTGCCCAAGGGCTACATGATTCAAAGTTCCATATAACGTATCTGCATATTTGTTGATCTCAACTATGGCAAGGGGTAAACAAATTTTTTTAGGGATAAAAACAGGTTTCAGGTACATAGTGAAATAGAATTTCGCTGCAAACTCCGTTCAAATTTTATCTTTATTCAGTAAATGTGTCGTTTGCAGAAAAATAGAGATACCTACCACAAAAAATTTTGCTCTCACAAAAAGTAAAGACAGAGCCCAAAATACCCTTAGAAGTGACAGGAGGATATTGGGGTCAAAGATTATAGAGAGGGAGAGAAGATAATGAGGTAATATAATATAGGAAGGAAGTGGCAGAATGTTGGTTGGTTAAAGAGGAGGTAAGCGATGAAGGGGTAGTGGTGTTTCGAAGAGGGAAGCGAGTGATGGAGTTTAGTTTAAGAGTTCAGAGGGGAGAAAAAAGGAAATAGGGGCTAGAGGTTAAGAGGCAGAGGAAAAAGATATGCTCTCAATAAAGAAATCAAAAGCGATAATTGTACGCCCCTAGGATTAAAAGATGATGATAAGAAAAGAATAAGATGATAAGAAAGGATCGGCTGTGCGAAGGGGAGCAACAAGAAGGAACATAAGGGTTGGTGGGCTGTAATAGGTTTGCTATGTGCTTTAGATAAGAGTAGGGGTTAAAGTGTAGAGTGAGATGGCCAAAGAATGTTGGTGGATAGAGTTGGGAGGGTAATAAGGATTAAAGTGCATATAACAGAAAATATTTCGCGCCATTTTTAGGCAGGATCGAAAATAAATTTTTGTCAACTTTTGTTTGAAAATGATCCACTCTCGTCGCTTTACTGAGAATCGAAATACAGAGCTTCCGATTTCCAGTCGGGTTATAGCGTATATTTCTGAATAAAAATTCTTCATTCGATTATTCTAATAGCTTAATGCGAAAGCGCCCGACCGGCAATCGGGAGTTTTGTGTTTCGATTCTCAGTGGATTTACGAGAGTGGATCTTTTTCCAAGAAAAAATTAATTTTTATAATAGGTATATTGAAGAGGTGTATGAGAGAAATAACCGAGGGTTACTAGGGGCAGTAAGCTGAAAAAGCAGAGGGGAATAAGAGGAGTTCAAACTAAATATTATAGCAGTGCAAATGCGCAAATAAAAATGGGCCTTTGAATATTCTTTCTTCGAGCGGATAAAAGTTAGTGCTGATAAAACTTTAGTACCCAGTTATAGTTATTAACATTTATATAGCATGAATGTGTATAGAAAGTAGATTCTGGATGACGGAATATACTAAACTTCTATAATATAATCTTGAATTAAATAATAAGCAGTTGCAGACAGAGGATCAAAATATTATGTTGTAAGTAAATAGAATTGAATAAGGAAAAATATAACTAGTTACGATAGAAATAAAGAAAGATTTGAATTTTTCAAGGGTCTATGAGAGTGAATTCTTCCTATCAGATTACGCCTGATAAAATCTTACCGTCACTACGACTAGGTTTATAACGCATTTTCTTCAGTAGAAAAGGCGTTTAGATTCAGGCACGGAAAGAGACTTGAGTGTCGCTCAATGAAATAGCCTATAAAGATTGAAATCATTTCTATAAGTGCTTCATTCTCTTCAAAACCTACCTTTTATGGTTTGCTAAGTATATTATTCTTTAAATTGACTATTTCTTTTGTAATGAATGAAACATTTCTATCAGGCAAACCATTATTTATACCAAAAATAGCATCATTTAACACATTTGAAATTTTTATATTTCTAACTGTGAAAATAGACGTTTTTCTGCCACCAAATTAATTTGAAGTTTTTTACTGTTGCAAGGCTGAATTTTCTGAATTATGAATTTTTTTATAATGAGAAATCGTAATTTTCTAAAAGCAGTATTTATTTTTTTCGATAAAATAAAATTTAATGGTCGCGTTTAGAGTGACCAAGTGTACAATTTTCTCAATGGGAACGGATTTACGAGGATTTTTATGAATTAGTGTCAAAAAGCGTGTCTGGCACGAAAGAGAGGGGCTGGTTCTGAGATGTTGGGAAGCAGGATACCCATTAAGCTGAGAACAAAGACATTTATTTCACTTACACTCTGTGCACGAGGGAGAAACGCCGCACAATTTATCGTACTTACCAGCTCGATTCTTTACAGACCGTAAACCCTCTCGTAGTTGTAGCAATGTAGCAATGTAACAACCTTCCGTGGCATGGCTGTACAGTACCGTCCAGAGAATACTTTAACTTATCAAGTGAAGTAATCGTGAAACCATTAAAAACATTCCATTTGCTGAATTTCTCGTTTTGTGATGCATTTTCAATTGTGATGCATTTCAATATTAAGTGAATTTTGCTGAAATTCAATAAAACTTAGTTCATATTCAGTCAATTTAAAATAATTTACTTATTCAGGGGTGCCACAACATGCCAATTTCGAAACTCTCTGAATTCCCCTTACGAAAAAAGTAAGGGGAATTCAGAGAGTTTCGAAATTGGCAAATTGACCTTTATAAATTTTCTTATAGGTGTAAAACCAATCTTAAACCTAGATGGTCAATAATGTGATGCAAACAAAATGTTTTTTCCTAAAGGACACTGTACCAAATATGCAGTAAATGGCTTTATGTAAAAAATTTTTAATGTAATATGTTTGTGTTTTCAAAAGTTAAAAAAATCGCAATTGCAAAATATTTTAAAATATTTTCATAAAACTAAGGAATTCAATCAATTATAATATTTTGAAAAAATTATAAGCCATTTCAAATGATTTTATGCTATATCAAAAAATGTATAGGATTTCACAGGCTTTTAAAATTTTGTAATTGATTATGTTCGATTAGGCATTTTTTTAAAGTTTTTAAAAGTATCTGAAATTATTTTGAAGGAATTTAATGGATTTTTAAAGAAATATCTATGTTTTTATGAACTTTCTGAAGATGTGAAGGCATTTCGAGCCATTTTGGAAGATTTCAAAAATTGCAAGAGTGGTGAAATCTAGATTTTATACTGAGGCATAAGTATTCTGAGATAAACAAATATTTATTTGAATATTTTTATATGATTCGAAGTCAGTGATCTATTAGTAGGAATTTCATAATGTATTGCCATATTTTAAGTATTTTAACTTATAATAAAAGCTCCCAATTAATTACAAATATATATTTATAACTTATTCAGCCCTTTTCTTTAATTAATTTTTAGCATTCTTATTTTTGGTAAAGAGCAAATTAGAAATTGTATATTCTGAAAGCAAATATTTTATTCTCCACGTTACCGATATAAATTTTCATTTTAATTTAGTGCAGAAATAATGAAACATTTACGAATTACTTACTGTATTGAGATAGTTTAGAACCTCTAAAAACACCTTACACCATAACTTTAGTTGTTTGCATTATGGGAAATTTTGTTGGTGCAGGAGCCAAAATGGGAAGTATGTAGGTCATAAAGTTGTTCAGAGCTTCAACCACGACCAAGGGTGCATTTTTTTGTACAGTGAATATAACATTAAATAAAATACCAGCAGCAAACACTCCATGAAGAAAACGCTATAAAAGCAGCAGGATAAAACCTTAATTCGGTAACTTATTTATTCCATCGGCTTCCACATTCTCAAAAACTTTCTCTTCATGTATCAAATATATTTTTAATTTTCAATACCGTAATATAATCTTTTTTTGTGGTGATTTTATTTTACTTCTTTGTAATCCATGAATTGAACAAGAGTACTGTGTGAAAGTATGTGCAAAAATATTTCGATTTTCTTGAACATGTGAATGTCTAAAATCTCTGTAGCGTGAATATTGGTATGCAAACAGGTGGAGGATTCTACATTCTGGAAATTTGATACAACTCGTATGAGTATTGGAATTTAAGGATTTCAAGTTTCTACAGAAATTTTTCATTAGTGTTTTCCGAGGAAGTAAATTCTTTGTTTGTTTTTTGTCAAATATAAAAACTTTTTCTTGTTATGTTCATAAATATAAAAGGAAGAATCTAAAAGTAAATAATTTTTCATTTAAGTTTACTTTTGCATTAACGTATACTCACTACGAAAATAAAATTCTGTCATTTAAATGTCAAGCAGCAAAAGAATACCCAAAAACATTCTAACACATTCGAGAATGGTCTAGGAAGCCGAGAGATATTCTATGATGAAATAATAAAAGAGATCATTCTGCAATATTCTAGTACATTGTAAAACATTTTATAATAATCTAAAACAATTCTAGAACGTGCAATGGCATTCCATAACCCTCTAGAATGTTAAAACATTTCAGATTGTTCCAAAATTATTGTGGAGTACTCAAGAATTCATTCACTCTTTTATTTTTTTACATTCGCTCCTCTGGCCCTTTCAATTCTTTTATTTACTCCTTACATAATTCATCCTCCACTATAATCATCATGACATTGCCTTGTTAGCTTCCCTTATCGCCAATTCCCCTCCGTCTTTTCCCAATATTTCCCATTCCTTGCCTCTTTTCTCATACTAAATTTTGCTGTTCTTGTCCACCTTCTTTTTCCTTATCTTTTTTCTAAATACTTTAGTACTCTTTCCTTTTTTATCATCTTACACCATTTATTATATCCTTATCGCTCAATTACTCCCCCCTCCCCTTTTTCTATAAGTTGTCTTTCCCTATGTCTTTTCTTCTATTCTTTAGATTTAGCTTTACTTTTTTCTCCCATAGCTCTAGCCCTAAAGAAAGTTCTTCTTTCTTCTTCCCATCTCGTGAATTCTATCGCCCTCCCTCTCTTTTTTCTACCTCTTTAAAAACTTTTGCGCCAAGCAATCAATCGTTAAACATTGCTCTTCATATTTTCCATATTTGTTTTACTACCCTTGTCAGTTTGTTATCCTTTCTTTTACATGATTCCTGTGATCTACATTTGGTTACAAGGTACATCCCAAATATTTAAACTCGATCACTTCTTCTAACTTTACAGACTTCCATTTCTCAGTTCACTATTTTTTCTGTCTCTTCTTTTTCCAAACGTCACTATCATTGTCTTCTGTCCATTTGAATTCAACTTTTTCTCATATAAACATTTTTCCAATGATGTAATTAAGCCCGCTAATCCTTCTTTACCCTCTGATATCGTCACTATATGGTCCGCGAATGCTAGTATAGTACGAGGTGTGTTCAAAAAATAAGGTGACTTTATGGTTTTCTCAAAAAATATTCATTTATTCCTCAATATTTATGGTGTCCCCTTCAAAGTAATCCCCCTCAGATATAATACACTTGTGCCAACGCTTTTTCCAATCACTGAAGCACTTCTGATAATCATTTTGTGCTATAGCCTTGAGTTCTTTCAGCGATGCAGTTTTTATCTCCTCAATCGTTGAAAATCGATGTCCTGTCATGGTTCTGTTCAGTCTTGGAAAACGAAAAAAGTCACTGGAGGCCAAATCCGGTGAATATGGAGGCTGAGGCACTGTGGTGCTGTTTTTGGTCAGAAAATCTTTTACAAGCAACGATGAATGAGCAGGTGCATTATCGTGATGCAAAAGCCACGAATTGTTTTTCCAAAGTTCCTGACGTTTTTTGCGTATCACCTCTCGTAAACGGCGCATAACTTGAGGGTCATACTCCTTATTGACCGTACGACCTTGTGGTAAGAATTCCTGATGCACTACGCCACGGTAATCAAAGAAGACAGTGAGCAAAACCTTCACATTTGATCGAACTTGACGTGTTTTTTTCGGTCTTGGAGGCTCAGGATGCTTCCATTGAGATGATTGGGCTTTATTTTCCACGTCATAAGCATATGCCCACGATTCATCCCCAGTTATAACCCTTTTGAGAAAATCAGGATCATTATTGACTTCATTCAACATCTCCTGAGCGATGGTCATGCGATGGATCTTTTGATCAAAATTAAGCAGTTTTGGAACAAATTTCGCTGACACCCGTCTCATGCCCAAAACATCCGAAAAGATAGCATGGCATGAGCCAACCGATATGCCAACATCTTCAGCAACTTCTCTGATGGTAATTCGGCGATTTTTCAACACCATTTCTTCCACTTCTTGAACGTCTTCATCTGTTGTTGACGTGCTGGGACGTCCAGGGCGAGGTTCGTCTTCGACATCCTCTCGGCCTTCTTGGAACAGCTTGTACCACTTATGCACATTTCTCTTACTCAAAGTAGACTCACCGTATGCAACTGTCAACATTTCAAGAGTTTTAGAGCACTTGATTCCATTTTTCACAAAGAATTTAATGCAAACTCTTTGCTCCATTTTTTTCGAAAGAAGAAAATCGCCGAGCACACCAAACCCTTCTAACCTATTACGCCTCTGCCAGAAAAACAACACGAGCTATATAGTCAAAACTGTGAACATATGATCGTGACGAGTGTACCAACACAACAAAACAAAAAATTTAAAACTTGAATGTACGTAGCCCGCGAAAATTGAAAAGTCACCTTACTTTTTGAACACACCTCGTATATCTTCCGAACCTTAGTCCTCCCATTCTTTTCTATTTCTCTCTGCTTCAAAGTCTGAGATTAATATATTAAATGAAAATAGGTACAGAGAACAAATTTGTCTTATCCATCTTATCAACCAGAAACTAAGTCCCACTTGTTTGGCTACGTTTACCTTGCTTTTTGTTCTTCTATAAACATTTCCGAAACTTTCTTTAGTAAAGCCTCTCTTATGCTCTTTTTCACCACAACTTTTTTTGTCTCGAATCGGCCTAGTGAGCCAAACGCCGCCTATAAATGAAAGAACATTGCGATCATTCCCATTTTCTCCCTTTTAATCCTTTTATTTGGTGGATAATTTCGAAACATTTATGTTGT
Organism: Belonocnema kinseyi; assembly: GCF_010883055.1. NCBI lineage: Eukaryota > Metazoa > Arthropoda > Insecta > Hymenoptera > Cynipidae > Belonocnema > Belonocnema kinseyi. The sequence continues at coordinate 70,527,260 of NC_046666.1, read as the reverse complement.
CCCATTACTTTCCTAAACCCCTTTTCTGACATTTTAGATAAAAAAGTTACATGTAACTTATATATTGTTCACATTAGTGTCACTTCCCTATACTCTTTAACCTTCTTCACTTTCCTCCTTTCTTTTAATATTGGTACAACAAAACCCTTCCTTCCATAACTGTAGCCATCCTCCCCGCTCTATAATCTGTTGCACATTATCTATGCCCATTCCTTTGGCTATATCCTCGCATATCTCCAGACTTTATTGAATAATTTCATACTAATCTAGAAACAATTGAAACACTCTAAAACACTATAAATATACCAAAACATTCTGAAGCATTTAAGAATATTCAAGAACATTTGAAAATATTTAACAAGCGTCAGGAATTTCTGGGAGTCCAAACAATTTCAGAAAAAATTTTTAGTGTTCTAGAATTATTATTAAATATGATAATATACTATTCATTTATTTTTTCCGCAATCAAGTTACTACATTTCCGCTCGGCTTTCACGAGTTTTTTGTCTCGCGGCTTTTTCTACCTAGTCAACGTGATTGTTTATTGGTACACCCCAGTTTGAAATTCATCAAATTAATTGTCTTCAATATGAAGTTGTTCTCCTCAAAAAGAAATGCTTTATTGTAAATTTTTCAACAAATAATGTTGTAGTTTAAATTAAAATGATTGAATTTAAAAAATGATGATGTTCAGTTTCAAAGAAAGATTGAAGATGCTTACTTTTGAATGCTTCAAGCTTGAAATCATTAATTTTGAACTTTTCCAGTTAGAGCTTAAAGAATAATTAAAGTCTAAAGGTTCACAATATGAAAAATTCCTAAATTTTGAACGGTAAAATTTACAGTGATTAATTCAGATTATGTGAATCCTTTTCTGAGGTTCAGAGTTTTCATGATAAACGTTAGTTTGTCATTTGTTGCCTTTTGATAAATTTTAATTTTGTCATTTACGTTGAAATAGTTGCATTTTATAGAGTATAATCAAGAACTGGAATATTAAAAAAAATTTTGAATTCAAATTTAAATAAAATAATTGACATTATACAAGGGCTTGATTATGAAAAAGTTTTTATTTAAATAAAATGTAATCTAAATATAATGTATACGTTTGTTTCATTTTTAATGGTCCGTGGTAGATACTTTTTTTATTTTCAATCTTTTCCATCTAAAATAACTTTTTATTTTAAACGTTTATTTCAGAATAGTTGAATTGTAAATATATTAATTTGAAAGATATAGAATTTTAGAAGTTTTGACTTTCAAACATTCAATTTTGTTTTCAACCAAAAATGTTTGAAGTTCTAATATGTGGAGAGGGTCAGAAGGGTCAAGCCCCCTGCACATAAAAATAAAAAATACTTTCAAAGTTTCGCATATCTATAAAAGCAAAAAAAGGAATAATTATAAATCTCTCTTAATATCCGACGTACGTATATGCAAAAAAAGAATAATCTATATCGCTTCGGACCAAAAAATATTTTTAAAAGGTATTACAAGTAAATTCAAGAACAATAATGGCAATCATACGGTCATATTCACAGGTCCGGGGGCTCTCGTAGTGGGAGAAGTTCCCTCACGTAAGCCAAAAAGTTTCGTGATCCTGCCACTGCGCGACATGGCGCATTAGTCAAATAGTAAAGATTTTAAAAACGTAAACACGTTTTCTAGCCTCAATGTCGGAGTGACACTGACACAACCAGAATCTTGATGCAGTCCACTGCAAAGGTTCAATCTCTAAGAAAATGCCGTTTGCGAGATAACGACATCAATATATATTTTTTTCAGTATTTCCCAAAAAGTTTTTCATGAAGTACGCAATCTGCAACTTCGTTTATCAAAAAGTTTTCATTATATAGATTCTTTATTTACGTTAAATTTATGACATTCCAATTTAAACATTATTATAAATATTAACATATCTCATTGCATTACTTTAATTTGTTTTATATTTTCAAGAGTCTACTTAATTGAATTTATTTCTAACCTTGCATATTATTTAAATGATTAAATAAATGTTGAAAATATTGATTTTATCACATTCAAATTTAAAATTAAACCGCTACTACTTTATTCGTACACCCCCTAGTGGCAATTTTGGAAATTAACCGGAAGCTTCAACAAAGGAACTTCCCCCTTCACGACAGTCCCTGAACCTCTGTATACGGCCAAAGATTACAACCGTGGGTAAAATAATGAAAAATATTTATTTACGAAAAGAACAAGCTTTTTTACATTGCAAGGAGTTATTTGCTCTTTATAAAAGCAAAAATATTTTTTTTACTAATTTTTTATAAAGTTCTTTTTAAAACTTTAGTTTGCTCACTTTGAATTGAAATTAAGCGGCCGCTTATGTAAGTTCGGTAACGCCTCCTAACGAGCGGTAAACACTCCCATTCTCAATCGTTTTCATAGGTAACGAAAGTAATCCAAAAGTCATTTTCGTGTTGAAAAAGTATGCGAAAATAGTAACTAGCGTGTTAAAATGAAACTATAGTCAATTTACGCATGCGCAGTACTTTGTTCATGTGTTATAAAAACTCATTCAACCAATTCTTAAAACTCACTTTTGACATTAAAATTTTTAAATACATTTTTTTCAAAAGCTCTCAATTTAAAGTTATTGATTATTGTATCAAACCTTTTTTTAACCTTAATTATTGAAAATTAGTTTAATTATGAATTCTAAATTGCTTATATTTGTAATGCTGGGAATCTTGTGAAAAATGTTGCAATCACCTTAAATTAAAAAATAATCTAGATCATTCTGAGATATTCTAGAAGATTCTAGAATATTTTATAAGATTTCCGAAAATTCCAGCAAATTATAGAAAAGTCTAGAAATTTAACCATTACTTTCAGGATAAGCTAGAAACTCTTAAAAATTACGAATCATACCAAAGTAATCTATCAAAGTATAGGTATTTATACAATATCCTAGAATTTTCCATAGCACATTCTGTGAAATAATTTCCTAAATATTTCAGAAAATTAAAAAATTGTCTAGAGTACTTCAGGAAAGTCTGGAAATTCTAAAAACTGCTGTATATTAAAAATTGTTGCATAATCTATGACATTTCAAGTCATTCTAAATTATTATAAAATATTTATCGTTTTAAATATGTTTGTTCAGGTCCTGTGACAGCTGCCAGCTTGCTGGAGGCGAATCAACGTGAAGAAGAGACAAGGCTTGAGGTTGAGAGGCTTACGGCAGAGATACGGACATTGAAACTGCAGATACTGCAACTGACAGGTAGGGAGAAAATGATTATTTTTTATTACTGCAAGAAAAGAAACTGTTCAGACATGAAAGAAAAAGAGCTTGCGGATGGACTGTGAACCGCTTTCTCTCAGTCAGCCTCACTTTCGAAACGAGTTAGCAAAGGGTGTAGATAAGTTAACCACAGGGGAATCGTAATTACAGAGTCAGTGTCAGTGCCTCCATCGGCCGATCGATCTTCCTTAATGTCATTTACTCATTCGCAGATAAATCTTATTCACCCGGATTATAGCCGACGTCGTTTCCTGCTGAAGCTACTAAGGCACAAAAATTACCCACAGAGAAATTAAAATACACTGACGCATCTGTCTTTCAGTTTTTATTGACTTTCCTGTACTACGATGCAAATAAAAAAATAAGTATCTACATTTTTTATGACATTTAAGGTATTGATATATTTACGAGCGTACAAGTTTCCACTTCCATGCGCAACATGATTTATGAGAACATTATGGCAATTGAGGTTTTAAAGAATAATTTTAAGTCGCCCACATCTGCAAAATGTCTATTCATACAGAATAAGTAATCGGCAAGTGTTCGCATCAAGAATATAAATGATTTTAGTTATGGAAATCCAGGTAGTAATTGTAAATTTGTTATAAACTGATTTTAGACTGATACAGCAGTCATCCTACTTCAAAAACTTATAAATTGAGTGCTTCGGTTATTAAAAGGTTATAAGTTTAAAGCGTTCATAATTTTTTTCTGCAGATAATTTAAATTAAAGAATATTCTTAAAATGAAACTATTTTGAATTGTGTGTATGTGTAAACACTTAGAAGTAAATCCTTTCATATTATAGACACAAGTTTATTTCTAGTATAAAGCTACATAAATAATATATAAACAATGTGAAAGTAAAAATGTTCTAGATTGAATAACTTTTCAATATTTTCAAATATAATTATAATTTATAATTATTTGAATTGTAATTTTAAATCTTCGAAATTGCACAAAAATAAAGTAAAATAAATAATTGGAAACTGATATTTCGGAAACAAATATATTTGATGTTTTACTTAGTATGTTTTTTTAATTTTCATTTTCATTTATTACATTTTTCTTATTTCTTAACATAATTATAATATAGAAGAAGCTTTTAAACTTTTTGACTTCTGATATCAGTTTCATTAAAAAACATTAAATTGATAAAATTGATAACAAATACAATATTTTAATTTCAAGCACAAGTGGATCCATTAACTTTCTTAATTTATTGTGCTTAAAATTATGAAAATTAAATTATTTCAAAATGGCATCATTAAAAATTAAACAATCTTGAATTTCAAGGAAATTTCGAAGCATTGAAAATGCCTTGGTTTGGGTTTTAAACCTTTTTAAACTATAGCTTTAGAAATTAATTATATATCAGGGATGAAAAAATTAAAACCAAATACTTTTCAAATAATTAAAGTTTAACTAAAATTTTCGCAATTACTTTAATAAGGTTTAAAATTAAACAATTTCAATTTTTAAACTTTATACAACTGAATAATTTCCAATTGAAGCCCTATGATATTATACAACCTGATTCAGGAATACTCAGTATTTACACTTTCAAAGGCTAAGGCGAATGGAGGAATTTTTATTTTTAGGCTTACCAATGTAAATAATTTTACAACGAAGTATTTAAAACAGAAAATTAATCAATGTTACAACTTAAAAATAGACCATTTTTTATTTTGAGAGTTTAAAATAAAAAATAAATTTAATTTGAGTTCCTAAAATATGTTACAATATCCAACTTATAGCCTTTAAATTAAAAAATTCACAGCTTTTAAAGGTTAAATTTAAAAACTTTTATTTAATTCTTTAAAATTTTGATTTCATACATTTCTGAAATTCCTTGAATTCCCCAGGAGCTTTAAAATTTCGGAAATTTCCTAGATTCCTTGCATTCTCTGAATTCCTTAATTCCTTGAATTCTCAGAATTCCTTAATTTCTTTATATTCGCTAAAGTTCTGGAATATTCTGCATTCTCAAACTGCTCTGAAAATTTTTACATTCATCGAGTTTTCTGAAATCCTTTAATATCCTCAATTCCTTGAATATCAGGAATTTCCACAATGCTTGAAATATTGAAAGGTCATTGTATTTTTCAGTTAATTAAATAATTAATTAATTAATGATCAGTTTTAACTGTGTCTACATATATGGAAAAAAGTATTGTGACACGATGATATGGCGAAGATGTAAGATTTTTTATTTTAGCAACATTTTTGAATCGCGGATTTTATTTATATTTTGAACAGTTTTTTACATAGGCACAAAAAATATGAAAATTACTATTTTCATTGAAAAACACAACAAAATGTGTCCATGGGAACGATGATCAACCATGAAATTCATATCTGGCAATACATGAAAAGTTATTTACATCCTATATTGGTAAAGCATGCATCTACTCGTACGTTTTAAAATGCCAAATAAAGTCTTTTGAATACTTAAGAATTTACTCAGAAATATAGGACACGATAATAATTTCAAAAATTTCAAATTTTTATTATCTACTTTAGCAGAACTTTTGACAGATGTGAATTTAGGATATTGCAGTGTAATCCACGTGCTAAAAAATCCTTAGATTTGAAAAAAAATATTATTTAAAATAAGAGCATTATTTTTCTGGGACAATTTTCGGCAATTTTTGTATTTTCCTCTGCAGAGAAATATGTATTTTTTTAAACAAAACCTTCTTTGCAAGGTAATCAATTTCAAAGGTGAAAATTGCAAATAATTTTCGAAAGAGGTTTAACTATAAAAAAACATCTTTGACTAATTTAAATTAAAAATCTTACCAGTTAGAAGGAAAGTTTCTACACCTGAAGACTACTGGCTTTTGCAATTGAGTTTCGTCGTTATTTCGAATCCAATTTCAAGTTTAAATTCTGCTCACAGTTGATGTCTGAACTTTAAACTTAAATCTAACTAATATCGTTATTTCATCTGCGTAATATTACTTGCTGCTATAAATGTATAAGTTCGTCCCTTAACTTAAAACCGTAAAGTCCAGATTAATCTTAAACTACATAAACTTCGAAATTCTTTTTAACTTATCATTGAACAAAAAATAATTTTTTACATTATTAAAAATTAGAGAAGTTGTCAAATTTTAAAAGAAAAAAAAACATAATCGAAACACATAATAATACAATTTTATTGTATGAAGAATGTAATAGGGCCTAATTCAACAGATTTAAGAAGTTTCAAATAACCAAATCTTTTTTTAAACTTAGCAATTTTTAATTATTCGATGTTTACAATCCTTTAATTACAGCGGGAATTTTTTTAGATAAGATAGAAATTATTTTCCTGAAAAAAACACCTGTTGTAATGGTGTTAACGGCACAAGAAAATTGATTTACTGAGGTAAAAAATGCAAGGGATCTTAAGGGGTTAAACCACTGTAGAATACGAAAAAATAGGCGTATTTCGGGATTTTTTTTGGCTCAATAAAGAGATCAATCGCAATTTTTTACCTTGATCAAGAAACCAAAGTTTTTTCGATTCTATAGAACAACGGCAAGAGACGTACGTAGGTTTTTTTTTCTATATATTGATTTTTCGTGTCATTGCGCACTTAAAAAAAAAGTCTACAATTTCATGGAAAAATGGTTACAAAATTGTTTATACAAAAACTTTTTAATTGCAATCTTTTATGTACATTCTTTATTCAGGACTAATTCTAGTTAGAAAAAAGATACGAAAATGGTTGCGACGTTAAAATGCTCCACAAATAGATCAATTTGAAAAAAGATATTTTTTTTAACAATTTACTTTTTTCAGAAAGTGCTCTCTGCGTGTAGAATAACCGATATGCAATATTTTATCTGACGACGTATTTCAATCATAAATATTTGAATTCTACATGATAAATAAACTTGAAGTGGAAATGTATCGATGGGACCTTTGAAAATAAGCTTTATACATTTTTCACGTTACTGATACGTTTTCGATATCGATTTTGGACCATGTATCAAGATGGCGGAAGAAAGATCGTGGCTACGTGCGGCGAAAACGAGTAGTTCCCAAGAGCCCATCCGATATACGTGGTGCGGTATTGCTACATGGTTCAAGGAGGCTTATTATTGCTAGACCAGGAACAGAAGACTTAAGTGTTTCTGTTACATATTCATATTGCACTCTGAAATCCGGTTACAGCGCTGGAATTGCAATATGCAATACAATTGGCCATTTTGCCATTAACTTTGCCAAAAGGGAGGAAGAAGTCAACACTTTATGACCCGGCATACGATTCAAGCGAGCTTCTTGCATGAAATTTGAAATAAATGACAGGAATATTTAGTATTTGTACAAGAGTTTTTATTTTTATGATTTATCACTGTCTTTTAAATCTATAAGTACAGTAAAATTATACGAAAAACAGACGTTTAAAAATACGAATTGGTAGCAATCGTTTTTTGTTATCATTGTTCGTAAAGACGTCCTAATGAAATGCTAAGCCCCTCCGTTCTTAAAGTGTTGCGGAATATTTTTTATTAATAAAAACATACAATTTTTTCAAATTGGCAAGCAACGCGAAATCATAGAAAACGTTATTTTCTAGAGACCTGATTTTTGTGATGAAAACTACTTGTAAAGTAAAATAATTATGTAATTATATTTTTATTATAAATTATATTACGGTTATTATTCGATGTTTTTTCCGAAGTCTTAAATTAAATTTTAAACAATTTTAAACACAGCTGTAAAGTGTTGTTAATAAAAACTGCTTAAAAATTTCTTTTTTACCACCAAACTATTGTACATATTTAATTTCTGTGAAAATAATTGCCTGGAACGGAGGGATTCAAATTTCACTAAAATTTTACGCCTTACTTCCCACTAGTAACTGTTATCGTAAAAATAAAGCCTTGGTATTTCTTCTTTGTGCTACACGTTTTACGCTTTCTTTAAGGCTTCCAATAAATTGATTTTCTTCATTTCTCTCTTTCATTATTTCTTTATTTATTTGTTGTAATTCTTTGAAAACGCAGTGAGTAATAAAATAATCTGAATTCACAAGAGTTTTTCCACAAGCTTTTTAAGATTAAGGGCTTTAATATTTCCTCGCTTTACCTGTGGAAAATTTTAAACTGCGATTTCAAGTAATTGAAGAATTAATAATGAATACGTCTTTATATTAGTAAAAAGAACTTGCCGCGAACGCTGCTAAAATTTCATTGGCTGACTAAACCTTGGCATCTTCTACTGAGATCTTCCATTGGTTGACTATATGCACTGAATTGCCCTACCAATTATCATTTGACCACTCCACCCATTAACCCTTACAACTTTACACCTCTATTTAACCCCTACCCCCAATGTAAGTGTTTTTGGCTTTTCGTCGATGTGTATTTCTGTAAGTAATCTTTCTACCTCTCGAACACTTTCATACTATTAAAGATATCACAGCCCAAAATGCTCTCAAAACAGGGGAGTAGGGTAATATTTCATTAAAATAGGACAATAATACGGAAATAAATTATCTTTCATAAAATGTTGGTAGGAAACATATTTATTTTAATATTAAATTAAAAAGATTAGTTTTTAACAAAAAATAAGCATTTTCAACAAAATAGTAAACTTTTCAATCGAAAAGGTAAATTTTAAACTGCAATTATAAATCGTCAACCAAAAAATTGATTTTTTATAAATTAGTTAAACTTGGAACCATGCACAGTTGAATTTTATTATAAAAAGATAAATATTCAAACAAATAATTAAATTTTCAAGAAATACAGAGAAATTTTCAACCAAAATTAAATAGCTAAATTTTCAATTAAAAAAAAAAATTTCAATCATAAAAGACGAATCTTGAGTAGGTCTGTTATTTTTTAATCAAAGATGTACATTTTTAGCAGAATAAGATCCATTTTTAATAAAGTAGTTCTAATTTCAACCATATATAGTTCCACTGGCAGGCAAGTACTAGTTAAATTCTTTGAAAAAAAAAATTAATTTGGATCCATGAAGATTAATTTTCAACCAAAAAACAAATAGTTGCATTTTTAGATAAAATCATGACTTTTCATCGAATAAAGAAAGAATTCTTAAATAAATAGTTGAATGTTCAAGTAAAAAAGATTGATGTTCAACCGATAATGGAAGAGTTAATTTTTTAGTCAAAAAATTAATTTTCTATCAGAAAGATTCTAGAAGAAAGAAAGAAGATGGAGATGGAGATGGAAAGGCATGGAAAGAGAGAAATCAGGGGAGGAGAGAATAAGAGAGCCAAGGTTAACCAGGAACTATGCGTAGATTATTCCAGGCGAGAGAGCGCAATATTTGTGTCAGAAAGGAGAGAAATGAAGTGATGAACTTATAACGATATTGAGATGCGGATGCATGGAGGATCATAATAGGTTCTGGCTTTCTAATGAGAAGAGGATGTGTAAATTGTGCGGAAAGGAGGATACAAAAGTGGAGCATTGGTTGGAGGAAGGTCCGTCCACTCAGCGCCACCACCAAGGCAAATTATAAAATGAAATACGCCATATTTTTTTGCTTTTTTCTTGCTAATTTTAAGATAAAAAAATTTTGTTTTGCTTTTTAAACTTCGGAGAAAAAGGTGGCGGCGCTATCAGGACGTCCACTCAGCGCCGACACCTACGAAAACTCACTAAAAATTATTATAATGCGATAAACGATAAGTGGAGATTTTTTTGCTCTTCTTTGCTCTATGATGACATATATTACGTTTACCAAAAAACTACCCCTAAGTCTTACACAACTACCCCCTGTGATCAAAAACGTTTTCAAAATGGGAAAACTACCTTCAACAATGTAAACATATTTTAGGGCTTCAAATTAATCATATCCCACTTGAAAATTTCGCGCCTTTTATAATTTCCCCAAAACTACCCTTCCACGTGAACATATGCAGCAGAACATATATACGTATAAAAAAATCATAAAAAATAATAAAACTTAGAACATATTGTTAGTCGATATTTTTCGCTCTTTTTTTGCTCTTCGATAATATATAATACGTTACCCAAAAACTAACCCTAAGTCATACATATCCTCCCCTCGTAAGCAAAAACGGTTTAAAAGTTGGAAAACCACCTTGAAAAATGCAAAAAAGATTTAGAACTCCAAATTGATTACATGGCACTTCAAAATTTCCATCTCTTCATAATTTTCTCGAAAAACTACCCTTCCACGTGAATCTATGCAGCGGAACATATATATGTATGAAAAAAGAATAAAAAATAGTCCAAATTATAAGAAACTGTTAGTTGATATTTTTTTGCTCTTTTTTGCTCTCTGATAATATATAATATGCTCAACAAAAACTATCCCTAAGTCATACATACTCACCCCTCCTCAACAAAAATGGTTTGAAAGTTAAAAAACCACCTTGAACAATATAAAAATGATTTAGGACTCAAAATTAATAAAATGAAACTTGCGAATTTGCCTCTCATTATAATATTCCCAAAACTACCCTACTACGTAAATGTATGCATCGGAA
>NC_046666.1:70514561-70516408 GCF_010883055.1 Belonocnema kinseyi | reverse complement strand
TAATACTTAGAAAACAAAGTCAGTTGATACTTTTTTGCTTTTTTTATCTCTGATAATATATGGTACGTTACGGAAAAACTACACCTAAGACATGCATACCCTCTCTTCGTGATTAACATGTTTTAAGAGTTGAAAAACCACCTATTAAAATGTAGACATGCCTTAAAGCTTAAAATTAATTACATTACACTTTAAAATTTCCCCCTCATTACCTTTTCCTCAAAAAAACTACAATTCTACGTGAATGTGGACAGCAGAACATATATATATATATATATATATATATATATATATAAGAAAAAGCATAAAAAATAATACAACTTAGAAACCACTGTTGTTTGATATTTTTTTCCTCTTTTTTTTGCTCGTTGATAATATATCATACGTACCCGACAAACTACCCCTAAATCCTACATACCCTCCCCTCGTCATCAAAAACGTTTTACAAGTTGGGAACCCACCTTGAACAATGTAAAAATGATTGAGAACTCCAAATGCGAAGCTCTAAAAGGATGGACGAACCCCTTTCCCTAGCTTCTCGTGGGAACAACAATGACAACACCAGACATAGTTGTAGTAAGTGCGGTTCAAAACAACAGAACGCGCAGGGGTCCCGACAATGGGTCGGCCAACAATGCCGAACAATCTAGAGCTGGGGGAGCCAATGAAAATGGATTCAATGCGATGGATCGGCGGGATCTCGCGACCTTTGGGTGGATGGAGCAACTGAATCACGACTTGCTAGAGTGCTACGATGCGAGTGTGGCCCGTGAACGGGGTTACATAGCACGGCTGCATGCTCTGTGGTGCGAGAAACAACCGGACCTATCGCACTTTTCGCAGCAACGTCTGCGAAACCATGCTGAACTACTCCGTAAAAGGGGCTATGTAAGCGGAACGCCTACTCTACTACAGCTAGAACAAGTCGGCAACGAAAAAAGAGAGGCGACACAAAGACCAACGAAGACTCAGAAAATATAAATAGCTTCAAGGAGTTATGTATTGCCCTCATAACACCAGATAAAGAATGCCCACCCACCACTACCGAGGAGGTGAGAAAAGTATTAAGAGGGATGAAGAAGTATTCCGCACAGGGACCATATTGTATCAAAACCTTCTGGTGGAAGAAGTTTTCTTTAACCCATCAGCATTTGGCCTGTATTTTCACCTCACATTTGAAGTCGGAAGAGCCGATTCCAGAGTGATTGGTGGAAGCGCGCATAATACTCTTGCCGAAAATAGGCAACTTAGCTGACCCGAAGAACTACAGGCCAATAACTTGTTTGAACACGCTTTATAAGATATTCACAGCTATCCTAAATGAGAGGATTGTTCGGGCAATTGAACCTGTACAGCAAATAAATGTATGAACAACGACGCTCAAAGAAAGGCGTAGCTGGATGTCGAGAGAACCTGCTCATCGATAGATGTGTCTGCAAAGATGCAGCATTCTACCAGCGTGACCTATCGATGGCCTGGATTGATTATCGGAAAGCTTTCGATTCTACATCCCATAGACTTATCATCTGTCTTTTGGAAATCTTAAAGGTTCATCCGCAAATAGTTGGGTGCATAGAGAGATTGATGCCGCTTTGTTAAACCAGATTTACTATCTCGTCTGGAAAAAATCGTGTGACAACTAACAAGGTCAAGTTTCAGAGAGGTGTCTTTCAGGGCGACACCATGAGCCCTCTCCTCTTTTGCCTTACATTATTGCCACTATATCTAGCACTGCGCCATTACGGCGGGTACTTGTGCGGCAAACCTGCAGATCGAAATTACAAGGTCACTCATGTATTTTACATGGACGATCTTAAGATCTATGCTAAAAACAGAGAGCAACTGCA
>NC_046666.1:70513414-70514461 GCF_010883055.1 Belonocnema kinseyi | reverse complement strand
ATTTTTTTATTTAAAATTTTACTATCATGTTGAAAACAATTAAAAAAATTTTTTTTGTTCAGTTATGTATTTGATTATTTGATTATTATTATATATATATATCCATATTATGTACACCTGGAAAACATAACCTAAAAATCGACGTATGCATGAAATTAAGAATCACGCAATACATCCAAATCGCCAATTTCTTCAATTTCTTTCAAATGGGGAGCAAGATATAAATAGAAGACCACCGAAGTCTTCCGAAGCCTTCAGATCGGCAATCATCGTACAGCAGAACTCCGAGGTCGAATCGTGCATTTTCGGCTTACATACGAACTCACAGTGGTAATCATGCACTTTCTGTTTTGCGGCTCCCAAACGGTACGTATGGTGGGGGTAAATTTCATCCACGATCTGGCACCTGGCGGGGGACGATTCCCCTCGTGCGGCATCGTTGGGGCGTTTCAGGTCTGTGAGCTCTGGCTTGAGAATGAAATTATTTTGTTGCAAATTCGACTAACTTGTTTTAAAAATCCAACTTTGCGGGAAAATGCAATTTTTTTATTATACACACATTATTATACATACATTCGTCTCTTTTGTTTGAAAGTGTGACCGTTTTTGTTGTAAATGATACGTTTAGGTTGAATAAAAAGGGTGTCCCGTGAAAACTGTAATTAATTTTGTGGAAGGAGGAGAGGCTGTGCACAAAAAATAAGCAAAAAAGTCCTAACATTTTTTTTGTCAAATGCTTATTCTGGGCACAAGAGAGGATACACGTTGAATATTCATTTGGAAAAATGCAGATAAACGAAAATTATACAAACATTAATCACGAAGGCAAGAAAATACAACAAATTACAACTACGAAAAATGCCTTAATTTAAACAATTAAACATCATATTCACGTCGCTTTTCGGCAAAAAAGTGCAACCAAGGAACAGCCCTTAACTTAAGAGGATGCAATAATGATTTTTTATTATGATAGAACAATTTTTAATTACAATACAAGATTAATAAATTTTAACAAGAGTACAATATCTGACACATTCTCACCACATT
>NC_046666.1:70509558-70513314 GCF_010883055.1 Belonocnema kinseyi | reverse complement strand
ACTTTCTGTTTTGCGGCTCCCAAACGGTACGTATGGTGGGGGTAAATTTCATCCACGATCTGGCACCTGGCGGGGGACGATTCCCCTCGTGCGGCATCGTTGTTGTGTTTCAGGTCTGTGAGCTCTGTCTCAAGCACGGACTTGAGGCGTTCTCGAGATACGACAAAAAATTTCCAAGCGTGTCTATACCGATATCCGGTCGCTTTAGTAGTGATTCTGGCCGTCTGCGGTGGTCGCTGACTGAGACTTAACGCAGACACGCTTAAACATTTATTGTCATATTTTAGGAACCCCTGGAAACTTTTAAAGTTTTATTGGGTTAAATTGAAGGTGAGATTTCACATATAACATCCTGTTCATTTCATTTTTTCATTTGAGTATGTTGAGTCACAGCACGAGTAGAAGTTAAGAAACAAAATCTCAGAAATTCTCGGCGACCACCGCTCTCGTGATCGACAGCAGTAATCGCTGACTGAAATTTGACATCTAAGCTTGGACATTTTTTAGACCTTTCTAGAGAGCCTGTTCAGCGTTTTAACGGTTTTTTAAAGTTTCTCGCTTCATTTTTTTAATGAATAGTCATGTTTCAAAGTGCTTTTTAATAGTAATTTCGCTGATCGTATTAACAATTTCGGACGGTAGTGTAATACTTTCGATCTTCCAAAGTATCCTATTCATTATACTATATATACCTGAAAAAAATTACTACAAAAATATAAATTACCTACAAAGTATACATTAACTCCCGATGATTCTAAAAATTGTTTTTTAAAAACTAAATATAATCATAATTAAAATACGTAACAACAAATGACAGCAAATAACAAACAGTAAACAATGATATGTATTTTTGAATTAAAAACCTCAATATGTGAAGTATATAGAGGCTTGGGGAGCCTGTTTCCCATCAGTAATCTCATTTTAGTACCACTCGAGAGAAGTTGAAAACGGGGAAGATTCTCGATAAAAAAGGAAAATAAGAATTCTTTAAACAGGCGAAAAAAGGGGAATAGGTAAGAGTGATAAGTCTATAATCATTACTGCCTCTTACCTTTTCCTTTTTCTTCTACCTTATTGCTGTTCACCACCTCCACCCTTATTATCCCAACCATTTCCTCCCGCTCGAAATGTACATTTTAGTTGACTCGTACTACCGAAATAGTGGAAATAATCCCTACGTTCTTTGTACATAAAGACTTTATCAAGAATGAGTAAGTTAAATTACAACGGCCACTTTGTTGTGCTTTGAAAAGTATTCTTTTGGAAAGGTAAAGTATATAAATGTTTGACGAAGCAAGAAAAGAAATTGCTGAAACGATTCAAACTGTGTAGAAAGGCCATTATCAGTGGGTGTAAGTGAGAGAATGGAAGAAAAAGAAAGTTGGAATAGAAAGAAGTGAAGGTTGAAATTTATGTCAGAACGTTACGTGTCGGAGTGCCCTTCCTAACTGGAAGTTTTTATTTGTTCGAAGATTCCTCGGAGCTTAGTGCTTTAGTGCCTTTGGTATACAACTCGATGGCATTATGAAAAGAGGAAAAAAGTAAATAAATACTAAAAGAATAAAAGAAAAGGAGATAAGAAATGGCTTCAATGTACGACATCTAAACTAAAGTCTAGATGTAAAAGGTGCAAGGGTCGTATAAATGTTGGATCCGTTCAGAAAGCAGAAAGAACAATGAAATAGCAAAAACTAGGGGGCCGAGAGTGGAAAAATAAAAATAAGATCCAACCTTTTATTATCGAATCCATTTCGTCTTATTGTGGTATTGCTATTGACTTTTTTATATTTGGATCAATCATAAAGTATAGACTTTATGTAATCGTTAAGTAGTGTAGGTTATTTTCAGCCTGCTAAATATTTATATGCTTTTGAAATGCTACTTGTAAGAATTTTTTTTCATCAAACATTAAGTAAATGTAGATTCACGGAAAAAACTTTTATTTTGCAGTAAAAAACACAATGTATGTAATTTTTAAGTAGCATACATGATTTTAAGTAAATCAAATATTGATATGCCCTTGAAATCCCACTACATCTATTGAACTATAGTTAACGAAATAAAATTACTGATTTATTTTTTCAAACATTTCTCTTTATTTAACATTGAGTAGGGAAGAGTGACTATAAGTATACATATAATTGAAATGTCGCTCACCTATATAACTTTAATTTACGAAATCATAGGTTTCATTTGTTTTTGTAAAAAATGCACTCTATTATATTGAGAACATAACAAATGCGGATTCAGGATAAGGTCTTTTACTTTGTCGTAAATTAGATTTTAAAACAAAATTTCTTTTTGTTTCAGGTGGACCACCAGGACACAGCGAGAGTTCTTCCTTAATAAACGCTAGTGATGTTGGCGACTGTTTGGCAGCACGTCGTCAAGTAGAATTTGCAGAGATCACTCAGGGTCTTCCTCTAAACAACGAATATGAGTTGATAGCCTTCAGCCACTTTACCTTCTCGAGACTTTACCCAGTGGACCTGGGTTTAGGCAAACGAGTCGTAGAGAAGCCAATTGGCTTCAAGAGAAAAGATCTGTTTGAGGCTTTAACCAAAGCTGTTGAAACCTTGAACATGAACGTGTCATCCCTTTCACTGAAATATACCCTCGAGGACTTCCTCGAAGGACTCTATAGAATCGAACCAACCACAGGAACGCAGTATGAGATGTACTTTAGAACAAAAAACCTGAATAAAAGTGCTGCACAAGTGACGCCTTCGGGTTACACTAAGATTACCTTAATGAGGCCTTATGCTCCTATTCAGTTTGTCTCAACTGAAAGGCAGCAACACGCTAAAGAGAAGGAACTAATCCACATTATCCTACCTCTCTCAGGACGAACAAGCACTTTCCAGAGTTTCATGGACAAGTTCGTTAAAATCGGTCTGAAAAATGATAGGAGAGTGCATCTGACTGTTGTTTATTTTGGAACTGAGGGCTTGTCGGAAGCGAGAGCGATCATGTCTAGGATTTTGATGACTCGTGGTAGCGGAGGGACCAATCAAAATCTCCGGCTTCTAGCTTTGAATGAAACTTTCTCCAGGGGAAAGGGCTTAAGGGTTGGTGCTGAAAGAGCCTGGGGTGGAGAGGGTGATGTTCTATTATTCATGTGTGACGTCGACGTCGTATTTAGTGCAAGATTTCTAGATAGGTGAGAAATAATTTCGAATATTTTATTCACTCGTTTATTTTGCTATCTTCTGGTTATTCTTACAATGAGAAGTTTTTTTTACTGAAGTACCATTTGAACTACTTTACAAGTAATTTATGTTGCATTATTCAACAGCTTCAATACCTGCAGATAAATTATGTCCATCTCTACGTGATATTTAAGAAACCACATTGTGATGTTACGTGTAAAAAACATCCGGTAGTAACTTCAAATAGGTATCTGCATAAACCAGTAATATTTTTGATAAAAAATGTTAATTTCCCGTTTTTTAATTCTACAATGAAACCTTAGCTGTAATTCTTTTCTATGAAGTAACCTCTATTTTGTTTCATTAAGAAATATTAATTTTAAGCAGAGACATTTATAAAAGACGCTTTTTGGGTGTTATCTTTATGAGTGGTTTTCACCCCTTAAAAGTGAATATAAGCCCATAAAAAAATGCGTGTCTCTTATTTTTTTCTATTCTACAACATACATTTACGAGGGTGGATTGATAAGTTTCCGGCCTGACCAAGAAAAACAACGTTTTTAAGAATTTTTTTTTTATTTCTCAACATAATCTCCTCCAAGGCTGA
>NC_046666.1:70506008-70509458 GCF_010883055.1 Belonocnema kinseyi | reverse complement strand
CCTAGCTTCTCGTGGGAACAACAATGACAACACCAAACATAAGTGTAGTAAGTGCGGTTCAAAACAGCAGAACGCGCAGAGTTCCCGACAATGGGTAAGCCAACAATGCTGACCAATCTAGAGCTTAGGGAGCCAATGAAAATGGTTTCAATGCGATGGATCGGCGGGATCTCGTGACCTTTGGATGGATGGAGCGACTGAATCACGGCTTACTAGAGTGCTACTTTGCGATTGTGGCCCCTGAACGGGGTTACATGGCACGGATGCATGCTCTGTGGTGCGAGAAACACCCTGAGCTATTGTACTTTTCGCAGCAATGTCTGTGAAACCATGCTGAACTATTGTGAAAAAGGGGATATGTAAGCGGAGCGCCTACTCTACCACAGCTAGAACAAGTCGACAACAGAGAAAGAGAGGCGGCAATAAGACCAACTGTGGGCAGGCATCCAACAGAGGAAGAGCGATGCTTTACGACCCGGAGAAACATCAACACCAAGGTTTCTCTCAAGCCTAAAAATCTGGCTAAAATGGATGACGAGCTTCGTGGACATTTTTCCGAAGAATTCGACCTCTGGGCTATCAATTATTGTGTGTATAATGCAGCGAGATCTTTGGCCGATGCGAACCGTAAAACAAAACCAACGGTTGATCATAAGACCAAAAGACGAATGCATCAACTTGCTATAAAGATAGGCTGGGCAAGAGAGTACGAATCCTGCATTCAGTGTGTGATTGACTACATCACATCTGGCAGGAATTTTACCGCCAAGGTTCAAAAGTTCGCGCGCGAACTCCGGACCCGTTATCACACATTTAACAAGTCAAAGCTGCTGACCATCAGGCAGCATATTGTTGAGAGAATCTCGACTCTTCTAAGACCCTCCAGTTACTGTCGAGCACCCAACCAAACCAGAGCAGGTCGAAGTATTTCGGAGAGAAGTCTACGAAGTGCAGCATAGACTGGACGAAGACTTAGAAAATATAAATAGCTTCAAGGAGTTATGTGTTGCTCTCATAACACCAGATAAAGAATGCCCACCCACCACTACCGAGGAGGTGAAAAAAGTATTATGAGGAATGAAGAAGTATTCCGCACCGGAACCATATTGTATCAAAACCTTCTGGTGCAAGAATTTTTCTTTAACCCATCAGTATTTGGACCGTATTTTCACCTCACATTTGAAGTCGGAAGAGCCGATTCCAGAGTGATTGGTGGAAGCGCGCATAATACTCTAGCCGAAAATAGGCAACTTAGCTGACCCGAAGAATTACAGGCCAATAACTTGTCTGAACACACTTTATACGATATTCACAGCTATCCTAAATAATAGGATTGTTCGGGCTATTGAACCTGTGTGGCAAGAAATGTGTGAACAACGAGGCTCAAAGAAAGGCGTAGGCGGATGTCGGGAGAACCTGCTCATCGATAGATCTGTCTGCAAAGATGCAGCATTCTACCAGCGTGACCTATCGATGGCCTGGATTGATTCTTGGAAAGCTTTCGATTCGATCGCCCATAGACTTATCATCTGTCTTTTGGAAATCTTAAAGGTTCATCCGCAAATAGTTAGGGGCTTAGAGAGATTGATTCCGATTTGGAAAACCAGATTTACGATCTCATCTGGAAAAAATCGTGTGACATCTAACAAAGAGGTGTCTTTCATGGCAATAATATGAGCCTACTTCTATTTTGCCTTAAATTATTGCCACTATCTCTAGCACTTCGCCATTCCGACAGGAACTTGTGCGGCAAACCTACAGATCGAAATTACAAGATCACTCATGTATTTTACATGGACGATCTTAAGATCTATGTTAAAAACAAAGAGCAACTACATATAGCTCTAGGGATTGTCGAACGATATACTAAGGAAATTGGAATGGAATTTGGGTTAGAAAAATGCGCCAAAGTTTATTTGAAGCGAGGAAAACTTAATAGCATCCCTGAAGATCCTGAGCTCGTTGATAGAAGCGCTATACGACACATTTGCGCTGGAGAGACTTATACATGCCTGGGCGTGCCACAGAGCCGCATTCAGGATGTGACATCGATAAAGGATACTCTCCGAAGCAAATACAAACGTCTCATCCGACAGATTTGGTCTTCCGAACTGTCGGCCAGGAACAAAGTATCTGCAACGAACATGCTTGTCGTCCCGGTACTACTCTATTCATTTGGAATAGTTCTATGGACGAAGAACGAGCTCAGATCCCACGATATCGGGACAAGAAAGGTTATGCACATGAACAAAAGCATGCATCTTAAGTCTTCTGTTCCGCGACTGTACATCTCACGCCGTCAATGGGGTCGCGGAATATTGAGTCTTGAATGTCTTCATAAGAGGATTATTCTGGGTACAACACATAGAGTTGCAAATGGAAAAGACCCTCTTCTTAAAATGGTCGGGCAATCACGAAGAAGTGGCCAAAGGAGCATTTTTTTACAAAGCAGCGGAGGAGGCTGCTCAAACACTCGGACTTGACTTGAGTATCAGGGGTGAGCAAAATGCATCAAATCTTATCTATCTCGAGTACTCACTCCTGATAGCCCGGATTAAGAAAGCACAAGAGAAAAAATTTCGTGATAAGAGGATGCACGGCATCTTTCACAGAAATGTGAAGGATCAGTCAATGTCTTGTGAGCTAACGTTTGCTTTCCTTAAATCGCCCGGACTGAAGTCTGGTACGGAGGGTTTCATTTTTGCATTCCAAGTAGGTGTCATTTCCACCTTAACATATCGTCGCCACATTTTTAGCCAAGACATTCCCGATGATAGCTGCAGGGCGTGCCATGCACACCCCGAGCATTTAGCTCACATACTATCTAGTTGACCAACTCACGCGGGAACGACCTACATTCAATGGCACAATGCGGCATTAAGAGTGCTTTATTACCATCTCTGTCACTCTTACGGCATTAACCTTAATATCGCTCCTCTAAATGCTCCTTGGGAAATTGAGTCAATTGTCGAGAATGGGAAGTGCTGCATATACTGCAACTTTATGTTCTCGACAATTGTTTCTGTTGCTCACTCGAGGCATGACATGGTTCTTCTTGACTTTGAGAAGCGAACCATGTTCGTTATCGAATTTTCGGCACCAGCTGATAAAAATATCATAACCAAGGAGAATC
This sequence comes from Belonocnema kinseyi, assembly GCF_010883055.1. Taxonomy (NCBI): domain Eukaryota; kingdom Metazoa; phylum Arthropoda; class Insecta; order Hymenoptera; family Cynipidae; genus Belonocnema; species Belonocnema kinseyi. The sequence goes on along the minus strand of NC_046666.1, from coordinate 70,506,325 downwards.
AAAAGAAAGACAGGTATCGAGACCTTGTAAGGGAGTTGCAACAATTGCCCCGGAATATTCTGTTAAACTAATCGTCCTTATCATCGGCGCTCTTCGAGGTGCCAAGCTTTCACTTTCTAATGGCCTAAAAAGAATCCCTGCATGTCAACAATATGCTAAAACACTTGCGGGAAAAATGCAGAAAGCGGTAGTCCTTGGGTCGTTCCGTGTTCTTGGGGTGCACGAGGCTTTTGCTGGATCGTCGTATTGATTCCTTTACAGACTGTAACCACCTATCTCACGGTCGTGAGACGTGGTTGTGGCTGAAATTTTACCAC
>NC_046666.1:70477028-70505908 GCF_010883055.1 Belonocnema kinseyi | reverse complement strand
GGGGTGACTGAAAGCGAGAGTTTGGTGTAATTTAAAATAAGAATATAAGTGTAACTTTCTTTACATGCTTTAAATATGTAATTGTCAATTGACATTGAGTTATTATTTTAGAATTGTATACATTATTAATAAGTTTAACTTGTCTAAAACCTTCGTTTTAATTCAATTCTCACGAATTGTACAATATTTATTGTAGAGAATATTTGCAGAAACACAATAAGCCGCGTCAATGAAAAACAATAATTATAAAATTATAATTTTTTTCAACAAAAAATTAACATGGCGAATACCAACTAAGCTTTTTTATATGTACCATAAATAATTAAATTTCGTCTGATATGGAAATACAATTCTTATGACAGAATCCGTTTTCGAATGTGTTTGAAACTCATTTCATGATGCTTTGAAACCAAAATTAATTTCTGAAGACGATTCGGAGAAAAAGTATCTTTTAAACTGCGTTTAATGACATTCTTAGTTGAAAATTAAATTTTGGAGCTGTTTAAAAAATAATTCACTAAAGATCCTTCAGAGAATAATTATACCTTTAAATCGTCTTGGTATATATTTATTTTTTTCAGGGAAACGGGATATTAAAGTAGTTTTGAAAAAAGTACTTCAAATTAGAATAATGTAACATAAAATATAATATATAATTCAAATATAATGTAAAATTTAAACAATATAACAAGCACGTCACAAGAAAAAAAGAAATCTACCAAGTCGAATACCGCACTCGATGCTGCTGTCCGGCATACACCGAAGTTGTTTATATATAAAAAAATTATTGCTTGCAAAACAATCCTCAAGCTTGTCCCAAATTCGTATCCTTACCATATTCATGTTTCGTATATCTTATGCTTATGAAAGAGTTTATTAAATATTCTGGAAGTTTCTAAAAAGATAAAAATTAACTGCTTTCTTTGGCCTTTCCTTTGTCCGTCCTCACAAGAATTATCCTCGAACTTTAAGTAAACTTAAGAAATTTTAGAGGCCACTAAACTTTTGAAATAAGGAATTTGATGTAAACTTAATTAAATTTTAAAGTAATTCAACTCTATTCAAAGTAAAATGCACAGTTTTAAGATTCATAAAAAATTTGAATAGAAAATTTGAAAATTGGCGTATACCCGAAAAGGTCACCTAAGAATCTTGTCTTGATACATGGAATAAGTGTTGCTTTTTTACGTAGTTAAAGTCTCAGAAGGGCTTTGACACGAATTAATAGAAATTAAGTTATTAACGTTTTTTTTTTTGTAACCATTTTTTTTTCTTAAAGCCCGAAAAACATTGATGCAAGAAAAATCTTTTTCGCATATCAGAATATATATTAAATCATTTTCATTCCTTTTTTAAGTCTACCCTTTAAAACCAATTAATATTTTACACTAATTAATACATTTTTAAGGGAGCTTCCATTAGTTACGTACGATCTTTTTGGGCGGGAGGGCGGAAAATAGTAAGAATCCATATTTGAGGGGGAGGGGGTCCAGGACTTTTCTTAAGCCAGTTTCTTTTTTCAACTTATTTTTTTAAAATACGCTAATTACAGCCGGTTTTGAATGTTCAAATAACTTTTGATACGATTATACAAATTAAAATCAGTATTATATATTTAATTATTAAATTTATTAGGTATATAATATTTTATATTACATATATTTCATATTTTAAAAATTTCAAGGAATCCCTGTAAGTATTTGCAATCCTTTGAAACCCCACGAATTTGTTCGAAAATTGTGTAAATCCCTTGACACTTAAAATTGATTGCATAATGTGCTTTTTTTAATCTTTTACAACCTATTGAAATCCCTTAAAATTGTACGAGATTCTGTAAAATTTGTTGAAGTATTTAAAATCTCTTAAAATCGCTTGAAATTCTCCAAGTGCTATAAAAATTCTGAAAATCCTTTAAAATTCGTGGAAATCACTTGAAATTCTTTGAAATTTAATCAAATCTTTTAAAATGTTTGAAGCCGCTGGAAAATTTCCTTAAAATCTTTGAAATCTTTTCATAAATATTGAAATATTAAAAGCCATTGCAATCATTCAAAACGCCTTAGAATCATTTATAATATTCGGAAATCTTTTAAAACTAATGTTACATTTTTTAAATCCTATGAAATCGTCTATAACCCATAGCCATACTTTAAAATATTTTTAAATCTCTTGAAATTGATTGACATTCTTTAAAACTCTGTCGATTTTTTAAATTCCATGAAATCCCTAAATATTTTCAAAAATACTCATCATTTTTTTAATCTTAGCAAATCTCCTAAAATCTTTTGAGATCCCATGAAATTACCGAAGCCCTTTGAATCTGTGAAAATACCTAGAAATCCTTTGCAAACTTTGCAAATCTTTTTAAATCTCTTAAAATTTCGGAAATGCTGTTAAAGTCCCCTGCAATCGTTTAGATTTTTGTAAAATACTTCGTTTTCTCTTCACATTATTTTAAAATCCAATGTATTCTTTGAAATATCTCGAAATTGTGTGAGTTTCCTTAAAAAAATCTTGGTAATCCAGGGGAATCGTTCTTGATTCATGAAATCTCCTTATTGTCCTTAATATTTTATCTAAATACTTCGCTATTTCATGAATCACCATAAAATCTCTTGAAATCTCATAAAATGCCTAAATAGCTTGGAAAATCTCCTTGAATTTCTTTAAAAAATTGAAATTCTTGATAATTCTTTTTTATCCTTTCAAATCCTTTAAAATCAGTTATAATTCTTTCAAACCTTTTGCCATCTCTTGAAATCTTTTAAAATCTCGTTTAAGCTAAAATGATTGATATATTGAGTATAAAATATAAAAACTTACCTAAGAAGGGGATGAGGGGTACATAAAAATTACGAATCCTTACAATGGGTGGTTAAGAGGTCTAAAATTTCAAAACAGATCCTCATCATAATGGACGCTCCCTAAAGTATCTGTAAATTAATGTTGGCACTTTTTCTTGAAAAAATTAATTTGAGGAAAAAGTGTGAAATCAAGAAATATCTATTTCATTGAGTTCTATACGGCTTTAGTGCTACATTTTTATTTTAGATCTAAAGTTTTTGGTATTACTAAAAAAAAACAGTTTTTGAAAAAAGTAAAAGAATATTGATAACTTAATTTATATTAATCAACGCCCAAAATTCTTTTTAAGCTTTAAATTGAGATGCAAATAAAGTCACTATTCTTTGGTGGCCTTTCCGGAACTATACTTCAATATTGGAAATTGTGTTACAATTATCTCTTTTAATAAATTATTTATTTAATATACAATATAATTGCATTCCATCATAAGAATCGAAGAGAGTGTGGTTTCCAAAAGCAGTTCTGGGTCTTTCTAAAGTTTCCAACAAACTTTGATGCGATCGATGCACCTGTGAAATCTAAAACTTGGTCTTCTCTCCTAGGTGTCGATGGAACACAGCTCCAGGGCGAAAGGTCTATTATCCTATTGTTTTCAGCCTCTATAATCCGCACGTAGTATACACACTTCAGGGACGCGAAGTGCCACCTGAAACGGATCAGTTGGTTATATCAAGAGACACTGGGTTTTGGAGGGATTTTGGCTATGGGATGACATGCCAGTACAGGTTAGTCACTTAAATACTACCCTTGTATTGGTGCTGTTAAATGTTTCAGGGCGGCCGCAAAATTTCACGTTGATTGAAATTTAAATTAATCCAACAAAATTCAAATTAATTTAGAGTAATTTAATAGAAATGAGAACAATTCGATGAAACTCATAGAATTGATTTCAAATCGTAGAAATTTCAACTCATAGAAATTCAAGGTGAATGGGAAAAATCCATATAAATTAAAAACCATTTTAAAATATAAAAAAATTCATTGAATTCAGTAAGTTTGAAATGAGCTTAGAAGAATTTAAGGGAATCCGAAAGGTTTTAAAGAAGCGCCTAAAAATTTCAGGAGAGTTTGAACTTTGAAAGACTTTACGGCGAAGTAGGCGAGAGACCGCGACTGCGTGTACGAAATTTTCGCTGAAAAATAGCCAGATTTTTTCTGTACAAATAGCCCTTTTCCTGCTCCCCCTATTTGTACCGAAAAAATCTGGAAAAAAGGAAAAAACAAAAATACATCCAATTGAGTATAATTAAGTGAATTCGAAAAATTAGAGAGAAAGGCTGAAAATTGATTAAAATACATTGAGAATTTCTAAAGTCTCACTAAATCATTAAAACTTAAAACATTTTATAAAATCTCTCAAAATCTAATTAAATATTTTAAAACCTTATAGATCCTGTAAAATCGTTCCATATCTTCCGAAACTCTCTCTTGAAACTTTTTAATGCTCTTTAAAATTATTTAGAATTTTTTAAATACCCTAAAACATTTTCAATCCTGCAAAATAATTTGTGATACCTTAAATCTTTTTAAAACTTTTGCAAATTTCTTGGAATTTTTAATAATACCCACAAGGCAACATAATTCTTTGAAATCACTTCAAATGACTAAAATTTATTAACAATACCCTAATAGATTTCAAATATAATACAATCCTTTAAAATCCCCAGACATTTTTAGAGCTCTTAAAAATTCATGGATTTGTCAGAAGTACAATAAATTCTTTAAAATCTTTAAAATACCTTTAAATTATTGAAGTAAATTTAAAGTCATTGAAATCTCTGAAAATGTTCTAAAATCCTTGGTATTACCTTGAAATATTTAAAAATATTCGAAATACTACGAAATCCCTCAATACATGTGAATCAGTTCTTTAAAACTTATTTGAATGCTAGAAAATCCCGTTAAATAACATGAAACCTGACGATATTTCCTCAACTCAAGAAAAAATAAATAAAGTAGCTTAAGAGCTTTTATAATCCTTTAAACTCATTGAAATCCTCAGAAACATTATAAACTTTCTTGTAATCTTTTAAAATATCCTAACACATTGTAGGTCCTATACAGTCTTTAAATATCATTGAGAATTCTTGGAAATTCTTTAAAACGCCCATAATAAAAAATTTTAATCACATAAAATAATTAAATCTCTTGGAAATTACTTGAAATACCGTGAGACCTACAAATCGTTGAAATATATAGAAAATTACATGGGAACTTAAAAAATAACCTAATATATTCAAAATCCATTCAAGGACTTTGAAACCATTAAAAACTTTTTTACGCTTCTGGGTAATTATTGGAATTTTTCAAAATACCCCAGAAACCCGTAAAGACATTTAGAACTTTTTAAATGATTGAAATCTATTAAGAATTCCTTGGAACCTCTTAAAACACAATAAAGTATTTCAAATTCTTTAAAATCCCTTTAAAACATTAAAATATTTTAAAAATTGATTAGGTTCTTTTAGAATACACTAAGAGATTTTAAACGAATTCAAGATAATTTAGAAAAAGATATAGACCTCAATTCAATAGTGGTTTACCAAAGGGTTTATTTATTTAAGGAAAAGGAACTAGGGTTTTAATTTCGTCTGAAAAAAATGATTATACTGACTTTATCTTGAAGAAGTGACTAAAAAGTAATTTGAGAAAAAAATGGACTAAAAGGGAGTGCGGCAGCCCTGATTTATCGAATTCCTTGATTTCGCAATTTTTTAAATGCCTCATTTTCCTTGAACCACAACCTTCTCTGACTTTTTCCTGATTTATAAGTTTTTTAGAAAAAAGTGAAAGGAAACGAAAGTACAGAATTTGCCAACATGAGAAATAGTAGGGGGGCAATGGTATATGATGCAGACGGAATACTAAAGGCTTTCAGCGACTATTTTAGGAGACAAGTTGGAGATAAAACTACAGGACACCACAGCTGCGATGTTGAACACGATACGATAGAAAACTCAATTGAGAAAGTCTGTGTCACTGAGGTTAGGGATATAATTAAGAACTTGAAAAAAGGTAAGGCTGCCGGGGTAGACGTTATTAACGCTGAAATGCTTAAACACGGTGGCGAGTACATATCACATAGACTGTGCGAATTGATAAATTTATGTTTAGAGATGGGAGACGTCCCAGACGATTGGAAAAAAGCGATTATCGTACCAATATGCAAAAGAAAGGGAGATAAAATCAACTGCAATAATTACAGAGGGATTAGCTTATTAAGTACCGTAAGTAAAATATACTGAAAAATACTTATTCGTAGGGTAATGAAAATAACAGAAGCAAATATTTGGGAAGTCCAAAGTGGGTTTATGCCAGGAAGGTCATGTACGGATCAAATATTTAGCTTAAGGCAAATTACAGAAAAAAGTTTGAGGGTAGGAAAAAAAGTTTTTTGTGTATTTGTTGACTTAGAAAAAGCTTTTGACAAGGTAGATTGAAGTAAACTTTGGGAAGTCCTGAAAGAGTATGGAGTAAATTGATGGCTCCTACAAGATTTAAAAGCAATATATACGGGTAACAAACCGAGTGTAAGGGTGAATGGGAAATTGAGTGACTGTTTCGATGTTATTCAAGGAGTTAGACAAGGATGCGTTATGTCTTCATGGTTATTTATATTATTTATAAACAAGTGTTTAAGAATGGCTCTTTTCGGCGAAGAGGATGTGGATCTCGAAACAGTAAGGGTACGTGGATTAGTGTTCGCAGATGATAAGGTTGTTATGGCAGAGTCAATCGAAGACTTACAAAGAATGTTGAATAAACTAAATGCAAGCATGAAGAGCATGGACCTCAAAATTAGCGATAATAAAACAAAAACTATGGTGTTCGAAGGAAAGAGTGAGAAAACACTATGCAATATTTTATTAAATGATGAGAGAAATGAACAATTTGATAAGTTCGTATACCTTGGTAGCTTATTTACTAGAGATGGGAAGATAGATGAGGAATTAGATAGACTCATAAACGAAGGTAAGAAGGTTATAGGTAGAGCAGGTCCCTTATCAGAAGTAAAAATATATCAAATAAAGCTAAAATGGCGATACATAATTCTATATTTGTATCGACTGTACTATACGGTAGCGAGACATAGACTTATGAAGAAAAAGATAAGAGTAAAATTAACGCACTTGACATGAGATTCATGCGCATAATATGCGGAAAAACTCTGATGGACAATGTAAGTAACGAGATAATTCTAGAAGAATGTGATGCAGAAGAGACGCTAGTAGACACATGGGAAATAATTCGATTAAGATGTTTCGGGCATGTTGAGAGAATCCCAAATGAACGACTAACGAAATAAGTGTATCAAGGTAAAGTAAATGGCACCCTGCCCAGGGGTAGATCGCGGAAAGAATGGTTAGAATGTGTGAAATGAGATCCTAGTTAGAAGAGACATAAGAAGTCACAGAAATACGAGAGCCTGCATGAAAAAATGCATGGGCATAAAAGAAGCTAGAGAAGTATGCCAGGACGGGAAAGTATAGCGGCAAATAGTTAATAAAAAGAATGTCAGTAGAATGAATCATGCCTGAAACAAAAGACCTTGGCCACTTATGGACCCAGGTGGGGAACCTTCCATAACGACTTTGTGAGGATCTTTGCTTGGGATGATTGCTAGAGTGATTGACAAGCAGCCTGGGTCGGAGCAGTGTTGCGAAACGAACGTATCATTTACATAAATAATACGAGAATTCTGGATCAATTTGAAAATTCTCTATCGCTTCCCCACATTACTAAGTTTCTCCACCGAATGAGTCACGCCTACCCGGAAAGGGAAATGGCTTAGTGGTGTAATAAAAAAACAACCAATCTGATATTTGATTTTATTCTCATATCATCCTTATCTTTCACTGGCTCATTATTGCGTATATTTGTGTGACTAATTCTTAATTTTATAAAAAAACTATTTTATTCTACAAATATATGTTTTTAATATTTTCAGATCCGATTTTTTGAGGGTTCGGGGTTTTGACGAGGATATCGTTGGCTGGGGTGGAGAGGATGTTACTTTATATCGAAAATACGTGAAAAGCAACATAAAGGTCGTTCGGGCTACAGACCCAGGGATTTTTCATATTTGGCATCCCAAGGTAATTAATTCACTCTTACAAATATTTTTTTCACAAATTGTTTCCACAGACTCAAATAAATTCTTCAACTAATTTTATGCTTTAGACGAAAATTGCATTTACTGTAAGTCAGTTTTTTGGAATTTTTTTTACAAGCTCATCATAATTCTGGTATGCTTCGTATGTTTACCATATATTAATAATTTTTTAAACAAATTTTATTTGCTTAAGCTTTTTTTTTAACAAAATATAACAAATTTATAATTTATTTAAGTAACATTGAATAATTGGAATCAATAGAAGATCAACATGATCGATCCAATTTATGTAGTTTTTTGCCAATTGTTGAACAAATTTTATTAACTCTTTTCATGTCCATACTCTTTGATATATACCCATAATTATTTGAAATATTTTTATTCGGTAAAACGATTTTTTTACAAAATATAAAAATTTGGAAAAACTGAAAATTTATCTGTTTGCTTACAAAAGTTGTTCACACTATTATTACAGTATATTCTGGAGTAAATACAGGTCAATATTTATGCTTTAAAAGTCCTTAGAATTTTACTTTTTTGTAGTATGAACTTCTGTACATCTTTTAAAGAATGTTCGTAGGACATGCAGTAAATTCACACAAGTCAAAAAATGTTCAACTGAGTAATACCGTAAAGTCATAATGGCCCCGGAACATCAAAATAGCCTCAGTTGAGTATTAGTAAGTAAGAAAAAGTGTCAGGATAAAAGAAGCTAGTGATTTTTTTTTTAATTTTCAATAAACTGCGCTTGTCTCAGATCGTGTTGATCTTTGAATTAAACTAATTAGTTGATGTCACACACTGAATGTGTGAGTTTTTTATATATTGTTAAAAAAATGTAGAAACGATTGGAAATTGTTTAAACAACTCTAAATTCGTTACAAATGCTAGATATACTTGAATTATGTCCACTTTGTTATCAAATTTTCAATAAACTACATTTTCTGCGTTTTTTCAGTCAAAAGTTAAATTCAAACAATAAAAAGTTATTTAAAAAATTAAAAATAAGTTCAATTGATTTTTCTGATTCTTTTGTTTCCTAATTAGCTTACCTCGTTTTGATAGAGTACCGATAATTTTTGATAAAATGAGAAAAAATTATTTTCTAAACAAATAAAAATTGTTTCAGCAATCAAAAATTAATAAGAAATAGATCAAAGTTTTTAATTGGGCCATTATAAATAATATGTAAATACTACACAATAGTACTATTTACGATTGATACACCGCAAAATACTTAATACTCGTTTAGAGGGTGTTTTTTGGTTCATACTAATAGGGACGTCGGGTCAAAATAAAAAAATTAATGCTCATATAACATTCGAGGAACTGATTATAAGAGGTCCCTAATTTCCACTAGCTTTATTGGTAATTTCATCGTTAAGTTTATGAAATAAAAGAGATGGGCGGCACCATTTAATATTGCTCTATTGGAAAAATAACGATTTTTTGTATTGGGAACCCTGAACAATGAGCTATTTCCCCAAACGTAATTCGAACATTGGCTTTTTTTAATCGCTCTAATTAGCAAACAGAAGAAAATATAATAGAAGATTTGTGTGCTACAGGGCTACCATATTTTTAAATCTAATACTAGGCATGTCCGAAAAGTATCCTACCATGCGGTATACCAGGATTAAAAATGAATTCGGATCAATGGCGATGACATCCCCTTTAAGATGCTCCCCTTTAAAGGTCATAAACTTCTTCTATCGAGCCTTCTACTTTCAGAATCACTCTTTAAAGGCACTTTTCGAAATAGCTGACAGCTGCTTCGTTGCATTCTGTTTTATTTTCTCTAAGTCTTAAAATTCTTTTTCTTTAAGAGGATAATTTTATTTAGGAAACATTCATAAATCACAGGAATTATCTCAGGACTGTACAGGGCCTGGAAAAGTTGTTTAAGGCCTGTTCCACGAGAAAGTTCTGAATAAGCTGCGATATTTTTCTATAAATCAGGCTAAAAATTTTCAAAATAGTTTTTGGAATATTGAGGTTTTCCTGTACCTTCATAACGGTAAAACTACGAGTTCCAAAATAACACTCGCACTCATTCCACATTTTGAGGTGTTTTGCCATTACACGCCTGCCAGTGTGAGGGTCACTTTCCACTGCAACTTGACCATTTTTAAATCGTCCAAACCACTCTTTAATTTAAATATCAGTCATGGAATCATCACCATACACTTTCCGAATCATAACGATGGTTTCTGAACATGAATGGCCAAGTTTTCGTATTCGTATTCTTCGCAAGGTGCGTTCCGCCATTGTTCAATGTAACGCGTACGTGCTCAGATGTTCTCGCAACTGCGTATACTACGCGACTTAATATTTGCAGGCTTACGTAACTTAGTAAGAGAACTGACAGAGGTTCTCCTGAATGGAAAATACCATTTTTCTACTATAACACAACTAGGTAGATAGTTAGAACGCAGGTCGGATACCTTCCGGACAGACATAGTAAATTAATAGAATGGTCTCCAAAATTTAAGAACAAATATTGTCGTATTTCTTATCTTCTGCGTTATAAAATTCAAGAATGGAGTCTATAATAAACACTCGAAATTATTTGTAAAGTTAACTTTTATATTTCAAAATCACTTCACATTTTCACACTTTCGAAATAAAAGTGGTAAATTCCAAATTCAATTTAAAAGATTTTAGAAATACTTTATTACAAATTCCATATACCATCCATGATGATTTAAGAATCAGATTTTTTTAAATTTAGAGTAACTTTAATTAAGAAGATCTTGCTTTCATTTAATTCTGCATAATACTCCAGATTATCGCGACATCAATTAATAAATTTCATCACCTTCGGCGATTTTAAACCTCAATAATTTTTAAGTTTTTGCAGTCCAGGGGAGAAACTCTTATAGTTTCGTCCAGATATCCTTCTGCCCATCGTATTTTTTCCCTGCAATGAGGAATTGAACGTGGGGAAGTAAAGGAAACGAACTTTGACTAATTTTCACTAGTATTTACTCTTAATAGGCCAGTAGGAGAGGATTCTTTAAGCTATGACATTATTAAATTTGATCGATTATTTTTTCTCCTCTTTTAAACACATTTTAAATCATTTTTTCTTCGTTTTGTTTTATAGGTGTGTTCGGGAGGGCCAGGTCAGCGATTATCAACCGACCAGTACCGGGCATGCATCCGATCAAGAGCCCTAAATGAGGCCTCACACGCCCAACTTGGTTTCCTAGCTTTCCGAGAAGACATTGCTAGTCAATCTTTGAACCTCAAATCCTCATCTTTAAAAAAAAAGAAAGCGACATCGAAAAATGATAAGAAAAAGTTACCAAGGCAGCAGACCAAACCCCAAGCTCAAATAAAGACGAAGCCAGTTGGTAGGACGTCCAAGGATCATACTTGATCCAACAAAGCAGATAGTCAAAAATTCTGACTGTAAATATCGTGTATAAAGAAGAAAGAATCCGAAAAACTTTAAAGTTTTCGCGCATTGTTACGTTTGTCCCGTCATTATTTTCAAGGAGCATATCAGCTCAGAAAGTATCAGGAGAACTCATCAGTATCTTCCGAAAAAAGAAACTGTCCAAAGAAATTCTACGATGTTTACCAAAAAAAACTCTAGTCACTGCAAGAATTTATTTTCCAGATTTTCGAAAAAATTTGAAAAATTAGACGTGGGTAGCTGCAAAATTGAAATCTTTAAATGAAAAATCTGAAACCTATGCTAAGTGGCAGGGCCGTGTCACCAAATGTCTGGTGCCTTGAGTTTATCACGAGCTTGTTGAATTCGAATTTCACGAAAACATGATTCAATTTTTCATACTTCTAACCTATGATAAAAGCGTTATGCCGTTGTAAATATTTACGGAAGAGCAGTTTCATTTTTATCACATTTTTCGGTATATTTATACAAAATTTTATATACCTGTATGAAAAGCTCATTTTGTTTATTGTAAATAAAACTGTTACTTTTTCTTTTTATAATTCTTTAATATAATAAAAGAATGTTTTTTAATCAAATAAATTTTTTTAGTACTTGCAGACACTGAAGAACAATTTATTGAAAGTTTATACATTTGAAAATTTTTATATTGTTCCTGCGACACGGCCTTACTTCATATCTCAGTCTATTACATTTTTGAAAGAGAATTAAGACATAGCTTGGAGCCCAAAAATTTACTGTTTGTTATTTATTCGGTTTTTATTGAAAGGGTGTTACAAAAAGAAAATTATTTTTATTGTGATAAAGATCGACAAAAGATGTGCTGTGAGAAGTTAATATTATATAACGCGTGTCGGTTTTTTACAAGATCCAATGTTTCAGGAAATTTAGCAGAAAAATTGTCACAGAATCGAGGGGTGAAATTGGATTGATCCTTGGAATTGTCGAAATGGACTTGTGATTTCCTTCTGCTAATTTAGAGGAAGGAGCTATTATTAAGGCGATTTTTATGAGAATTTCTACAGCGAAGAATGTTTATCGAAATTGGATTTTTACGAATTGTGAGACAAGCTGATCAAAGTCAATTAGAATAGTCGATTCGGTAATGACAAAATATAAATCGGAGCAACAAATATTTCCCTCTTAGAACTAATATTACAAAATCATTTGTTTTAGTTTTCACTTTAAATTTGTAAGTCTAGATTTTAGTTTCAACACTCAGAAAAATATGTGTTTGTATCAAACGAACATTCGTTTAATTCAATGAAATAATTATTCGGTGGTTTTCACAATTGCACACATAAAAAATCATCACAGAAAAAATGGAGAATTTGATATTTAAAAATCTATGAGACATATCAGTATTATTTTTCTTGTATTCTTAGTAATTTTTAAATGCTGTTATCAATATGTTGTCATCACTGATTCGGATCGTTGTTGCATTCCATCTCATAATCATACGTCCTCAAAAACTGCAATGTACATAATGTATTTGGTATTTCCAAAATCATTTTTTGAATAGGAAGGGAGACAATGTGAATTTTTAGTAACTATATTCTCTGGAGTGATAAATAAAATAGTTCATAAAGCGAGCAGATTATAACAAAGGCGAAGTAACGAATAACGATAAAGAGGTTTTATTCTAATGAGAATCTGCACCAATTAGCGAATTAGCAGTACTTAAAATTGTATTCATTAGTACAACATTTTTTTCTAATTGAATTTTACCCATTTTAAGTTATTTGAAGTATTTTTTTGACAAGTTGGGGCAAAAGAAAAAATTGTGTTCTTTTGCTCGAAACTTTTTTATGAGTCTTTCGAAAAAGGATAAATATATCGATAAAATTTCGCGAGGTGCGAATATTAGGATTGACTATTCTTTCTTTCCAGAATCATTTTAATTATAAGAAAAATTTAAGCATTTCTTAAATTAAATGCATAATTTTTTTAATATATATTTTCGTAAATAAAAGATTTCGTCTTACTATTCCTTGTTTTATTTTTTTATTTTTGAAAGAGAATTGTTCTCCCTCTCAATTGAGTATTAAAATGGTTTTTTTCATAGAGATTTAAAAATAAACTAGATTTCTTTCTTAAAGTAGACCTCGCGATTAACAAGTATGTTTATTCCTTAAGAGTGCATGAATTGTTGTATGGAATGTTATGTAAACAGAAATAAACTGATATAAATACAGAATTTCATCATAGTTGAAAATCATTGCCTGATGTTCTTTCTGAAATCCTTCGTCTTCATTAATGATTCACAAAAAATAAAAAAATATTATCAGAATGAATATTTTTTGTCTATTTGAATGATTATATTTTTTATTTTCTCCAAAAATAACGATATCTGTAAGGTAAGTACATTTTTCATCCCTTTTTACAAAAAGTATATATGAAAAATTATAAAATTTTATTGATTTTCTACGCATACAAAATGCCACTAGAATTAAATTCTATAAGCGTATTTCATAGAAATTCTGTGAAATTGAATCAAATAAATTACAGAAATCAAATTCTATCAGCACATTTGTTAAAAATTTTGTCTAATTAGATCAAACGAATGTTAAGAATCCAAATATATCAGTATATTTGATAGGCCTTTCTATCAAATTCTATCGCTGTAGAAATTGTATGCTTTACCAGCATCATATTTTCATTAGAATGGTATCAAATCTTATTGCTATAAAATTATCATCAAACCTTATATATCGTAATATATGATATTTCTATAAAATTGTATCCATCGAAATATTAAAAACTTTTCTATCAACAGATTCTTATTATACTTGTATCAAATGCTACCCACATAGAATTATAATATCAAATCCTATCTTCGCAAATTTCGCAAATTTCTATTGAACTTATATAAATCTTATATTTTATATCAAATCCTCAATAAAATTCTATCAAAACTAATTAGCATAGGACGCGTATCAAATCCCGTGCACTAAAATTTCAGAAGTTGTTGTGCAACTATATCTGTCAATAATTCATACACTTTTCTATCGCTAGCTTCTCATTAAAACTCTCTCAAATGTTATTTATTCAAAGCTTGTATCAAATCCTGTATACGAGAGTCTTGGAAATTTCTATTGAATTGTATTGGTCGAGAAACCTTATACTTTACTATTTGAAATTTCTAGATTTATAAGATTTAACAGAGTTTTAATAACAATCTTTTGGTAGAAAAGTATAAGAAGTAAGAAAAATATGAGTAAATAGAAATCTTCCAATCTCTGAAAAATGAAATTGGATGGAAGCCAGGCGTGGATAAAATTTGATAGATTTTCATTCAATAAAAAAATGTTTAAAGGAAAAGTCTGAGCTTTTGCAACTAATAGAATTTGGTAGAAATTTGAGAGATTTAGAGACTTTGAATTAGATACAACTCTGTTGAGGGTAAGATTTGATTGAGTGTTTTAGAACATAGTATCTTATACGATTCTAGTGTGGTTAATATTTATTAGAGTTTTATTGACAAAATGTTAATAGAAAAGTATGATATTTTCTAAAAGATGGTGAAAAGTTTGTTTTGGTTTCCATTTAATAAACACAATAAAGTCTACCGCAATGTGAAATATCATATATGATGTAATTTCCATGAAACGAAAATATTAGAATGGCCAGGAATTACAGATATACAAAAGTATTATACATTGGATGTAAGAAAATATTACACTAAAATTATAATTCACGATTTTCTCTCAACAGAAAGAACTGAAAAAATATTTTAAATTTCCTCAAAAAATGAACAGTTAGCTTCTAATAATTGATCATAATTATTAATTTTACATTTAATAATTTACTGTTTCTTTGCTAGTTTTGAATGCACGATGTTTTTTATCAAAACAATTTTAGTTCTTCTTTTTTAAGATTTTTGATTGTGTTAATTATTCAAGTATTTCCCTCCCATAACGCTAGGTTTATATGAGCCTATATGACTTTTAATCATTTCTGATTTCTTTAATGATTGAATTACTTCCATTGAATATTTTTATCAGCTGAATTCATCCAGTTTATGCTTAAAATTATTATGTAGAATCATATTTATTCAAATTGTCCTTTATCAAAATGTTTAAAAAAATTACAGAAAGATTATATTTTTTAAATCTGGTCATATTTGAGACATTTCACAAGTAAAGAGCTTTATCAAAATACAAATACATATAGGGGTATAGGGAAATACATTTTAGATAATTTAAGCTCAGGATAAACTATCTAGGTTGAAAAACGAGTTGCCAGGCTACTTTAGGTTAAAACTTTCGAAAACCCACTCTTCGAGAAAAACTAATCTAAAGTATTTTCATTTACTTGAATCCAATCTCATCCCAGATATAAGTATAATCTCACGAGATATAGCATAGATTGAAGTATGATTTTCGTTTAAAATCCCAAAATCGATACTTTTGAACTTTATTCATAAAAACGCGAATATTTTCAAAATCATCATCAAAAAATTGCTTTCTTTTTTTGCGGAACATCACATTTGTTTTGACAAAATGTGTTCATGTATTTTGACGAATATTTGAATAGTTAATTTTTTTATTTTTTCAAAGGTATAATTTATTTCCAGAAAGAACGTCTATCTCATTTTCTGACTACCTGATGTTATAAGAATATCATATTCTCTTACATATTTTTGTAGGACCTAGTTTCGTCTCTTTTTCCAAGCATCCAAACTCTAAAGATCAACATTCTTACGTCTGATGCTTTCAATTTGCTTTTAACTTCGCTTTTATCTTTGCTTTTAGCAGAAAATAAAAACTCGTTTATCGCAAATAAATTCTTTGATTATTCAGGTTTTTAAGCAAAACCATTTGCTCTCTTTTTTAGAGAATGAATAGATATGATTTGACATTTTACTTCAATCTTATGTGCTTCGTCTTTATATAAGGAGATTAAAAATTGTATCCAAGAGTATTAATTTTTTTATTTATGAAGGAATTTACGAGTAATAAGTTCATTGCTTTCTTATCATCCTTTTTATGTACAGCAGAGTAAACTTTATTACAAATATTTTGCTCAGAATATTAGAATAAATCCATGAATCTACTTGCAACTTCAGTAAACTTCGATTTGATCCCGTTTTTGTTTCTGACCTTCAGCTCAAATCCAGGCTCTCCGAACGTAAGCAGTCAGTCATGTTTACAAACATAAACAAATGGCCGAATAATTCTAAATTCAAGCCAAAAGTTTAAAAAAGAAAATATATCTTATATATCTACATGAATGTTTAAAGGGGGTTAGAAACACCTAAAATATAATTACAATTATAGAACAAATGGTTAAATACATGTAGATTCAAACGGAAAACTAAAAAAATCCTATAGATTGTATACAGCTGCACGAAATTAAGTTTACATGTATTGCGATTCAAGAAAAAAAATCATATTTTAGGGGGTAACATTCTTACGACAGACATATAATAAATGTCGTTAAGCGTAGTTCAGTCTCCGTAAAATGGAATGGTTCAACAAAATAGTTTATGAATGTTACATACTCTCAAACCAAGAAGCAATTAACTAGATTTGTTCGCAAATACTGCCTATTACGACGAAAGTTTGATAAAGAACGTGAAGGGAAGCTACCCCATAAAATATTATTTTTTTCGTAAAGCGCAAAATACCTAAACATAGGTATTTCTGCGTGGATACGTGAAATACATGTATATACTTTTTATTTTTCGGCTTGAATTTATAATTCTTTGACATTTTTTCTATATTTTAATTACATTTGAGAGTATTTTACCTCGGCTTAAATTTACATTCATATCCCCATTTATTCGATAACTTTAATTGTATTTGGGGGTAGTTTAGCCATGTAGAATTTTTAAAATAGATTTCGAAAATGCTTTTTTTTTATTGTAAGAGACATCTTCCCATTGGTTTTCATCACAAAAATTTTGTATTGTTAAACAGAATAACAATTAATTCGTTGAAGGGTAGTTAGCCCCTGAGATATGATTTCCATCTGAAATCGAAAAAAATATAAACTTATTTTCATGTAGATGTATAACATATATTTTTGTCAACTTTTTTCGCTTGATTTTAGATTTATTGGGCCATTTCTTGTACAGTTATCAACATGTTTGGGGATAGTTTACCTCCATACGTTATATTTGATCAAATTAGGGAATTTGACTTTTCGTCCCTTGTTAAAAGAAACTTCTTGCAATTGGCTTATTTGAAAGATATGGTGCTGCTGTACGTGAACCAATTAAATTGCTTCTTCACACCCCCATTTTTAAAGGGTGATTTCAAATCCTTGACGCATTTTTCCGAAATTAAAAAAATACGTGTTTTTTAGTTTGTGATGCTTCACAGCCTATTCGAAATTCGTCAAAATCGAAAGCGGACACTTCGTAATGTTTGCGTAAATAAAATTGTCTAAATATCACCTAAATAAAGTATAATAGTTAATTGCTATTCAAACATAATTTTAGGATCCGAGAAAATATTCTATTATGATGTTTAAAGTAAAATTCAGTTAATGCTGTCAAAAGAAAAAAATATGATAGAAACAGTTTTTAATTTAGAGTTGATGTTTAAATATAAGATACATAATGCATATCGGATAAATATCAGTATAGAAAACATAACAAACAGTGAAATTAAATGATAATAATTATAAATTAATTTAATTAATTTTAAATGCTTTGTATACAACTCCGTATATGTGAAATGAAAATACCTATATATTTTTCTATAATATTCCTTACTAAAAGATAATTAGTTATAGTACATTTTGTTGGATAAAATAGTTCAACTCCATATCAATGTAGAATAATGTACTGGAAATGATTCTATTTATCTATTCAAAGTTATTAATATAATATTTAAGTTATTTGGTCTAGGCCTCCTGAATTTCAGCAAAACCAGCCGCTCTTGCAATTTTAATGGACTTTCGGAAATATTTGTTCTACTTTCGCCGAATTTCGGTGAACATGGACATGGCCTTTTTCATGTTTGAGGTACCCAAGAACTTAATTTCACCTGCACTTTCTAGTAGCTGTAGAAATATTGAGACATGTTCATGAAATTATCTTTAGCTCATTTCAATAATAATATGGAATAGGTACTTATGCAATATCTTTTAGAAAATTTTTTAACTATCTGTCAAGGTGAGGAAAAGGAAATGATTTTCAATACTGCATATGAACACTAGCATAATTGGTACCTTTTAAGTCTACACATTTTTAGCCATTTATAATACCCTTATTTATTGTATATAATTTACTGCAAAATTTTTAACTCATTTCTCAGGAAAATAATAATTTAATTAGCTTTTCTTACATTTTTTGACAATAATGTTCCATAAGGCGTGCTATTTACCATGTAAGAAAAGTAAGTTCGATCTTTGGAAATTATTATAGTTGTGATTATTGGAAATTATTATAGTAAAAAGGTGTCATTTAAAACAAAACATGCCCAATTAATCTTAGGAAGTCGATTAGTTTAAAGCAAACTATAGGAATAGTGTTAAGCCATTTACAATTCGCATACAGTCTAAGCTGGATTCAGTATTTCTGGATTTAGAGTTTTCGAGAATGGACGCCGCGCAGCAGGGATGGGTTATCGGAGCTGAGGGGGTATCTGCGCTGCTCACACAGGCGTCACAAAACAGAAAGAGAAACAAGAAAGAGTGAAAACGGGAAAGAGACAAAATAGTTCTAAGAGTCTGGATTTAATGTCACAGTCAGTCCCAAAATTGACATTAAATCCAAGTTTGACTGTATAATACTTTAATAAATATAAAACATATAGTATCAAAATATACAATAAGTATAAATATTTTTATGCGTTCAGATTTTACAGATTTATTTATTTTTTCCATTTAAAATGGATGATCCTACTATATAATTTGTACTGAAAGTGATTTTAAAACTTTTTTTATCATTCTAGATTTTTTTAGATTTTTCGTATGAAAATTATTTCCAGGGTCGGTTTCTTGTTGGAGACCGTCCAAATATTACGTAACGCTTTTATGAGGGAGGGAAGGTTCTCTCACGGATAGGGAGGGAGGAGAGTTCAAAGAGCAGAGGTGTCAAATTTTGTTTTAAATCTTTTCTTACGATATGTGTCAAAGTTGAAGTAAAATTTCTTGAAATACTAAGAAAAATTACGTTTCTTTGTATTTGGATAATGGGATACTTTTTTACAACGATTGCAAAGTATTTTTCATAACATAAGTTTCTTTTCGAACGGAAGAATCATATTATAAATATTTAAGACATTCAAAATTAGAATTAATAAAAGTGTAATTTTTAAATGCTCATTCATGAGAGTGTGATGTAATTGTTTGAAAATCATACAATTCTGTCGGTGTATGTCTGTCTATCTGTGTGCCTGTCTGTATATGCATGGTTACCTGAATGCTGCAGCCATGCTAACTGTTGAAGGCTTTTTCCAATCGAGTCATTTTCTGATACACTTCTTAAGGTTTCCAAAATTAAGGTTAAGTTCGTTAAGCAGATATTTCCAACCAAAATTTAAAAATTTCAAAATTTCAAAATGTGAAAGCAAATTTTTGTCTTTAAATTTTACAAATTACTGTCAGAATTTCCTATAGGTGGGTAAGAGACTTGCAAATTACCCAAATAAAATTTTCAATTTCGAGGAAAATTAAAAAAGATATATATTTCTTTTGAAAATTTTGTAAATGTTCAGAAAAATAGAAAAAATGTTTTTCTGATGGATTAGAGAATTTTGTTCAAATTCTTAATTAGATATCCAATATATATAAAAACTTTCTTAGTTACATTATTAGATTAAAGCAATTTTTCTGCTTAAAGTAGTCAGGCTACTGGGAAAGCTAGTCAAAGCTTTGTCTATTATTTTTTTCTGAAATTTGGAAATAAATACAAAGTTTGGCCAGTATATCAATTACTAAATTAGGTAGCAAATTTTTATGCTGATCAATATAAATAAAATATTTTTTTAAACATTATAAAATGTCAATTTAAATGTTGATTTGACTCGATTCTAGCTACATTTCTGATTCTAGGCTACATTTTGCTCAAATTAAGCTCAAATACCCTGGAAGCACGTATAAATGAGCAGTAATTCAAATTTTGCATTATATTTTCTGTCTGAAAAAAGTTTTCTCAACGATATTCAACGTATTTTGAAGCCAAAATGAACCATTTTTGGAGCCCGAGAAAGGCCTCTTCATAAGATCCCATGTTTTTTAAACGACTTTAAACAGTGATCATTCAAATTTTAACCTGCAAAGGGCCTCTAAAAAAGGTATACGTGATAGAGGACACATTTCTCCGCAAAAAAAAATTTTAATGATTTTTAATCTGATCGATCCAATAGACGGACTACCTTAATTGCAAAAAGACTTGAAAATTGTCCTTATGACATTTTTAATTTCGATACAAATTTAAAAAGTTATATGCTTTTCAAAATTTTTTACATTTCAACAAAAAAAAGGAAAAAATTGTAATAGGTTAAGAATCATCAATTTAAATTTCTACCAGATATAAAATATATGTATCGCAAATACATTCTCATGAAATTGGTTAAGTAGACAAAAATTCAAAAAGTTGGATCATTTTCAAAAATATGCAATTTTTGTTTCTAAGAGACCCGTAAATTTAAAGCATTATTTTTAGTGGATGTGAACAAGGTTTACAAATTATCTTGATGAACTTTTTCAAGTGGATACAAATTGTCGAACGCGAAGAGCGAGTTTCGTAATGAGAACGTAGTCGTCAAAGCCGTAGGTGTTTTGAGAACCTTCTTTAAAAACAAATGGGAAAAAATTCAGTTCCCATTTATGGCTATTATTCCTCAGAAGTTTTAATCACAGTTTTCGATTTAAGTTATAATATTTATGATATTAGAAAAAATGTAGTTAAAATTCACACATTAAACTTATGAAAACGAGCGCAAAGCGTGAAAGAGTGCTCGCTCATATGCGCGCTCAAACTTGGCGGGAAGCAGTGAGCATATTTTTTTTCAATTTAAAAAAGTAAAATTATGTTAATATTGCAAAAAATGCCAAATTTATCAAAAATAATTTTTTCTAAAATTTCATTTATATTCTTATTACTTTTTATTTAAAACTGTGCATATTATAAAACGGCAATAATTTCAACACACATAGAAAGTAAACATTTATTTTAGAAAATTAGAAGGGGTAACCCTTATGTAGTGACCCAAAATGGTATACAAAAAGTTTGAAAAGAGAACCGTGGTTATACTAATAGAATGTCAAAACTTACGAAGAGTTATTTTTTATATTAGTGTAAAAACTTTGTATTTATAATGAAAAATCAGATTACTCAAATTCATTTACCAATAAAGGGGAGGTTGGGTCATGCTCGTTTGTTGGAGCAGCATTACAAGGGAAGGGCGGGGATGATGTAGCCCAAAAATCTGCCAAAAAGTGTAACGTTATATATGGGTGACTCTTCCTTTAGAATATTTTGATGTGGTAACTTGAGGACTGACACTTTTTAGGGTTTTGCAGCCCCGGGTAGAAACTCTGATAGTATTTGCCAGGTGTCCGGCCGAGTTACTTTTTTCTATGATGAAGAACACGTGACTAACAACTGATAACTCTGGGAAGTTAGGGGTGATGAGGGGGTAGAGGAAGTGAAATGAAGTGTTGTGGGATGCGAGGAACTGCGGGGAGGGTGTGAGGGGATTAGGGGGGATTCGGGGAAGGTAAGAGAAGCGAAGTTAAAAGTATGGAAAGGGAGATGTAGGGTAGTAGAAGAGGGAAAGTACCGGATGAGAAGGATTTTTGTAGGCGCAATTGTAGGCCAATGTTTTGATGAAGAAATCGGAAAACTCCTGTATGTCATCGGCTTGTTCTTACAATTATGAAAGTGAAAATCGGATAAATTATGCAAGAGTATTAGTAAAAATATTGATAATTGTACTTTTTATCAAGAAGTAGTTTTAAGGAAGAATGGAATTACGGAAGGTTTCCTGGAACAAGTAAAGCTGTTTACAAGAGAGGGACTTGAAGGTACTTGACCCTACTAGCAACTTAACTTTTCTACTATATTTAGAGTGTCGGGTATAAGGCAAAGGCCTTACTTTCTATTAAGAACTGTCTAGACCAGAGGGAAAGAGCAAAAGGGCGAACATACAGCGAGAAATCAAAGCCTCATCGACCAGGTGAAGCTTTCCTGCTTATAAGGTGCATGTGCCGTACCTCGTATATCTCTCTGTACCAACCTACACGTTTGCGAACGACCGAAAGCTCAGTCAATCCTGAAATTGAGACTTCAAAGGAAAGAAGCTCGTCCGACTATGCGGAAAATAAATCCTTGAACCTTCTAAAGGGATCTTAAATTTTCTGACCGCAACTCGCTGCTCGTTTATGACTTTATGCTAGAGTCGGTTGAGAAACTCTAGAGGAGGATTTTCACCCATAATATTGCAAAATTTACTCTCACCACTTATCTAACAAAAGTTTATTATAGTACAGTCAAATAAGGATTTCTGCTAAAAAAAAATAAGTAAAACCATTTTTCTGTTATTATTATTCGTAAGGAGGCCCTAATGAAATTCTGTAAGTCTCTCTTATGCAAATGTTTTAAAATTGTTGTTAATGCCAAAGAATTGAAAATTTAAACTTAATCCAACCCTCTGCTACTAATAGTTCAGAATTTATGAATTTGATAATTAAGGATACCGCTTTCTTTATCACGATTTAGCTGTAATGAATTTCCGCAGATTTAAACAAAATTTTGATTTTATTTTACTTATTAGGTCCTTAAACAAAATTATCCAAAGTAGTAGAAAGCATCTTTTTGAATTGAAAATCCAAATTTGTTAGAGGGGTGAGGTAAAACTTTTTGTCAAACAATAACAGATATTGAGAAAAAGCTGTTGGTGAGCTAGGATTTGGTGATTTTTCTTAAGCATAGTTATACTTGACAAAACAATTTTGCACGGATTTAAACATTTTTTTTTAAATCTTAAGAACAAATTAATATGAAAAAAAATTCTTTTTCGTGCTTATACCTGTCTGTACAATCTGAAAAAATAATCGTAAGGGTGCAATTTATTTTCAGAGCAATTTTCTATCTGCAATAGTTTCGTATTTATGAATATAGCATAAATAATTTTTATAAATAATAATCCACAATAGCGCTGTGTAATCATAATATTTTAACGATGAACACAATGTTTAGCTTCATGATTGATGAAACTGTAATTAAATATTTGCGATCAATTGTTTAAAATAAAATTTAAGACGCATGCCCAGATGTTTGTACATAAATGGTCTGACGGGAAAACATGCTTCATTCTTATTTAATTTTCACTTTAAAAAATTTTCGTGCCAAAAATCAGGTCTCCAGAAAAGTAACAATTTTAATGATTGTGAGATTTTTGAAAACAATCACTAATTTTCTATGAAAGAAAAACATTATTTATGACGAAAAAACTTTAAAACCAAGGGAAAAAAATTATTTTAACATTAGCTTTTTCTTACTGTCGCTTCTTATTGATTTAAAAAAAGTTTTGAATAGTAAATAATCGCAGCTATTTTTTGGAGAAAACATTCCCATGAAATCTAGTATTTTCAATTTTGACAATAAGTGTATAATCTTCAAATAAGGCAATTTGTCTAAAACATTTTTCTTTAAAAACTTCGTTTGTCAAAATTGGAAACAGTAGAGTTGTAGAGAAGATTCTCTTTGATTAAATAAACCACCCTTTATTGAGATGCAAAAGTTTTTTATTAACTTGCGAAAGGGATAGAAAGTTAGAATTTAATGGTGAAAAATATTGTAAAAATAAATGTTTTTTTTTTTGTTAAAAGTTGCTATTAAGAAATTATTTTTTTTTCATTTTAAATGACATCATAAGTAATCCTATTTTGATTTTTTAAATCATAGAAAAAGTTTTTTTTCAGAACGTTGATTTTTCGTACGACTAACTTAACTTTCTTCTTATTGACATATTTATATGGTCATTGAACTTAACAGTACTCTCTACAATTATCTGTGAAACATTATATCCTGCTCCTCTCAGTGTGCTCACTGAAGTATTTTCTTTCTACTTTTTTTATTTGCGTGAAATCAATAATCTACCAATAAAAGTTCTGCAAGGGAAATGAGTAGCGAAGAAGTAAAATTGCGAAGAAAATGTAATAATTGAACATTTTTGTGCATTTTTTGCACCTTTTAAATAACAAATACACTAATCTTATTTATTAAAGTATGATCGCTGAAATTCTATTTTAAACAAACATAAACACCAAATGGAAATATGAATACAAGTTTTATAGATTACGGGATAAACATAGTTTTATTTGTTGACTGACAATTTCTATAATTATTTAAGATGTCCCCATGCAAGAACAAGACGTAGATTTTTCTAGCGCGGCGGAGTTGGCCCCTGACGACTGAAAATTCAAATTAGAAACTTTGAATTTCAAAACATATATTATCATAGATAATTACATTCCGAATCTTTTTTTTCTACAAGAAAAGCATATCTTCTTTAGTTTTTTAACAAATTGTAAAAAACGAGTTTATTCAAAAGTCGATTTTGAATTCGATTTTTGCCTTTGACTCGTGCTCAAATCCACAGTTTTTGGAATTTCTTTATAAAATTCAGAGGAAATATTTCTTATAAAATCCTTGTTATGACAATTAGCGATAAAAATTTTCAACTTCATTTATAACAATATAAAAAATTATTTTTAGAGCTACTGCATATTTCGTTCCACAAAACGTTTAAGTGTTTCGTTTCTCGAGGAAAGTTTGAGCAAACAAAAACTTACTGCAGAGAAGTTGTTCAGAAAAGTACAAAGAAGTTTTTTGCAAAGGCTTTTTTCAAATAAATTAATAGGTAAAAAACTGTGAACGCTAAACTTTGAGCGAGCGACTGATCTTTATGCGTGTATTGCGTCGAGTCGAGATGTCTTGCAGTTTAGGCGGGTAATAAGGGGGTCAGATTTAAAAATAAATAATAACACTTCCATTGTGGTAAAATATATCAACTTTTTATTTGTTTAGCGAATACTTATGTTCATAATAATTAATATAAATAGTTAACGAGATCATTGTAATCACAGGCTTACATTACAGTGCTAATTATAAAATGTTCTAACAGGACTTATTCCATATTTAATTTACATTATATTATAATAGAATTTTATTAATGTAAAGTTCATATTATTCCTCTTCAGATAAAACAGAATCATCGACTTCTTCAATTTTTGTTATCGACGCAAAGTAATCCGTGAAAATTTTTTGACCTTTAGGGGAGAGATATTTAAGCAAGCTTTTAACGTCATTCATTCAAAATCGTGCAAAATATTGTTTTTTGATTTAACCATAATAAACGGAGGATCGCGAGAATCTCTGATCAGTTCAATGTACTTTGCCGCTGTTTCAATTTGCTTTAGTTTTTTCTTTTTTTGCGAGTATAAACCAAAATTTCGATCACACTGACAATAGGAGTGACCGCAAACAGGAAAAATATGCCAGATTTCAGTATTAAGATCTATGCATAGTGTTAAGAAGAAAGCAAACACTGTGTAATTTCGATTTTGTCCGCCTGCTGCATCAGAAAAAAGTACAATTTTCGTGAAACGTGTTTCATCAAATTCTTTTTCAATTACGTGTTGTATAAAACTGCACACAGTATTCGCTCCCTTTTTCACACTACCTTCTAAGAAAGGAAACATGTAACTGTTTTTTGAGGTATATACGTGTACGTGAAATAAATATAACCAGAGTAATCTTTTATAAAACTGTTCTGAAACGGGAATTTTTTGCAATGAAAGATTTTGCGCGTAATCGAATTCACAGCAAAGTACATTTTCTTCTGAAAGCAGTTCTTTTTTTAAAGCCTGATATTCCTGAACATTTTTTTTTGTGATTTGCAATTCCATCAGGTTGTATAGCTTGTAAGGAACTTAAATAACATTGATTGCAAACATCTGTTCTCGGTAATTTAAATGAAAAGTTAATATAATGGTTGAAGAAATTGCTGTAGGTATTTTCGTGCAAATCTAGTTCACTTCCTGTCGGAGCAGCATAAAATTCTAAAAATTCCTCATAAATTTTGTGCAAATTTATTTCCGGATTGATTATGCTGTTTAGAGATATTGACTCCCTTCTATAGTGATATTGTTGATGTGGCATGGACAGACAGTGAATTTTTATCAATTCCTTCACATCATCAGTCAATTTGACGTATTGATGTTCATGCTTACTCTCTTATCATCTAAACTTTCTCTAGCTAAAATCTTTTTCTGAACGCATTCTAATCTTCCTTTCCCTATATTCAAAATTTTAAACTGTTTGCAGACAACAATATTTTTTTGATCAGTTGAGAAATAATATGTCCACAAGATTCGACGCGGAACTTCGGTAGCATTTACTCGCAAAGGGTCCTTGCATTTCATTAACGCACGGAGAAAAATATTTTGCTTGTTGTAGTCTCCCAGATTCCAGAATTGGTCATGAAATTTACTCTGTGCAAAAGTTGAAATCTTCAAGAAACATTTCTGCTTACAGCAGTTTTGAACTGGTACAAAATGTCTTTCGGAAACAAGTTTCTTAGAAGTGGAGACGTACTCTTTGCCCTGTATTTAAAAAAGTTTGTTTTGAAAATCTTTATTGAAGAATTATTATTGAGATTTATTAAATGTATTTGATGTTTAACCCGATAATTAACAATTCACTTCTTAGGATAAAATTTTTATGTTTTAATATTATTACTGCAGTTATTTTTATCTTTAAATTTTCAATAAAATACGCTTTTATCACGATATTTATATAGAAGTTTAAAATCTAGAAAAAAGAGAACCTCATTTTTTAAGCTGTTATCGAAAGAAAAACCAACTAAATGTTATACGTACTTTATTTCGGCATGTTTTATTAATATT
Source organism: Belonocnema kinseyi (assembly GCF_010883055.1). Taxonomy (NCBI): domain Eukaryota; kingdom Metazoa; phylum Arthropoda; class Insecta; order Hymenoptera; family Cynipidae; genus Belonocnema; species Belonocnema kinseyi. The sequence goes on along the minus strand of NC_046666.1, from coordinate 70,478,639 downwards.
TCTAGCCCACGCTTCTTCATAATTTGTTCGTTTCCTCCTTGTAAAAGAACCTTGTGATTCACTTTCCATTACAGTAATTTAAAAATTAGTTTAGATAATAATTTTATTATTATAAACTATAAATTTAGTTCTCACTAAAGCTAAAACTCCCAATACGTATACGAAGTGTACACTTCCGTAGTCAGAATAGAAATGATCTATTTTGTTTTTGTAGAAAATTGCAATTTTTTGGCTTCTTTTGGGATTAAGAAGGCTGAAGGACGTTTGACGGTCATCTAATGTTTGAATAATCCACGTTTGAGTTTATTGCACCGCCGTATAGGGAGACATCCCGACTCGGCATAATACACGCATGAAGATCAGCCGCTCGCTCAAAGTTTAGCGTTCACAGTCTTTTACCTATTAATTTATTGGAAAAAACCCTTTGCAAAAAACTTCTTTGTACCTTTCTGAACAACTTCTCCGCAGTAAGTTTTTGTTTGCTCAAACTTTCCTCGATAAACGAAACACTCAAACGTTTTGTGGAACGAAATATGTAATAGCTCCAAAAAAATAATTTTTTATATTATTATAAATAAAGTTAAAAAGTTTTATCGCTAATTGTCATGACAAGGATATCATAAGGAATATTTTCTCTTAATTTAATGAAGAAATTCCAAAAACTGTGGATTTGAGCACGAGTCAAAGACAAAAGGGGCCCATCTCCGCTGCGCTAGAAAAATCTACGTCTTGTTCTTGCATGGGGACACCTTAAATAATTATAGAAATTGTGAGTCAACAAATAAAACTATGTTTATCCCGTGATCCATAAAACTTGTATTCATATTTCCATTTGGTTTTTACGTTTGTTTAAAATAGAATTTCAGCGTTTATACTTTAATAAATAAGACTAGTGTATTTGTTATTTAAAAGGTTTATAATATTTTATAAATATTTAAAATTATTATAAAAAAAATTTAATAAATTCATTACTTTTAAACTTCTATTTCCTTACTTGCTGATGGACGAAATTCATACTTCATTAAGACGCCCTTTTCAACATTAATAATTAAAAATGTCTGCCGCCAATTTGATGTTGAAGAAAAAGATTGATTTTTTCCCTTTTGCTTTAAATGTAATTTTTTAATTATTTAATTAGATATTTATTCCTTGATTATCGAAAATTAGATTTTTATATCTGAACATGTTGAAAAAACATTTTTCAATTAATTATTAATAATTTAAATATCAAGGAAGCACTTTTATTTACATTTTCCATTTATTTTAATTTTTGAAACTAACTTTGGGCTATTTGAATTCTTTATAAAACATTAGGAACAGAAATTTTGTTATTAAAAGTTATGGTGCAAAAATAATATTGACCTAATGAATCTCTTATTGTTATATTTGCAACTGAAAAATACGTAAATTCCTTAACATGATAACTCCCGTAAATTAAGCGTATAGATTTTCCTTCATGTGGGGCTTGTTTGCTGTCAAGTTAGTCAAAGAGAACTGCTGCACTTCTGACGGTAACTTTTTCCAGCATTCCGTAGACTTTAATCAACTTTAAAATCGCACTAATTATGATGAATGTTCGCTCAGCATTACATGGATAATATACTTAAAAAG
>NC_046666.1:70472393-70476928 GCF_010883055.1 Belonocnema kinseyi | reverse complement strand
GACCAGATTGTATCAAAACCTTCTGGTGCAAGAAGTTTTCTTCAACCCATCAGCATTTGGCCCGTATTTTCACCTCATATTTGAAGTCGGAAGAGCCGATTCAAGAGTGGTTGATGGAAGCGCGCATAATGCTCTTGCCGAAAATAGGCAACTTAGCTGACCCGAAGAACTACAGGCCAATAACTTGTCTGAACACGCTTTATAAGAGTCACAGCTATCCTAAATGATAGGATTGTTCGGGCAATTGAACCTGTGTGGCAAGAAATGTATAAACAACGAGGCTCAAAGAAAGGTGTAGCCGGATGTCGAGAGAACCTGCTCATCGATAGATGTGTCTGCAAAGATGCAGCATTCTACCAGCGTGACCTATCGATGGCCTGGATTGGTTATCGGAAAGCTTTCGATTCGACATCCCATAGACTTATCATCTGTCTTTTGGAAATCTTAAAGGTTAATCGGCAAATAGTTGGGTGCATAGAGAGATTGATGCCGCTTTGGAAAACCAGATTTACTATCTCATCTAGAAAAAATCGTGTGATAACTAACAAGGTCACGTTTCAGAGAGGTGTCTTTCAGGGCGATACCATGAGCCCACTCCTCTTTTGTCTTACGTTATTGCCACTATTTCTAGCACTGCGCCATTCCGACGGGTACTTGTGTGGCAAACCTGCAGATCGAAAGTACAAGGTCACTCATGTATTTTACATGGACGATGTTAAGATCTATGCTAAAAACACAGAACAACTGCATCTAGCTCTGAGGATTGTCGAACGATATACTAAGGAAATTGGAATGGAATTTGGGTTAGACAAATGCGCCAAGGTTTATTTGAAGCGAGGAAAACTTAACGGCATCCCTGAAGTCGTGGAATATTGAGTCTCGAATGTCTTCACAAGAAGATTATTCTGGGTACAACACATAGAGTTGCAAATGGAAGAGACCCTCTTTTTAAAATGGTCAGGAATCACGAAGAAGTGGGAAAGGACCATTTCTGTACAAAGCAGCGGAGGAGGCTGCTAAAACACTCGAACTTGACTTCAGTATTAGGGGTAAGCAAAATGCATCAAATCTTATCTATCTCGAGTACTCACTCCTGAAAGCCCGGATTAAGAAAGCACAAGAAAAAAACTTTCGTGAAGAGCTCCTCCATAAGATGATGCACGGTATCTTCCACAGAACTGTGAAGGATCAGTCAATGTCTTGTGAGCTAACGTTTGCTTTCCTTAAATCACCCGGATTGAAGTCTGGTACAGAGGGTTTCATGTTTGCATGCCAAGACGGTGTCATTTCCACCTTAACATACCGTCGCCACATTTTGAGCCAAGACATTCCCAATGATAGCTGCAGGGCGTGCCATGCATACCCCGAGCATTTAGCTCACATACTATCTAGTTGTCCAACTCACGCGGGAACGACCTACATTCAAAGGCACAATGCGGCACTAAGAGTGCTTTATTACCATCTCTGTCACTCCTACGGCATTCACCTTAACATCGCTCCTCTAAATGCTCATAGGGAAATTGAGTCAATTGTCGAGAATGGGAAGTGACGCATATACTGGAACTTCATGTTCTCGACAATTGTTTCTGTTACTCACTCGAGGCCTGACATGGTTCTTCTTGACTTCGAGAAGCGAACCATGTTCGTTATCGAATTTTCGGCACCAGCTGACAAAAACATCATAGCCAAGGAGAATGAAAAGAAAGAGAGTTATCGAGACCTTATAAGGGAGTTGCAACGATTGTACACGGAATATTCTGTTAAACTGATCGTCCTTTTCATCGGCGATCTTGGAGGTGCCAAGCTTTCACTTGCTAATGGCCTAAAAAGCATCCCTGCGTGTCAACAATATGCTTGAAAACTTGCGGGAAAAATGCAGAAGGCGGTTGTCCTTGGATCGCTCCGTGTTCTTAGGGGGCACGAGGCTTTTGTTGGATCGTCGTATTGATTCCTTTACAGACTGTAACCACCTATCTCACGGTTGTGAGACGTGGTTGTGGCTGAAATTTTTACCGCGATTTCGCTGGAAGCGGGTGCAATTTTTCAGATTAGCACCCGCTCCCGGCGAAATCCTGCGGTCCTGTGGGGAGGGGAGGGAGTTGTGTACAAAAAACTAAGCGAAAAAGTTCCCAAAATTTTTTTGGTGTGATGCTCATTTTGGGCACAACAGAGGGTACAAGTTGTATGTACGTGTGAGCATATGTGTGATACTGCACTTAACGTTAAAATTTAATGAACTTGTATTGTAATTAGAAAATGTTCTATTATAATAAGAAAGTCCTTATGACATCCTCTTAGGTTAAGGTGTTTTCCATTGCTACCAACTGTAGCGTATGCTTCATTGGATCACATTCCAGTGGTCCATTAAACATTGCATGGCATTGAACCACTGAAACACTAGAAGACGAACTAATGAAACACGGGCGACTGTTGTTAGCAAATAGCAACAAAGCACCTCTGCACGTTGATATTAACATACGTCGACGTACGTGCAATTCTTAGTATAGATTGTGGAGCCAGCAACAATTAATAAAAACAGTGAAACTCTTCTATAGCGCCGATTTTGGGGCTGACGCTGGATGAGAATTAACTCATTAGAAGCCGCTCCGCTTTTGCGTGTTCACGCCTGAGTGCACGCCTCAGTGACAACCACAAATCCCGCGCAGCTCCTGTCACACGTACCAGCGGCGCGGAGTCATTTCTTGAAAGGGTTATTGAAGGGAGAGCTATTAAAGGGTTTCACTGTAGTTATATAACAAGTAAAAAAAAATTTCAGGCTAGTGGAAGATGTTGCATACTTTTTTTAATTAAAAATACAAATTTACAACAAAATACACTAACACAATCCAAAATTTTACAAAGATTCGTAATCTTCTTCAATTTATAATCATTTTTATTTAAAATAAAAAATAAAAATTTGTGATCGCAGATGCTCAAAGAAAATATCATAAAAAATGCACGTGTATGCTAGTAGATGATTTAGCGTCTTAAACATGTTGTCAAGGCCAAACAAGTTTAGAAGTAAAATTTCAAAATTTTAATCACTTAAAAGAAAGAACTACCAAAATGATGCAAAAGTTACATTTTTTTATCGCTGCAATATATAATGGAATATTAGTAGCTATCCAGAAATTACGTAACCCATATTTTTTGGGAGGGGGGAAGTTCTGGAAATTATTACAATCTGTTACATGGGGAAAGAGGTAAATCGATGCTGTTACGAAATATTTTTAACAAATGTATTTAAATCTTATAAATTGTTGGTGAAAATATAAATTTAAGTAATTTAATGTAAGATATTAAACTTATTTACTATGTATACCAAACTTAATATATTTGTATACAAAAACTGAAATAATACCCATGTGTATTAAAACTAAGCGATAGCGCATGCGTCGCGCAACTCTGCCGATCCTGAAATGTCAGCTGATGAGTGCTTACAGTGAGTTGCCAGTCGCCCGTCAGAGTGAAAAGGTAAGTTAATTTGGTTAAACTAATTAATTTAGTTTTTCCCCTTATCGAATAAAAAATCCCCATTGTGTCATGTACTTGTAGGTACGAGAGCCCCCTTGCAACTTATTCGTCTTACGTTTATCTTGATCCGCTTTGAAAGTTTTTTTCAGATACGTATATTTAATTTAAGTACTACCAAATTTGAAAGTTCGAACACATCCGACATTTAATACACATGTGTATTAAATTTAAGAAAAATGTATATTGAATATCATATGTGGGTTTGAACTTTCCAATTTGGTGCTATCTTAAACTTAATGTACGTATCTAAAAAAAACTTCCAATACATGTGTATTAAACTTAATACACGAATTTCTAACAGTGTATAGTTTTCTTAGGACTCTCATAGGTGTCTCTGGTCGTAAGTAGAACTTAATTGTATTTAATAAGACTCGACTGACAAATTAAAAATCACGTAACATGGAAAAGGGTAAAAGATGTTAAAATATTTTGCTTCGTGATTTACGGATGAGCTCCTATGTATAAGTATGTAATTTAAGATTTTAACTCACCAGAGTTTTTGTAGTTTTTTATTTTTTTAATGTATTTTATGGTTGGAGCTTTGAAAATAATACATATGATGTTAACTTTAATTGTGATATTTTCGATGTTGAGAGCTATTTCTGATTGAACTCGTTCATGTCAAAAGTACATTTTTTAGATGTTTAAGAGCTCGAGTAAACGGTACATAACTAAAGTTTCTCAAGCAATCAAGGTGTGCCTGCAAATACATATTAGGGCCATGCCCAAGTAAACATAAACTTGATATGAATCGTGCTGCCGAAAGTTCTGTTTACATTCCAATGATGACTCTGAAACTAATCTTGTTTTCTTTATAAAAATTCAAAGTTTCCTTTAATTTTCTTAATTTTTTATTAGGAATTTATTCCCCAAAAAGAATTGGTGCAAAAATAAATTTTATACTTACTTTCTTTGAAAGAGCTTTCGCTAAGGTGCCTGATTCATTTCTTTCCTAATTACGCAAAATAAAGCCGGTATTTAATAGTTTAATAGTTTCTTTT
>NC_046666.1:70455228-70472293 GCF_010883055.1 Belonocnema kinseyi | reverse complement strand
AATGTTTTTAGTACGAGAAAAACCAAGTTCATCATTTCCTTGAATCTTGTTTTTGGTTACTTTCTAATAAATAACTTTCTTAAATTGCAAAGTACGCTAACAGAAAGTAACAGTGCTTTTTCCAATTTCATAGTTTTTCAAACCAAAAAGGGAAAACATAGAATTTCATTTCTCCTAAAAAAATTGTATTTTTGTAGATTTTCATGTGTTGGTATTTTTATCCTTTGATTAATATGTACAAAATTTCGTAGAACAATTATTAAAAATCCCAAGAGTGTAGGGAGTCGAAAACGTATTATTATTATTTATAAAGAAAAGAAAGTGATTAAATATTTCCGAAAAAAATTTCACATGATTTACCTGCGGCTCCTAACGGTAATTAATATTTAATAAAGAAAGTCAATAATTGTATTAGAATTTTACTTTGAAGTTTTTTTAGTGAATAATTTATAAAAATTCTAAACGATTGAGACTTTGCAAGAGTCTGTCATGAATTTTTTTCGTCTTTGCTGGCCTGCTACACAGTTATTACCGAACTTTAGTACGATGTCTATGTAGTCTGAAGCAAAGATTCATCATAATTAGTAGGATTTTTGAGTTAGTTGAAGTTTCCAGAATGCTCGGAATAGTTCATTAGAGGTGCAGTGGCCTGCTTGAAACAACTTGACAGCAAACAAGCCCAGCACAAAGAAAAATGTATCGTCTAAAACTCGAGTTTTTATGTTACAGAATTTAGGGATTTATTACAGTGAAAAAATAGCAATAAGAGATTTTCTCAGTATTAAAAAAATATATTTTTTCTGAAAAAGAAGAATATTTTTCAGAATTTTGAAAGGCACATGTAGGTTTTATATTATTTTTTTGTGTGATAAAAGCGGACAATTAGATCTTGTTTAAATGAGAGAATCCAATTCATTTTTGTTAAATGTACGAGCCGTGCTTAAAGGGGCCTTTGGGATCGACTGAAATCCAAAAGTTTTAATTCTCTTTTTTTTGTCTAAAAAATGCTACATCTCTAATTTGGGTTATTTTTTGACTGAAAATAAAGTAATAAACACTGTGACCAAGCTAATCGATCGAGCTTTTGTTGAAATGCTGAAATTCTTACATTAGAAAAATCCAATAACTTCTTGAATATATTTTTTAAAGTGAAATCTTTGGCAATTTATATTTTATCTACTACACAAGTGAGTAGCTAATTTGAAAAAAAAAGAATTTAAGAAAAGGATAGTTTATTTTTCAAATGGTTAAGAAGGTAAATTGTGTAAGAATATATTACTTTTAAGTTAAAACTGGCCCCTGCGGATTTCTATAATTCTCTACGTTTTAAAATCCCCTAAACCCGAAAAAACAGGTTGTACGATGGTATCTGTCCGCTTATCGTCGGCGTTGCCGTCGTCGACTTAATCGTTGTCATTCTCATTGTCGTTGCCATCATCTGTATACCGAATAACTTTTAAAATACTAATCAGATTAGGTTAAGATTTTGTATATATTTTTAGGGACCAAAAAGAAAGATCGAGTTCGTTAACCAACATTTTTTGACTAACTGTTTTGGTTTTAACCACCAATCAAATTATTAAAAAGAAAAAATTTAAATATGCGGCAAACCTATGTAGAATACGAAAAATAATATAAAGACAAAAATTATGAACCTAAAAAAGATCTACAAATTTGTTTCTGATTTCTCTCTAATAGGACGCGCAGTTTTTATTTTATTCGTCAAAAACAGCAATAAAAATTAAATTTTTGGACAAAAGACATAAGCTACGAAAAAATAAAGAGCCCAATTTTTTTATCCAAAAACTGAACTAAAAAATTTTTATTAATCACTTTTATATAGGCTGTGTAATTTTTGTTTTAATCGCGATAGGAGCATCACCAACAAACACATTTTTTTTTTTAACGACGCAAAGTTCGGTAAAAGATAAAGATACAAAAAGCTGTGCACTCAAAACAGATATTAATATTGGTTAGAAAACACTTTTTTACACGACGCGTAGTTTCTGTTTTAATGGTGAAAAATAGATCTAAAATTAAGGTCATTAAATTTTATACAAAGGATAAAAATAGGAAAATTAAGAATAGACAAAGGTTGTTGAGCCAAAAAACAGCTAAAAATTTTCTTATAATCATTTGTTGACAGGACGTGTAGTTTTTTTTTAATTTGTAAAAAATGACCTAAAAAAATTACATTATGATAGAATCAAAATGAAGGACCCCACACCAAATCTAAATTAAAATGGCCAACGGTAAAAATTCTTAAAAAAATTTTTTTGTTGTATTTTTGAACCTGCAAAGTAATAATTTGAAGGAAAAAAGTAAGAAAAATGGACAGTTTTTTTACAAACAATTTTCAAAGTTTCAATTTTTACATGTATTTTAATAGAAAAATTCTGATTTTCGTGAAAAGTTTTTTTTCCCCCAAACTAATAGTTGGATTTGGTTCAAACTTGCACATTTTTACTATCATTCCTACCAAAACAAAAGTTTCATATCGAAGATCTAGAAAGATAAACGGTTTATGGGGTATACACCATGATATAAGGGTGTTTTCATACCTCAAACACCCAAGTATGGAAATTATCATTTCTTAGTAACTAAAGTCACTAGGTATTCATTACCCTGAAAATAAATTCTTATGCAAATTCTGCTAAAAAAAACCCTACCTCTATATATTTTAAGGTGATTCTGTTCATCAATGTTATAATAAAAAATCTTTGGTACTTTAACCCATTTAAAATATCGATTTCCTTGATTCAATAATCAGGGGATGAATAAACAAACCTGTAAATAAATTTTAATGCAAATCCTAATAAAAAATTCTACCTGTATATATTTTAAAGTGATTCTGTTCATCAATGATATAATAAAAAATCTCTGGTACTTTATCCCGTTTAAATAGTGATTTCCTTGGTTCAATAATTAGGGGATGATTAAATGACCCTGAAAATAAATTCTATTGCAAATCCTGATAAATAAGGCTACCTGCATATGTTTTAATGTGATTTTATAAGCCTGATCTTTGGTGATTTATTCCTTACGAAAAGTTAATTTCTCTGCTTCTCTAAATAAGTGATGATTAAACAAAGCCTTGACATGCACACTTTCTCTACTTATCTGAAAGTTATTTCATACCCTAGTAATTGAATAAAAAATACCTAGTGACTTTAGTTACTAAGAAATGATAATTTCCATACTTGGGTGTTTGAGGTATGAAAACACCCTTATATCATGGTGTATGCCCCATAAACCGTTTATCTTTCTAGATCTTGGATATGAAACTTTTGTTTTGGTAGGAATGATAGTAAAAATGTGCAAGTTTGAACCAAATCCAACGATTAGTTTGGGAGAAAAAAAACTTTTCACGAAAATCAGCATTTTTCTATTAAAATACATGCAAAAATTGAAACTTTGACAATTGTTTGTAAAAAGACTGTCCATTTTTCTTACTTTTTTCCTTCAAATTATTGCTTTGCAGGTTCAAAAATACAACAAAAATTTTTTAAAGAATTTTTACCGTTGGCCATTTTAATGTAGATTTGGTGCGGGGTCCTTTGGGGTAACGGACAACTGTGCACGTGCACATATGTACATATCCAAAATCGCACGTCGAGGGCCGTTGGCAATACGATTAATTTTTATAAAACATAGAATGTTCTGTTCCAATCCTTTTGTTTCACTTAAAAGAATCTCAATTGTGCAAGTCGGCAGTTAAACGTGCATAGATGGGAGACTAATAGCTGTGCACGTGGACTTGTCTGTTGAAAACCTGATCGTATCAATTGAGAATATATTTAGTTGTTTTTGCTTCTGAGACGCTTCTTCAACTTTTAATAATGATAAAAAGTATCATTTTTAATAAGCACAGAAAATTCTTATCAACGGAACTTCGACATTTTTTACATACATAAATTAATTTAAAAATGTAAATAATACAGTTGCATTGTTCGAATTTTAACATTTGTTAAAGCTTCTGCCGCGAAACTAAAAGTGTAGGGTGAAAATCTAGGAAATTCAACAGCCGCATTAAAGATAAGTTAATTTTATATATTACTATCAAATATATATATATATATATATTGTAACCCGTGAGTTACAGCATAGAGCCAAGGAATGGGGGACTGCCTATCTGCCTATAAAAAGGGCCGCACGACCCCGAATAGACATTTGGGGGGGGGGGGGGGGGGAGTGCGCAGAATACGCAACGGATCTTGAGGACTAACCATCCTCAAGTATCTTTTAATATGTTGCTAACTTAGGCTAAAAACCTAAGTTTGCTTGATATTACTTAGAGAAAAGACCTCTGAAGCGGAAGATGGTATACCCAGTGTACCCGGTTCCAAGAGCGATCTTTTTCAAAGTCCGTTCGCTTATTTTACTCAAGACTTAACTGTCTTTCCTACGGGAACCGAAGAGCAAGGCATGGTATACCCATCAAACTTGGACAAGTAAGTTAGATTCTGAAATTAGAAACTTGTACCGAGAATCTTAGATCTTTATGGGCAGACGGGTGGATACCTCTCTAAATCTGGCTAAGAAAAGTTCTAAATCTCGGAATGAACCAGAAAAGAGTATACAGTTGTGAGCAATTCTTTGCCTTCCCTCGTCCTAATCCTCTAAATTAGGTAGGCGAGTGCCTGTACTCCGAGCCGATCTCGACTTAGGTCAATTTTACACTTATTGTACGAGCGCAAGTAGCAGACAGGTGCCACCCCTTGCCCTGCGTGGGGACACTGTCATAAAAGGCCGAGAGCCAAAACATTAACACGTTGCCATTGTGCACCTCTTTGTTGAAAAGGTCGATCGATTACCACCTATTATTGCGAACTTACGTAAAGTTATGAACATAGAAAAGGTAGTCGCCGAACAACACCTGTGAAGAATACGAGTTCACTGAACTTTTAACGGTTTAATACATAAATGCAAGCGAATTTAGTCTAGAGTTGAATAATCCTCTACTTATTTTAGAATTTTTATTGAGCTACGGCTACACTCTTAAAAGAGTATTATTTTACTTTGGATAAACCAAATCTTCTTCAAACAATTATAAAAATAAATGTGATTACAACCAAAGAATTGATTTTCAATAAAGTTAGCAATTGAGCATAGGGCAAAATATTGTGTAAACGAGAATAGGTTCATTTAATAAAAATCTTAAAAGGAATACATCAAATCTCATTCCTCCTCCATGCGCAACCACAATATTCATTGAAAAATTATAGTAACAATTTAAATTGTTATAAAGTTAACAGTGGCTAAAAACCACGAGTTACAAATGGCGCACCAACGTGTGGGGCATGAGAGTCGAAAGGCGAATGAGATTTTAAATGTTAAAATATGGATCGAAATAAATTAATTCAAGATTTTTTCAAAGGAAAATCTCAGAGTGTATATCTACCACCTCCGACGAGTCAAAAAGTAATACCGAAAGATATGGCAGAACTCGATAAATGGTTCAGCGATGGGAAAAAGAGTGATACAAACAACAAAGTTCAGTAAAACATGAAAAAAAGAAAGTGTTAGTGAATCACGCACAGTTTTCTATGAACAATACACTATAATTAGTGAGTGTAATGGACTTATTTCGGTCACAATCGACACAAAAATATTTCTACGCGAAAATTACGCAGTAAACCGGACGACCGACGTTTTTCGGATATTCGAAAGGAAACGAACAAGTGCTTTAGCTTTAACTAGCTTTTAGAAAATGGTCAGACTTAGGACCGAAGAATTTATGAACAAATTTATGGGCTCTTTGCCACTAGAAATCTCTCAAATATTTACCGCATTTTATTCTCAAAGAAAAATATATCTGAATTTCGCATTAAATCTCGAATGATCGTGAAAATTCAGCAAGTACTCTTTTGGACAGTTATAAGGAAGAGTCTTCCTTAGCTCTCTACTAGGAGTAAGAACCGAATTAGAAGACTTAGAATATTTCTATTAGAAAAAACTTAGAGAAATTTTCTAAGATACTTCTCTTTTAAAAAAAGGGATGGTTGGTAGGCAGGATAAGGAGGAAAACAGTGCTCAAGATCCCCCTTCAGGTTCACCCCTTCTGATCTTCGCTTTTCAGGTGCAAGATCAAGAAGAATGTTTTCAAGTACTGCAGCGCCTTTCATACTCTGGCCCTGACTCACCCTCTCTAGGTTACGCAATTCTCGGTTGCGTATGAGTCCTTTGGAGCCTGCGCTTCAGAATATCTCCCTTACGATGCTTACACTTCGAAGGATTGCCTGTTGCATATTTTTAGGGAGTTCTTGTAACTCGCAGGTTTTCCTCGGCTTCCTCGGGTTGCGGATAGAGGGTCTCTGTTTCAAGGGTTTCTGTTGAATATGGTTACAAAAATAAATAGGCAGTCGCGGACAATTGTCCAGGGGTGGCCCGAAGAAATAAACTCCCAAGTGGAGATGTGAAAACCGTGCCGAAAGCTGAATGGCACCTGAGTGAGGTATCTAGAATGGTGATTCTGGGATACCGGGCGACCTCTCAGAGTCTGTAGTCTTATCCTTGCATGTGGGGCTCTACAAGGATGGACGAAACCCTTTTCCTAGCCCATTGTGTGAACAACAATGACAACACCAAACATACCTGTGGTAAGTGCGGTTCAAAATAACAGAACGCGCAGGGCTCCTGAAAATGAGTCGGATAACAATGCTGACCACTCTAGAGCTGGGGGAGCCAATGAAAATGGATTTAATGCGAAGGATAGGCGAAATATCGGGACCTTTAAGTGGACGGAGTGACTAAATCACGACTTGCTAGAGTGCAACGATGCGAGTGTGGCCCCTGCATGGGGTTACATGGCACTGCTGCATGCTCTGTGTTGCGAGAAACACCCGGAGCTATCGCAATTTTCACAGCAACGTCTGTGAAACCATGCCGAACTACTCCGAAAAAGGGGCTGTGTAAGCAAAAAAAGCCGGCAACAGAGAAAGAGAGGCGACACTAAGACCAACCGCGGGCAGCAGGTAGTCCTTGGATCGCTCCGTGTTCTCAGATTGCACGAAACTTTTGCCAGATCGTCGTATTGATTCCGTTACAGACTGTAACCACCTATCTCACGGTCTTGAGACGTGGTTGTGGTTGAAATTTTACCGTGATTTCGCTAGTAGCGGGTGCAATTTTTCAGATTAGCATCCGCGCCCGGTGAAATCCTGCGGTTGTCCTTATGACGTTTAAATGAAGGAAATATATTTTGTTAATTTTATTTTGTCAAGAACGTTTAGTTTGTTACGTAGTGTTTTTCGTCAAAAATGGTTATTTTTTCAAATCATCAGCTAGAAATTAATTTTTTTCAAAAAGAATTTTAATATAAAATAATAAAGTTTCACAGAAAATTCCCAATGACAAATACATATAAACTTTTCTAAACCTAAAATTTATATTATATCAAATTATTTAACATTTATTTTATATTTTAATTTTAAAATTGCACGGAACGAAGAAAATTATCACGCTCGTAGCACACGTGATTGTTTCCAATTGTTTTATCTGTTATTTCTATATTTAAATTTTTATGAACTCTTGGATAATTCAGTCACATTGTCAAAATTTAACAAATTAATACCGCAAAAATAAAAGTTTAGGATAGATATCTGGTAAATTCAACGGCCGCGTTAAGCATAAGTTAACTCGATCAATTAATATTAAATATTATGACAGAAAATTAAATTGAAATTTATGTAACTGTAGGTGACATTTAAAATATTCAAAATATCCTTAAACATTGTACTATTTTGCTTGTAATGGAGAGGGGGGTATCCTCTTTCTATTATATATTTTATTACGATTATTTTTAATAGTTTTTAACTAGAAATTTGATGAAATTTGTCAAATTGAATAAAATTTTCAAGTTTCATAAAATTTCACGGATATGGTATACACACACATGAACACATAGACTCCTATCTCATTGTTGTCTCATTGCTTGTCACATCTGCGGAATCTCTGACGTGGGGTAAGCCACAACTGCGGCTTGTCACATCTGAGGCGTGTCTCATATGTGACATAGCTCATCTACGGCATGTCGCAACTGCGGCATATCTACCTAGCGGCTTCTCTCCCGCGCGGCATTTCTCACTATGAAATTGACATTTTTGCGGCATCTCTTCCCAGTAACAATTCTCCTCAGTCGCATCTCTCATCCATGGAAAAATGTTCAAGTCCACATCAAAGTGGAAACATCCGACAAGCCTGTCAGGAATAATTGTCAGACCCGCGGCATCTCTCATCAGCGGCAAGTCTCCCTAGCGGCATCTCTCCGCCAAGAAGTTTTTTAAATACTTCTAAAGATGGCCAAATTGCGGCAAGTTCCTCCAGCGGCATCTCTCCCCTAAGAAAATTTTCTAATTAGTTCTAAAGAATGTAAAACTGCGGCAAGTTTCTTCAGCGGTATCCATCCCCCCAAGACAATTTTTTTATTTACTTCCAAAGATGGCAAAATGCAACAAGTCTCTCCAGCAATATCTCTCTACCAAGAAAATTGTCTAATTAGTTCAAAAGAATGAAAACCTGCGGCAAGTCTCCCCAGCGGCATCTCTCTGCCAAGACAATTTTTAAAGTTGTTTCAAAGATGATAAATCTGCGAAAAATCTCCCTAGCGTCATCTCTCCCCCAAGCACATTTTCTAAGTTCTTAAAAAGATGAAAAAACTGTGGCAAGTCCCATCAGTTCTTTGGGAGAACTTAGAAAATTGTCTTGGTCGAGAAATGCCTCTGGGAAGACTTGCCGCAGTTTTGCCATCTTTGGAACTACTTAGCGAATTTTTGTAGGAGTGAGATGCCGCTGGGGAGATTTTCCGCAGATTTATCATCTTTGGAACTACTTAAAAAATTGTCTTGGGAGAGAGATGCCGCTGGGCAGACTTGCCGCAAATTTACATTTTTTAGAAGTAATTAGACAATTTTCTTGGGAGAGAGATACCGCTGGAGAGACTTGCTGCATTTTGCTATCTTTGGAAGTATATTAAAAGATTTTCTTAGGGGAGAGATGCTGCTGGAGGGACGTGCCTCAATTTTGCCATCTTTGGAAGTATTTAAAAAATTTTCGTGGGAGAAAAATGCCGCTGGGACTTGCCGCCGTTACGTCATCTTTGGAAGTGCTCAAAAATTTTTCTTGGGGGAGAGATGCAGCTAGACAGACTTCCCGCTGATGAGAGATGCCGCGGGTGTGACAATTATTCTTGTCACATTTTTTCCACTTTGATATGGACTTGAACATTTGTCGACAGATGAGAGATGCGACTAGGGAGACTTTTCGGTGGTAGGAGATGCCGCAGATGTGACAATTAGTCCTGAGAGGCTTGCCAGATTTTTTAATATTTTAATGTGGGCGTGAAAAATTTTTCCGGATGAGAGATGCCACCGGGAAGACAATTAGTCCAGGGAGAATTGTTACAGTGCAGAGATTCGCAAAAATGTCATTTTCACAGTAAGAAATGTCGCGCGGAAGAGAAGCCGCTAGGTAGAGGATGCTGCAGTTGTGACATGCCGCAGATGTAACGTGTCAAAGATGTGACATGCCGCAGTTGTGGTATACCGTAGATGAGACATTCCACAGATGTACAGAATCCGGTTGTGTAAATAGATTTTCAAAATAAGACAAACAAACGCATAGATAGGACAACTTGAGAGGAGCTTACAAGAATCAAAGATATGCAGGGCGCACAGACTAAGTTCCGGGATATCGTTGTCAGATGCGCGATTGAAGTGTCAGGCTGTCAGGCCGTTCAAGCAGCCAAGAAAAAGGCGTATAAAGGAACTTTGAACCTCGCAGGTCGTAGCGATAAGAAAAAAAATAGACGTAAAAATTATTACAGCCAAAAAAAGAGGATACTTAAAAGACTAACTAAGAAAAGTAGAAACAAAATTAGGACAGAAGAAGAGAAGAAATTACAAAACGACTTTGAAGGAAGCAAGTAACTGCTTGATCAAAAAACAAAGGTAAAAACTGTACAGATATTATCAACATAAGGAATAGTGAAGGGGAAATGATATATGATGCAGATGGGATACTGGATGCTTTGAAAGACTATTATAGGGGACTATTCGGAGATGAAACTATAGGACAGGACAACTGCAATGTAGAACACGATGCGTTAGAAAACTCAATTGAGAAAGTGTGTGTCACACAGGTTAAGGATAAAATTAGAAATTTAAAAACCGGCAAGGCTGCTGGGGCAGACAGTATTAACGCTGGAATGCTTAAACGCGGTGTCTTACATACCGCATAGACTGTGCGGATTGATAAATGTATGTATCGAGATGGGAGAAGTCCTAGATGCTTGGAAAAAGCGTTTATCGTACCAATATATGTAAGAAAGGAAGAGAAAAGCGACTGCAATAATTACAGAGTTAGTATAGAGCGGAAAATGTCAACATACGGTGGGCACCTTTTTAAAGTAGACCTGGTAAAAAAGTGGGGCATCTAATACCCGTTGTGCCGTCAGTGAGCAAAAAATTCATTTTTAATCAAACTTCGTGCCATTGATATGAATAATTCTTTTTCAATTTCCAACTTAAGTTTATCATCTAAAGTTAAATAATTTTTTTAAATTATTTTATAGTCTCTTGCTCTTGTAGATGGCCTACAATTCACGGCGATGCTTGATTCGCGAACAAGCAATCGTGTGCAATCACTCGATGCGCCATGAACACCGCGCAGGCCTTTGCAGCGATTGTGTAGGTTTGAAAGAGTAATTACAACTTTGAAAAACTATTACATAATTTTTTGTGCAAAAATATTCAATACGGGCTGCACGGGATATGTTTGAACATGTCGGGTGAAAAACATCTGTTGTGCTACTTACGTAATGAAAAAGAGTAGTGCCAGTTAAGGATTAAGTACCATAAGTGAAATATACTCAAAAATACTTATTCGTAAAATAATAAAAATACCAGAAGAAAATATTTGGGAAGTCCAAACTGGGTTTATGCTATTAAGGTCAAGTACAAATCAAATATTTAGCTTAGGGCAGATCACAGAAAAAAGATTCATCGTAGGAAAATAATTTTTCTGTTTATTTGTGGACCCCGAAAAAGTTTTTGGTAAGGTAGATGAGTGTAAATATTGGGAGGTCCTGAAAGTGTACGAAGTCAATGAATGGCTCCTACAAACTATAAAAACAATATATACGTGTAGCAAAGCGAGTGTAAGTACAAATGGGAAATTAAGTAATTTGATGACTTGCAAAGAATGTTGAAGAAACTGAATGCAAGTATGAAAAACATGGGCCTAAAAATATACGCTAAAGCGGCAACACCTAATTCTATATTTGTACTGACTGTTCTAGGCGGTAGACACACATGGACCTATCAAGAAAAAGATAAGAGTAAAGTTAATGCAGTTGGCATGAAATTCCCGCGCGTAATATGCGGGAAAACTCTGATGGACAAAGTGGGTAACGAGATAAGACAGCCACACACAAAAAAAAGTGTGCGGATCTGGTAACAAGACACACGTATTCCTATGGATTTTGGGGCGTTGAATCAAGTCATGGTTGAGCCATAACCTCAAAAAATGACGAAAAATCATGCACTGCGGCAAATAAATTTCAAAATAATGCCAGTGATACAAATTTTCACTTCAAAACATAGTCACAAATGTGAAGGATCAACCCTTGCCTGATATTAACTTATTTAAAATAACTTTACGCAACAGAACCTGACCTCACATAACCTGAATTAACAGAAATTTATTGAACTACACGTAAAGCTCTGGAAGCATATTTTCTCAGTAGCAAATGTGTGCTACATCGAATGGGTCAACTGAAGCCTAACCTAGAAATAAATCTAACCTAGCCTAACCTAACCTAACCTCACGAAACACAATTAAACTGATTGTGTTGTCCTGTTGTGTTTGCGGTACCATTTGAATCAGCTTAGGCTTAACCTGCAAAGAGTAAAACATATCATAACCTAAAAAACCTGACCTAACCAAACTTAACTTCACGTAACACAATTAAACTCCTTGTGTTGTCCCGTTGTGTTTGCGGTACCGTTTCATTCAGCTTCGGCTTAACCTACATAGAGGTTTAACCTATCCTAACCTAACAAAACCTGACCTAACCTAACCTAGCCGAATGAAATTCAACCACACGTGTAGCTATGTAAGTGAACGGTTCTCAGTCTTAAATGTGTGCTATATTTAATAGGTTAACTCGATCCTAACCTACAAATGAATCTAACTTAACAGAACCTAACGAAATTTTGCTTAACGCAACACTACCTAACTTAAGTATTACCGTGTTACACAATAAAATTCATTTCATTGTACTACAGGTTTGTATCAATTAAAATGTAGAACTGTAACTTAAACATGCAAACGAATAAAAGTTTTATTCAAAATTTCTTTCTCTCTGCTTTTCTTAAACTTAAGGGATATATTTATACTATCTTTCGTGTTTACATTTTATCTTGCTTTTTATCGTAATTAAATTGATTTATAGACCTACTTCAGTTTATTTTCTGCCTGCAATAACGTGTCCTTTTTTCTTCGAAGGAACGATGCAAAGGGTTACGCTTTCGTTTAAGATCAGTTTAATTGTGTTTCGTGAGGTTAGGTTAGGTTAGGTTAGGTTAGATTTATTTCTAGGTTAGGCTCGAGTTGATCAATTCGATGTAGCACACATTTGCTACTGGGAAAATATGTTTCCAAAGCTTTATGTATAGTTCAATAAATGTCTATTAATTCAGGTTAGGAGAGGTCAGGTTTTGTTGGGTAAAGTTATGTTAAATAAGTTGATATCAGGCAAGGGTTGATTCTTCACAGTTTTCGACATGTGTTTAAAGTGAAAATTTGCATCACTGGCATTATTTTGAGATTTATTGGCCTCAGTGCATGATTTTTCGTCATTTTTTGAGGTTATGGCACTTTTTTTGTGTGGCTGTGTAATTCTCAAAGAATGTGGTGCAGAAGAAACACTATTTGACACATGGGAAAGAAATCGGTTAAGATGGTTTGGGCACGTTGAAAGATTGTAGATGAACGACTAACGAAAGAAGTATATCAAGTAAAGTATATGGCAGGTTAGCATGTATGTATGAGACACTACATAGAAGAGACACTAAAAGCCACGACAATACGAAAGCTTACATGAAGAAATGCATAAAAGTGAATGAAGCCTGAAACAAAAGATCTTGGAGCTTTATTTTTTTATTATTATGGATCTTCCCTTCCCACAGAGTAAGTCCCGCCTAGCCCTAAAGGGAAGTTGTTTAATGGTATAATAATGATTATAATAATAATTGTATTATAAAAATGCGTCCGAGACTGATGACGGGACATCCTCGTGCAATATAATAATATAATAAAATAATAATATATATGTAATAATAATAATAAATACTAAAATCATACACCCTCGGCACATCGAGACATTAACACCAGCAATATTGGATGAGATTATAGACTCTCAACGACAGAGATTTGATGTTTCTACTGCCAGACTGCGCCAGTAGGAGAAAAGTAGTGCACGAAGGCAACAAAATCGAAACATTTAGACAGATGAAAGAAGGTTCTATCGTGAACTAAGAGTAAAGCCAAATAACCAGCAAGACACCGAAGTGCCTCAGTTAGAAGATATGACTAACTACTGGTCGGGTGTTTGGGGGAAAATGAACAGATTTAATTTAGACACTGCCTCTTTCAAACTGGAGGAAGCAAGGTGAAGCACCAGCCCTGAAATGCAACCGACAAACATTACAGCTTTAGATGTTTCAGCGGTCTTGAAAATGGCAAGTAATAGGAAAGCTTTAGGTACGGACATGGTGCACAACTACTGGTACAAGTACCTGACGAATGTGGATCTTGCGTTGGCAAGGTGGTTTCAGAATATCATTGAACACCTAGATCTGATGCCAGGCTTTATACTCCAGGGTGCTACGTATATGGTACCAAAACAACCAGACGCTCAAAATCCATCTGACTTTCGACCGATAGCCTGTCTTTCTACAATTTATAAATGTCTTACAGCTATCATTGCAAATAAGGTATATGCATATTGCGCAGAGAATGAAATTCTTACAGAAGAACAAAAAATCTGTTGTAAAAACTCGCCAGGCTGTAAAGATTTAGTCATTATAGACGCTGCCGCCATGACTCAAGCTCGTAGGAGTCAAAGGACCTTACACATGGCATACATTGACTATAAGCAAGCGTTTCCTTCCGTGCCGCATAAATATTTGCTTGAAGTCTTAAAACTTTACAAAATCTGCCTACGCATTAATGACTTTCTAAGCCATTCGGTAGCACTACTACTAATAGTGTTTCCCATGCCAAATAGGCTGATAACGAAGAGGAGAGGAACTAAGCAGAACAACAAAACCCAAATAATAATGGAGAGCATACTAAAGATATTGAAACGCACATCGCTTTTTTAGGATCTTCGGGGCGCCCCTGGAGCGACAGCTGGGGGTCACAGCATGCGGGACGGTGGCGATTGTGAGCTGCGAGATGGTCAGGCAGATCTCACTAGTTAAAAAGCTGGCCAGCAAGAACATCTGCAAGAAACAGTAAGCAGTGGAACATCAACTGTGTCTGCTGAGAATGCTTTAGCTAACGTTAGCTATTTGCAGTAAACCACCTCGACAGAAATACCGTGGGACAGCATCAATTGGGATGCCACAATGAAAGAGGTGCGTCTCTATTACGAAAGTGCGAAGTTTTAAACGAAAATGGAAAAAGGATACTAGTTAAGAACAAAATTTGCTGCAAAGTATCCTAATATACAGAAAGTCGCAATAAAAGAACTTATCGCTAAGGTGAAGGACATCAGGATTAATCTACAGATCACAGGAGAACGAGCGATGAAGATTAAATAACAGCTTGATTTGGTGTGGAAAAACGACGGCAATGAACATCATTTGGCGGAATCTGCGTCAAACGGTCAAGCAGGAGCAATTCATATTCTTCCTTAACCTATTGATGATCCAACACCACCACATCCTCCAGAGGTGGATAGCCTTATACAACCAGAGGCAGAAGCAGAGGTTCAGCAACCAAAAAGCGACGAAAATGGACACATCATATGAACAGAGATTTTATGCGCCTTTATTTTTTGGCAGAGAAATATGGACAAAGTGTGCGGAGAGAACATCATAGACTCTTCTCACTTAAATACCCAGAGCTAGCCACAAAAATAAATGACCAGAATCTGGCAGATCAAAAACGCTCAATATCTGAAAACAAACTGCTTTCGGCTGTTAAAATAGCTGCTATCAAAATGGAATTGGAACAGCAGCTTCCTATTGATCGACTCGCTTTGGACGATGTGGACAACGAAGACTTGATTAATGCTGAAGGCATAGATGCTAGGGGTAATGAGAATTATGTACCGGATCAATTAGAACCACATCCAAAGATTAATAACGATGATGTGGATAGGGAAATCCCAAAAAACTATAGAATCTTGAAAGGAATTTTGGTCATACTTTACTAGAGGTCAGATATGTAGAACCAACATAAAGACATTCGCTGCACAAAATAAACATCACAAATAATCTGCGTGCACTAACAGCACATCTCGACAGCAAGGATTTACCTACGTGTTTGAACGTAGCACAAACTGCTTTAGAGGTGTAAACTCTTGTATACTGTGCAGCAGTGGAAACCGTTAGAACGTTGGGCCGGAAAAGTAGGCCTGCAAATGCAGTTTTCGTCCTAGCAAGGGATCGAGATTCACCTCGGAAGATCAAGTTGGATATGGATGTGAGCAAACTAAGGTGAAAATTGGGCCGATTAACTCAAAATAAAACAGTTAATAGAACCCGAAAGCTGATAAACCATGTTACTAAAATCATCTACCCTCGACACATCGAGACATTAACACCAGAAATATTGGATGAGACTATAGATTCTCAACGACAGAGACTTTATGTTCTTACTGCCAGAATGCGCTGGTACAAGAAAAGTAGTGCTCGAAGGCAACAAAATCGAAACTTTCAGACAGATGAAAGAAGGTTCTATCGTGAACTGAGAGTAAAGCTGAATAACCAGCAAGACACCAAAGTACCTCAAATGGGAGATAGGACTAACTACTGGTCGGGTGTTTAGGTAAAAATAAAAGATGCAATTTAAACACTGCGTGGTTTAAACTGGAGGAAGCGAGGAAGCCTTAACGAACTCATTCTCATCACGTATCTCGTGCTTCGCACTCGATTTTTTCCAACCTGTCAACTTTTCTACATTATACACAACACTTTTATATCAATTATAATACATTTTTATGTAACTCTGCTAGGGATTACTTATTAAAGAATTGCAAAATAAAAAGCAAATTGTATTTATCATGATTATTTTTGTATTTGTTACTTATTTTGCTTTAAATTGTATTCTAAGCTGCTCTGAAACATGATCATTTTAATAAATGTGTATCATTACTATTCATGATATGCATAAAAATTGAATCAAACTAATTCTTGTTTCCTTGTTTTTATAATTTTTTTATTTTTAATGTTTTTTTACGATTGAATAAAAACTACTGTGCATCTGCATAGGGTCTAATACAGGAGCCCATATCCTCTTTCGTCTTTTCTGTGCTTTTTCCAAAAAGTTAATTTCTTAATTTTTAATCTTATGTTTTACGATTAAAACAAAATCTAATCGTCCTATAGAAAAATAATTAACAATAAATTTATAGATCTTTTCAGGCAAACAACTTTTGTCTGGTAATTTAAGTTCATACCTTTTGTCGTTTTTACAAACAAATTTAATATTTTTATTTAGAATGTTATTTTTTACGACTAAAGCAAAAACTAACTGTCCTATAAAAACTTATAACTCTTTTTTGGATGAACAATTTTTGTCTCATTTTTTCTAGTAGCTTATATCGAAAAGTGATTCATTCTTAATTTGTAGTTTCTTCTAGGGCGCGCAATTTGAGCTTTTTCATTTTTTTCGTATCTTGCATAGTTTGACCAAAGAATGGAATTCTTGGATTTTTTATTATTTTTGGTACGATCAAAGGGGAAGGGTCGGTAAGGCCGGTTTTTGGCCTAATTTATTTTTGGACCAAAAAATCTGAAAAAATCATGGTAGTATCTTATAAGTATCCCGAGTCGAT
>NC_046666.1:70447536-70455128 GCF_010883055.1 Belonocnema kinseyi | reverse complement strand
AGGAACTTCCGAAAACGCACTTTTCTGAAGGATTAAAAAAACTTGAAAAGCGATTGACCAAGTGTATAGAGCTCCAAGGAGATTATGTTAAAAAATAAAAAATAAATTTACCCAAAAAAAATTGTTTTTATACTTCATTCTAAGGACTTATTGAACTATCCTCGTACCTTCTCGGATGAGAATGTAAAAATCAGACGCTAAAAATCCATGTGACTTTCGACCGATAGCCTGTCTTCCAACAATTTATAAATGTCTTACAGCTATCATTGCAGATAATGTATATTTCCCTTGCGACCAGAATGACATCCTTACAGAAGAACAAAAAGGGTGTAGTAAACACTTGCGAGGCTATGAAGATTTAGTCACTATAGATGCTGTTTCCATAATTCAAGCTCGTAAGCACAAAACAGTTTTCCAATTATATCCACATGGAGTTCGGGCTAGATAAATATAGAACAGTGCATTGAATCAGAGGAGAATTAAGGACCGCAGAGTTAGAGAAACGAGTTCGGAAATGATATCGAGACAATGGCTGCAGGCGATTTATATGAATATCTGGGTATTCTTGAATCGGAGGGTATTCAGCATGCAATATTTAAGACAAGTGGCTGTCGCGTGATGGCTCAGAGAGAATATACGCACAGACATAATGATGTAGCGGGCATTACACATCAACAATTTATCCTAAACCTAGTACTCTTAAAAAAATGGATGATTCTCTACAGATACATTCCAATGCTAGTTTTAGATAGCAAAGATTACATCTTATATTGGGATGTTACTATCCAAATGCATCATTACATCCAGGCCAATCGACCTGACATGGTGATGCGAGAAAGAAAGGTGGAAGAGTCTACATCATCGACACTGCTTGTCCACTTAACTGAAAGTTGTAGTCAACCTATACAATTAAGATCCACAAGTATATCGAGTTAGGGCATGAGGTAAAGAACATATGGAGGAATTTGATTCATGCATCTCTTCATCTTATTGTGATTTCGGCTACAGGTACTGTGCACATCCTATACATCCTAAACATTTAGGAGTTAGTAGGGTTTTGGCAGCAGCTCAGAAGGCGGTTTTATTAAGCGCATGTTGCATTGTAAGAAAGTTTTTTGACCATCAGGAAGCGAGCGACTGAAAACTCGTAGAGTGCCAGATGGTGGCCTTAAGAAAGCATCCAGAGGTGCCTGTTATTACCTCCATCTTGTATTTCTCATAGTCGGCTGCCGTGGAGGTATGAAAGCTTTATTTCTTAGTCAACTTAAAAAAATTTCGGCTTGCTAGTATTAGGTTCAGCAATAGCGAGCCACATGTAAAAGGGCGTTCTTCTGGGATCACTTTATTTGGAACGTCAACACTGTTCCTCCTAACATTGTACAAAGGTTGGTAGCTCTAAAAACGTATCCAGAGATGAAACCTTGACCTCCAACTGTGCTGTTTGCCGTGTAAGGCCATCCGCGTCTAGAGAATGCAATCTAAGAAGCAGTGTTGCACAAAATATCTTGCGTAAATTTCTCGATCTTGCTTATCTTTCTAGGATAGAAGGAGCAGGAATGGACTACGTACACATTCCGGCTGTGTCGGGATTGGTTTTTTTAATGAACCATGATCGTAGCTTCTAGAGCCTACAACTTCTCTAATACTAACAATGTGCAATTTTATCTATTATCTAAACTGTTGCCTAAATAATAATGCCAGAAAATAAGTTTTCCGAACCATGAGTCCTAATCAGTAAGGTCTGAAATAAGAGGGTGTAAAAAATTGTACAAGTTTCAATATGAAATGGAAAAATGTACAGTTCCTATATTCTAACATCTAAGGTCCAAAATTTAAAAAAATACAAAACCATAAGGCTCAAAAATAATAAATAGGCGGACACTTCACAGAAAAATATGAGGAGTGTTATCCGGTGCCTAGAAACACTAAAAATTAAGATCCTTGAAAAAGCGGTGGAAAATCCATTAAGTTTATGGAGAGTTCTGTGGTTATGTCAAAAAAAATTTTTTTAGTTATTAATAAAGTAGGAAGATAATCTTTTTCTGAATAGTTTTTCTGGATATCGATTTTGGTGTAATATTTAATTATAGCCTAAAATTTCAACATCGTAGTTGTGCCAATCACCATTCTCGTTGGCGCAAAATCCAATTCGTGATCCGCTTATTAGCAGCGAACTTTCATTAATCACATTCCATGCTAAAATACTCTCCAGGTCAAATGGGATGAGTGCGGTTATATTCCATCTCAGAGAAGAGGCGTTCGTAAACTATGATAACTTTCCTATCCGAGGTGAAGTGAGAATCTAATCTACACTTTGAGTCGACAATAATTACAAATGACATCATCCGGGTGATTTAATGAGAGTAAGACTACATACTATTTATATGAATTTCAAAAATCTCATACCTAATTTTCTTTTCTTTAGAGACTCAGTAAGGACGAGTGTTCAAGAAAATTATTCATCTATCTAACGAAATAGTGTAATGAAATGACCCAAAAAATTTTCAATCATTTTGGTCGAAATCCTGTTTGTCTTTTCATTAATTCAAGTTTCTATTTATCTTTAATTTAAAATTTTGAAAATGAAATCATTTGTGTTGTTTAATAATCTAGCGCGATCAAGTAATTTCATAGTAAGAATAATGTGTACCTCCCAAATTTTTTATAGTGTAAAGTATAGATGTTGAACTAATAAACAAAAATTGTTCTTCTTTGTTTTTTATTGTATTTATTTGCAAAATGGTGGCCTCAAAAATGTCTTCCTTTCCAACTTTCGCTCAAGTATTTCGGGAACGGTTGACCTGAAATGAAAAAATAAAAAAGATGTATAATCTGTATGGTTTTGGCTATCGTATCACATTTAAAGAATGAGCTGTCAAATTTCAAGGCAATCGTTTCATTAATTTTTAAATAAGTTTGTCGAAGGGGTCACAAAATGTAGTTTCGAGAAATTCGAGTTAAAGTTTTCTTTCGAGAAATATTGAAAAATAAGAATCTTACTCATTCAGCGATTCCAGCTCCATACACGATCCCCTCCTCTTCTTCATAATAATCGTTCTGAAGTATCCTAGCGATCCTAAGGGCTGTAACAATTTGAGGTTATGTTAAAGTCTTACATATATGCAAAATTGGAATTTTGAAACAAAAATCATTATATTTTAAAAAGATTTAAAATTATTGTACAGTATCGTGTCATATTAACGTTACTCATATGAAGTCGCTTATTAAAAAAAGAAAAGGTCCATGGTTCATAATAACTTTTGAAGAATGGTAAGTTATGCCATTGCTTTACAACAATTGGTATTTTAAAGCAAAAAATATTCTATTTCAAGCAATATTTGCAAGTTTTTAATAAATATTCAGGATCTATTGATTTTTTTACAGAAAATCGGTTTAAAAAATGATTAGATTTTCAAGAAGATTTATAATCTTTCAACGATTTTCTGTTGTGTTTTCTTAGTGATTTTTTTTTCAGAAATTATGTTCCTGGCATTAATATTTCTCTGGGAATACTGGCTCCAATTTCTCTAAAAAAAAGTTACGGCACAATTCAGCAGAAGCCTAGCACCATTTAGGACAACTTTTTTTTGAAAAACAAAATGGCGGTGCTCGCCCGAAAAAAGTTTTTTTTTTAATTTTGGCTCCAATTTTGATTTGTTCGAAAAAAAAGTTGTGGGACAATTCAGCAGAAGCCTAGCATAATTCAGCACAACTTTGATTTATTTGAAAATAAAAAATGGCGGTACCAACTTCTTGAACATACCTTATGTCATGCTGGCGTGTTTCACCGAAAATTTGTATTTTCAAACAAAAACTCATTAGATTAAAAAGGTAGGGTTTCTGTTTAAAATAATACATTTTTAAGCCTAAATTATTTTGGACTGTTGGGTATTTTCGTCTTAACTTGTAATTTTTCGTAAAGAATAATTATATTTCAAAGAATATTCACGATGTTCTGATAAAGCTGAGCTGGTATTTTACATAAAAAATGGGTATTTTTAAAACAAATTCATTATAATTGTAATAAGATTTAATTCTTTTTAACAATTTTCGATTCTTTTAGTTTTTTGTCGGAAATTAGCATTTTTCAATAAAAATATAATGGTTTCTTTGTCTATTTATTGTACAAAAATTGAAATCGAGCCACCTTTTTTTCGTTGTTCACTCGGCTATGCTAAATTCTTTTCTAAACGTACTATTTTCTCTTGAATATGGTTTAAATTGAAGCATTTTCTGAGACGAGATACATGAACAAAGAATGTTTTCTCTTTTAAAGTGCTGTTTTTGGTTATCAGTCGTTAAAAAACATAAAAAATGAGGAGGTTTCGTTTTTGAGACCACTATGTTGAAATCGTTACTTTAACTCCGATATTCTTTATGATAGTTCCAATTAAACGTCTTTAAATGAAGCCTCGGCCGAAATAACATTTTATCAACACATATTTTTTATCTATTGACTTCTATGTATATAAGTTTTTCTTTTAACTGTTTCTCTATTCCGCGGAAGCGCTGCGATCAAAAATCGGAAAATTAAATTCGGAATAAAATTTAAAAAGACTTCCATTTACTTCGCATGTATCTTAATTAATCCCTTAAGTGTACATATCTGAATCTAATTTTGAAGGTTTGGAGCTTATGAATAAAAAACTGCATTCGCTTATAAGTATCGAACAAAAATTTCAAAATTCAATTCAGCAAATTGCAATGGATAAAAATTAGAATAATTAGGTTATATCGATTATAAATTTGGTACTACACATATGGTAAAGGAATAAATACAAATATAATTTCTCGTATTTTCATTAAAAGAAAGGAAAGAAAAACATTCAATTATCCGTTCAATTTTAACTTCAAGTTTCATTTCAATTTTATACTAAAATAATAATTTGAATAGTATTTTTAGTACAATTTCTTATAATCATTTATCGCTCATTTATTTAATTTATTATTTTTGAATATTATATTTGATATCAGCGGATCTGGACGCTTACTCCAGCCTCTCCAGCCATTTTATTCTTTGCTACGTGCCATTCTGATAAATTTAATTTTCTTTTTTTTCCTTTCTTAAAAACTTCAATGTCAGACTTAAAAAGATCAATTTTCGAAGTATATAAGCTCGACTATTTTGACATTTCTTTCCAAATTTAATTTTTTGATTTTCGATCGCAGTGCTTCTGCGGAATAGAGAAACTGTTAAAAGAAAAACATAGGGAATATAATTATATAAACTTTAGCATACCATGCAACCCGTCTTGCATTTGTGTAATGCAAAAAGTACTACATAGGCGATTTTAATTCGTTATCCAAATCTCCCGCGCTCGAGATCTTGCGCCGATTGGTCAAGGCTTCGAGACTCAGAAAACGTGCGCAAAATATACGTATAACCAAATTCTGAAAGAAGTTTATGTTTCCCAGGATTCACCGCGCATTTAAAATAAATAATTAGTTACGAATTAAAAAAAAATGTAACAAAACATTAAAATTGTTCATAAATACATTCGGGATGTGCATTAAGTACTTTTTTAAAAATTGCAGTTTGTTTACACTAATGTAACGGTACGTGAGTGATATTTGACGTTTCACAAGTGCAAAAATCGTTTTGTACTTCGATCTTAATTAATCAAATAAAGTGAATATCTGCAAGTTGTACGTAATTAATTGGTGATAAAATCTGTTGTTTTACTTATTGAATGAAATATTGGAATCAAACGCTTTTGACTAACTGCAACGAAAATTCTAATCCGTTTGATTATGTAAATTGCAACGATGAATCTGAGATTCAAATGATGAGAGGTAAGAAGCGGCGAATTATTCTTATAATCTGGGTGTTCAGTGACCATGAAAATTTAGTATCCGCTACTATAGAATGTTAAAGCATACATTTTTTGTGATATTTGACTTAGAAATTATAAAAGTTATTAGCTGAAATCTTCCTTAGTAACTCAGGTTCATAATAGACCTTTTTATTCTAGACGTCGACAGTGCGCACGTGCCAGGATTTTACAACATTTCCGTATTTTTCGAACAGTTTTATGTCGAAAAGTATGGAAAATATTGTAAATAAAAATAACAATGAAAAATAAATGTGTAAATAAATCAGAGTTTCAAGACAACACATTTTTAAGTATATTCAGAAAAAAACTGCGAAAAGTGTGGCGAGCAAGCCCATTATTTAAATTTGTTGACGTCTGTCGTTTTCAAAAAATGTTTAAAAATTCGGCAAAAATCACGGAAGATGATGTTCTAGGATCAGAATTAGTGCACAAATCGGTGGAAGAGCGCAGTGATAAACAACTTTTCGATGGATAAAATATAGGAAACGATCTTTAAAAGGAAAAAAGTGATTCAGTAGAAAGGTTAGTTGAGTTTGTGTTTGGCAGGTATTAATATTTTCTTTCCTTGCTAACATTTGCTAACATATTAAATGAAGCATTTTTATCGGAGTTTCGAACCTCCTAAATTTTATGATAAAAATAAAACCTATTTAATGCTTTCACTTGAGAACGCAAAACTATTATATTTATGCATTTATAAGCAGTTTATATGAAAGAAGGAAAATTTGTTAGTACATTCCTTATA
The DNA here is from genome assembly GCF_010883055.1 of Belonocnema kinseyi. Classification (NCBI taxonomy): domain Eukaryota; kingdom Metazoa; phylum Arthropoda; class Insecta; order Hymenoptera; family Cynipidae; genus Belonocnema; species Belonocnema kinseyi. The sequence goes on along the minus strand of NC_046666.1, from coordinate 70,448,549 downwards.
CCAGGAAATCACTAACAAATGGCTTTTTATTGTCTAAACTTGAAAAAGAGAAGTAGAAAATATAATATTGTGTTATTTTGTATTTGTATGAATATTAAATATTTACTCAAACAAAGTTCTGAACTGCAAATCTTGTATAAAAGAAAATATTTATAGCTGCCATACAAAGCCTCAACTAACCTTTCCACTAAATCACGTTTTTTTCCTTTTAATGGTGGTTTTCTACATTTAGGACATTGTTTCAGCTGCTCAATACTGTGCTTTTCTACTGATTCGTGCACTAATTTTGAACCTGGAACATCATCTTCCGTGAGTTTCGCCGAATTTTTAAGCATTTTTTAGAAGATGACAGGTGCTAACAGATGCAAATAATAGCCTTGGTCGCCGCACTCTTTGCACTTTTTTCACCGTTTTTTTTTTAAATAGACTTAAAAATGTTCTACCTTAAAAATGTCTGTTATTTACAAATTAATTTGTGGTTGTTGTCTTTATTGACAATATTTCCCATACAATTCAAAAATTTTGAAAAGGTTACAGTTCACCAGATTTCAAAGATTTTAAAACATTTGGAAGCTTTAAAAAGGTTTCAAAACATTTTAGAAGATTTTTTTACTATAATTATAGATTTCAAATAATTCAATGATTTCAACGGATAAAAAAGATTTCGCAAACAAAGATTTAAGAAAAATTTCCCGAAGAAACCACGTCCCGAGAATTTTTGTGAACACATTCTAATATTGTGTTACATTGTTTTTAATTCATAACTAATTATTTATTTGAAATGCGCGGTAAATCCTGGGGAACATAACCTTTTTTCAGAATTTGGTTATACGTATATTTTGCGCACGTCTTCTGAGCCTTTGACCAATTAGCGCAAGATCTCGAGAGCGGGAGATTTGGAAACCGAATTAAAATCGCCTATATAGTACTTTTTTGCATTACACAAATGCAAGACAGGTTGCATTGTATGCTAGAGTTTATATAATTATATTCTCTATGACTACATAGCAAAC
>NC_046666.1:70433401-70447436 GCF_010883055.1 Belonocnema kinseyi | reverse complement strand
GTTATTTCTGCCGAGGCTTCAAATATAGATGTACATTACAAAATAAAATTTGCTGTATCATTATATTTATTTTATATCGGCGGGTAAAAAATCAGAAATATCAGGAAGTTAAGTTATTAGCCCACTATGCTAAAAGTGTTCCTTTTATTTCAATTTTCTTAGCAGATATCACAAATTGTAGATTTTAGCATGTAGATTTGCACCCAGATCAAAACATCTCGTATATATGTGCCTTTTCCAGATGATATTTTCCTTTTTTAGTCTCATAATTATGACCCAAAATTATTTTTAAATTGAACAATAAGGTTTTATATAAGAGAATGAGGTTTTACCTGGGCAATTCTTTTTTTTAATCGACGTATTATAAATATAAAAATATTCGTTAGTTAAAGGCATAAAAAATGAATTATTCCAATCTACTGCCAACAAATTGGGGCTCATCATTTTCTCTCTAATCCTTTACTTAAAATTTTGAATATCTTGAACTTTGAAATACATAGATTATTATTTGTAACGGCTCGATGAATAAAATGAATTTATTTCTTATAAAGTGTAAGGCCTTCTGTTACCAACTGGTGTTGTATAAACATTTTTACGTGTACGCATTTTCCCGTGCAACTGGAACCTACTATACATTTATTCTCAATTAAGGACATTAATTTGATCAATCATTAAAAATATTGTTCTTGGTATTAATATTGATTTCATTCTTTCATTAAAAAATTGCGTGAGACGAGAAAAAGTAATCGCGGTCGGAGTGCCCGTATTTGTTTTGTCGTTATATAAAAAGAAATTATTTTCTACTATTGTGAACATTTCCTATTTATTTAAGGGTGTTGGTTCAATCCGACTTTGAATTTTTTTGATAGGTACGGCATTTTTCGTGTATGCGCGCGAACCGGTAGAGGTTCTGCACCCTTGGCTATTTATTTCCTAGTAATATTCTTCAAAAAAAATCATTTATTCGCCGGGGAAGCATTAAAAATTATTTCTTGACATGTTTATAATACGAAACAAAAAAGTTGCGGAAAATATTCGAACCCACGGCAGCGTGGTTACCAGTCAGACTCTTTTCTACTGGACCAGCGGAGCTTAATGGGAGTCCATGCGCGCGAACCGGTAGAGGTTCTGCACCCTTGGCTGATGTGATTTGCAAACGCTCATAGTTCTTACAAGGGACCAAAAAGTTCGAGATACATGTCTTATTATTTTTGAAGCATTATCGATTGATGATAGTCTCATCAAAAAGTCAATGTCCCAGAAGAGGTTTTCCCCTTTGAGAATTGTAGTCTTGACCCACGGTCGAAAACGAAGGGCGCCCCGATTCCATATATAGAGTGAAGGTAGCAACTAGCCTGGTCGTTAATTACAAATACAGTTACAAAACACTCTGCTTTTTGCTCCATTTCGCAACGTATTTCGCAAAATTTGGGGACACCATCATCAAGACCTGGCCCTTTGGAAGAGCCGTTGGTCTCTAGAATTCTTCTATTATGTCAAAATTGTGAGTAAAAAAATAAATTAGCAAACGATTCTAATCTTTCAAATGCTGCCGTCTGCTACCCGCTGGTTTCTATATTTCGCAAAATTCATATTTGTCGGGAAAATAATAATTTCCTAACAATATTTTTGATTTTTTAACATTTTATTGATCTGAGGATCTCGCAAACCCCCGGATATTTGATATTTGATATTTCTTTCGTTCACAAATCCTTCGGAAAAAATATGTATGGAATCAGTGCCGTACCAATTAAAGAAGAATTTCAAAGTCGGATTGAACCAACACCCTTAAGAAGGGAATTTTAACTACATATGCTGCCAAAAATAACTCTTATAGTTACGGCTGCTGTTATAGTGTCTTATCAATTACAAAATGCAAGTAATTCACGTCAGATACTTAAAATCACATTATTAAAATAGAATTATTAAGTTCTGGTGAAATAAATTTAAATAATAATAAATCCTACTACATCAGATTCCGTCCTTTATTTCAAGCATTATTCACATTGAGACTTAAACAGAATGTAACATCATGAAAAGATATTGAGAGTTCACTTTTGAGAATATAGCAGTAATTATCCTAATGACTACTACATTACGTGAACAAAGCGCTATTTCTGAATAGAAAAAAAATGTATCTCAAAACGAGGAATGTTTCTCTCGGTAAACCATTACAGTAATAGGTATACACTTCACACATCTATTTACAAAAGTTGAAATTACAAAGAAACTACGAAAGCTGCTAATTAGTCTATACATCCCTTTAAAGCTTTTTCATTTCTCTCTTTAAAATAAAATAATTAAAAACTTTGAAATTATAGAAAATAAACGTTTCTCAGGGTTGAATTTGAAAATTTATTTTAACAACATACGTGAGAACATTCAATCCTGAAATTAAAAAGATTTTAGTTTTAAATTCATTGAGTTAAAAAGGACTGTAATATGCCCTTCAGTTGAAAAGCTACATTTTTCAGCACAAGCAGAATTAGTCGCTGTATACAGAATTAATTGTAGTTCAAAGAAAACAAACTGACGGCTGTTTGTTCAAAATATAAAAATAAGAGCTTCTCAAAAACCTCACCTTTCTTGCAGTTTTTACATTCTCATCAGAGAAGGTATTAGATTTGTGTAAAATTTGACCCCCTAGTTTTTGTCAAATTTCCCCGTTTTGAGTTCCCCCTGAATTCGAAAAACAGTTTTTTAGAAATAATCTTTTACCTGCTTGGCTGCCTGTATGTATGTATGTATGTATGATTGTATGTATGTATGTATGGATGTATATATATATGTATGTCTAACTGTTTTCACAATAACTTTTGAAAAAATTGATGTATCAGATTGGCTTTTAGTACACTCATTTAGTGTCCTAAACTAAAGGTCAAGTCCGTTAGCCAGCCATTTTGGATAAAAATTCAAAAAGTGAGCACATTTTGAATATTTTTGAGACCACTTTTTTCCCGTTGCGTGGGCACCTTCTCATCACAACTTTTTTCTTTTAAATTCTTTTTCGTCTCGTGTGTGGTGTTTCAAAAAATTAAATTTTTTAATATTTTGAATGCTATTTTTTACAAAAAAAAAAACAGAACTATCCAAAAATTATTCATGACAAATTAAATCATTTTTACATTTTCTTCGGAAAAGGTATTAAATTTGTGTAAAATTTGCCCCCCCCCCCCAGTTTTTGTCAAAAGGTCTACGTTTTGAAACCCCCTGAATCCGAAAAACAGGTTTTTGCGAATGCACGATATGAAATAAGTCAACAAGAGAACATTTTTTTATTTTTGAATGCCCTACAAGATTGTCATTAGAGCTTTTTGGATTTTCTTGAAAAATCAAAAATGCAAATTTTGACAGCATAGAAAATAATCGAAAATTCAAAAATTACATTTTTTCATTTAACAATTTCACAGTATTTCAAAGATTCTCAAAGGAGGGCCGGGATATGAAAATGAGACCATGTGAAGTCCCATCTAACACAACGCTGCTGAAGGTCGGTGACCTTCTCAGCATAAAACACTAAGCAACTATGACTTTCGGTTGAAACTAATCTGCCCGAACCCCTCATTAATCAAAGTTTTGTGGGACTGTTGTAACTAGACTCTCCACCCTAGACGCTTTGAGAGACTCTTTTAGTCAATTATTAGGAGATGAAGCAATAGGAAACCACAACTGCGATGTAGAACACAATGCGGTAGAAAATTCCATTGACAAATTCTGGGTCATTGAGATTAGGTACATAAGTTAGAAGTTAAAGAACGGTAAGACTGCCTAGTATACCGTATGTGTAAAGTTTAACCCTTTAACAGTTTAATTATTTTCACCCTCTTCTTATCCAAAATAACAACTATTTTGGAGTGTAAAAGGGTCTCAGATGATAGAAAAAAACGCCATAATTCCCACGCTACTCAAAACCACCCTTAAGGCCGAAAACCACCCATAAGTTAGAAAATGAATTTGGAGAACTCTTAATAAGAATATTTGCCTTAAAGTATTTCCGAACATTTACAGGAGTCACCTCCAGTCAGAGAAAAAACTTCGCATGTATTTGAGGGGTTGTATTTTCATCCCGTAGTACAAAAAGCATTGAAAACTTGTTTTCTCATCGCAAAAAAAAAATCAAAGGTTCAAGATCGAAAATTTCAGTCGCACGAAAAAGGAAAATATTAATTTCAATATATATCCATTTAAATGAGAAGTGATGTTTCGGTAAAGGGTTGTATAAAGGATGTTTCTGTAATTTGACGTGAGTATTATTGTTTTCACATCTGAATCTCACTTTATAACGAATTTCATGAAAATTGATCCTATGGAAGCCTATTTATCCATTTCAGGGGTTGAAAACTACCCCTAAATTGAGCTCAGGAGGATATATATTTTTTTTTAGGTTCTTATCGTAATCAGTATTTTCAAAAGCCTACGCATCCCAATTTTAATCGAATTTGTATGAAAATTCAAGTTTACACCTGAATAAGAGGTGCAAACCAGCCCCGGAATCAAACCCTGAGGGCTGAATTTTTCTGGCCCCCTTTTTAAATCATTCGTATGGTCTTCACCATGGGATTTTCCTTTTTCACGAATAGACATATTTTTTTGTTCACCGCTGCAACTAAATTCTCGGGATAACTACAAAAATTACTTCGAAAACAGGGTGCTTTTTGGAGTTATAGTTAATAGATTTCGAAGAGGGTGAGTGAATGCTTATACTTTCTGAAAACTAAAAACAAATATGTAGCTTATGTCAAAGAGGAAACAAAGCTATCCCAATTTTTGACGGAGTTATGGATTTTTGAACACGTTTTTGGCACATATATGTCCCACTGGCCGTCAAGGCTTAAATGATGAAAATTACATTGGAAATGATCAAATTCAGTTTATGGAAAAACGAGACAATGAAGCTACGTCAGTTTTAATACCAGTGCATGCTATGAATTATAATATTATTGATTTATGGGAATGATATACAATTCCAGGGATAAACTCGAGTGCGAAGCGCGAGATACGTGATGAGAATGTGCTCTTTAAAGCCGAAGAAGTTTTAGCAAAAGAGAATTCACAATTGCCAAATGACTGTTTCCGATGCTTCAACCTCTAGTTTTAAAATGTCTGTGCACAAAGACCGAGCGCGTAGCGCAAGGTAAATACATTATCGAGCGCGAAGCGCGAGAACCAATCTTCGCGCCTCCTAGGCGCGCTCAAACTTGCGACTTAAGCGAGTCGCGCGCGATGAGAATGTGCCTGCGAAGCGGGCATTTTTTTTCTGAATTGGAACTTAAGTGGCAAAGAAATTTTGCGAGTTTTATGCTGACCAATTTATTTTTTAGGGCAACACAATTTTTTCTTCGAAGAATGAAATTTTTACATTTTTCATTCCTTTTTCGCAAACAATCCTCATACTCTTTTACGATACCTTGCATCGTTCGCAAAAAAATTAAATTTTTTGAAAAAATTGTTTTCGCCTCAAAAATGGCTTGGCCTGCATAGAACCTACAAAATGTGTTGTTTATATAATCTCGATTTTATTTAAATGTGAGATAAACTGAAAAATAGGGTTTTCTACAAAAAAAATCCATTTTCCATGTTTATGAAATTGATCTGAGAAGATCAAGAATATATATTTTTTCTTTTAATTTCTTTAATTTAGTTTGGTTTGCATGAAACCTATAAGATTTTTTCATAATTTGAGTACCAATTAAGAAAACCTCAGCAAAACAAAGGGTTAGCTTTTTGAGAAAATAGACTAAATATTTTCAGAAAATGAGCCGCGATTTTATAAAGTTTCAACATTTTGTTAATATTCTGGCTGATTTCAAAATTATAAATTAACCTCACCTGTGTAAGTAAAGGAAACCTAAATATCTCCATGAGGTCAAACGTAATTGCTACTTTTAAACATTTTATTCTAATTTGAAACTCTTATATTTTAACTTGCTTGAAGCTCCATGCATTTTAAATTAAATAGCATTTAAGGTTTTAAATTTAGTAATCAACACCTACCAGCACTTTAGAGTAAAAATTATTTAATTTTCAGCTTTTAGGTTTTAAGTGGGCCAATTTTTATTAAATTTTATTTCATTTTGTGCGTTAATTTAGAAGCCTACAATTACGAAAGAATAACGTTTAAAGCCACACAATTTTTTACTTCTAAAGTTAACATTATTTTGAAGTGGTACAATTATAAAAAATATTAATTCAAAACTGAACGATTTTGAATATGTCAATATTAAATTATTATATTTGAAGGCTTGCAATTAAAATTTTTTTATTTCTAACCACATTAGTTTAATAATATGAAATTCTGAATGCCTAAATTTGAAATAGACTGTCAACTTATGATATGTTAATCTAATAGAATAAAAATTTACGTTTCTATTTCCGAATATTGATTTATCATAAGAGCTTTTACTCACAACATTTTTGTTGAATTTTTCTATTCCTTTAATTTGACAATATACAATTAATTTAATGTATCATCTTCAAATTGTTATATTCCAAGCACTTTCAATTCTAAATTACATATGTTAGAATGTGCCAACTAGAATTATGGTTCAAGCTTGAAATTATTTGTATTTAAAATGATATAATTATTTGATTTAATATTATTGAATTGTATATTTCAAACGCTTTTAAATTTCTGTTTTTTTCTATGTATTGTGTAAATTCAGAAAAGCATTTAATAGTTTTCCAGTTGTTTTGTTGGAACTACTTTTGAATTTGTACGGGGATGAATTCAGTAAACATCCAGCATACGAGTTAAAAAGTTTTTGGTACAAAATTGAAAGCAGTTCTTTAAATTCAAGCTTTTTGATCTTGTAGAAATCAAAGAGGGTTTGTCGCCGACGTTAATTGCCATGAAAAAACGAGTTGAGACTCAAGAGTTGACCCTGTGCCTTCCTCGCTTCTGTGCATTTTCTCTCTGTCCTCCTCGGTTTTATATCTTTTTCACAGAGCTTCCTTTGAAATTCCCTCGTGTAAAATGAATATCCCTACCGACGGACGTTGACTGTAGTAAAACTGTATTTGGGAAGATTAATCCCGTAATTTCCTGAATCTTTATCACAGAATTAGGCACAGAAGTACACTTTCAGTCACCAACCTAAGTAATAAAAAAACTTCTCTCCATTCTCATGAAACTTTGTACCTTAACGGGTTTTAATTCTTTATTATTATTGTTTTATACAGCTTTATATATTTCATGGAAAATTATAGACATATACACTAGAAATCGGAATTAAGAACGATTTTGGGCATAGATTGCAGTGGCCTTGATCGCATATCCAGACAGTCCAAATATAAACAACAGGCAGCGGCAGGTGAATAATTTTTGTTGGATTTAAATGCATGACGCAATCTGATGAAACTGACGTGTGGAGAGTGCGGTGCACTTGCTGTTTGTCACGCTTGACAGAGCAGCGCCTTCCGCGCCCCCCGAATCCGGAAACCGCCGCGGGATCAATTCTCGGAACGCAGTAAATCCGAGCTGCTTAAATCCAAGCTTCAATGTAATCCCCTGCCAGTTATTATGAATAATAATCAACGGTTCATTAATTTTGTCCACCTTGAATCTTTGATGTTTCCACTGGCTTTTCATGTGTACTTTCAAAAGTTCATGATTAAGAGTGAATAATATTAATTAACTGGAAAACTGGAATAACAATTTTCGTTTTTTTCTCGATATAATATTTTTAGCAAAGATACTATATTTGCTGACGATGTTTCATTAAAATGTTAAAATTAATTATTGTGTGAGATTAAAAAAATAATTTTTAACATCAACAAAATTTTTATCTCTTTATTATTCATATTTTTTACCTAAATAAAACATTTTTGTGGCATGTTCTTCCATTACGATCAAAGTTTGAAGTTTAATAAATAATATTTGTTAATACAAAAATTTCGCTGTCAAAATTAACAGCTCTACGACTGTCGTGCACATATCGCAAGTTACAGGTTGTGTTATTTTGCTTATTTTGGTTTGTACATTTTTTAAATTTAAGTTTTAAAAAATAGTAAACAAAAAAGAATTGTAATTTGTATATTTAAATATTCTAAGTTGTCTGGTTTCAATTTTCAAAATACCAAATTTTCTCATTTTATATTAAATTTATTTAAATCGTAGAATTTTTTATTAAAAAAACAGTTAGTTCCACGATTTTTAGCCTAAAGGATTTGTAATTATATAATATTAAATTAAACACCTTTAAAATAAATTCAAAGAAAGAAAATAATTGGTCCAATTAAAGCCATAAGAATGAGAATATTTTAGAACTGAGCGCTGAAAATTAAATTATTTTCAATTTGAGTTTCGGAATTTCGGAGTTCTGAATTTTCACGTTAATGTTTTGACTGAGTTTTATAATTTGACCTCTCGTAAGTTGTAATGTTGTAAATTTAATTAAAATTAAAATGTATACTTTTAGAAAAGTAGAATTCAACAATTTTAACCTTTTTAATTTTTAAATATTTTAAATTTATATAAAATAATTTAACTTTCAAGGGTTTAAGTATAAAAAGTTTTAATTTAACAATTATCAGCAATTAAACGATTTTTCAGTTTCAAATGATATTTGAATTCGCATAATTTCCAACGTTCCGTAATATATATTATATTATTTTCAATACCACCCATTTAAAATGCTTTTACTTTTAGCGTTCATTTAGAATAGTTCAATCTTGAAAATTTATAACTGAAAATGTATTTTCCATTTTAACCAGTGAAACTGGAAATTCTAGAATTTTAGAAGCTTTGACTGAAATTTAAGTAATTTTTCCATTTCAAATTGTTAATTTTTAATCACTTGCAACTAGAGATTATTCAAATTCTAAAGTTTTTAATTTAAAATTTCCTAATAAAACCTAAGGGTTTTGGTTAAATGCAACTTTGAGTTTTTTTGATAGGTACATCACTAACTCAATATGTATTTTTTCCAAAGGATTTGAGAACGAAAAACAGAAAACTTGTCGAATATCCGGGGTTTTGCGAGATCCTCAGATCAATTATATGTTTAAAAGTCAACCATTTTGTTGAGGTAATCATTATTTTCACGGCAAATATTAATTTTGCGAAATATAGAAATCAGCGGGTAGCAGACGACAGCACTTGAACGGTTAGAGCCGTTTGCAAATTTATTTTTTTTACTCACAATTCTGACATCATAGAAGGATTCTCAACAGACACCAAATTTTCTGAGGGCCACCAATTGATGTTGGTGACCCTGAATTTTGCGAAACACATCGCGAAATGAAGAAAAAAGGGAATAAACCGACATGTTCTGTGTGTGTGTGTTGTAACTGGAGTTGTTAGCCACGAGGCTAGCTGCTATAGCTCGTGACTTAGAACTACAGTTACAACATACACAGAACATGTCAGTTTATTCCCTTTTTTCTCCATTTCGCAAACGATTCTAACCGTTCAAATACGGTAATCTGCTTCCCGCTGATTTATATCTTTCGCAGTATTTATATTTTTCATGAAAATAATGATTTCCTTAACAAAAGGTTTGTTTTTTTTGAACATTTTATTGATCTGATGATCACGCAAAACCCCGGATATTCGACAAGTTTTCTTTCTTTCGTTCTCAAATCCTTCGGAAAAAATATATATTGAATCAGTGCCGTACCTATGAAGTAAATAAATTTAAAGTCGGATATAACCAACACCCTTAAAATTATTCATTATTTTTTAAACATTTTCAAACCTCCTAATGTTAAAAAAATTTATAATAATAGATTTCGCAATTATTTCTATTTTGAATGTTAAGAAATAAAAAATCATCTATGTGGATGCGGACTTCGCGCGCTTGTATTTACTGCTAGGTTTCTTATAATGTTATGTAATAGAAAATCGCCACCACTTTAAATAATCATAGAGAAATAAGTTTTAAAAACTTGTTGCTTAAAGCTTATTTGAAAATTGAATAATCTTTTTTTTAATCAACAAATTTTAATTTTTCTATTGACGGAAGAGAAGAAAAATGATGTGAATCGAAATGAGCATCAATTTAATTGAATTTCTGATGAGCTGAATCCATTACAACGGTATAATAGAATTTTCAACGATGAATTTCACCAGCATTTTTTTTCCGAACTTGATAGAATATTTAGATTGACGTTTATTGATTGCGTTAAAATTTTACTCCACGAATGGTATCAGCGTAAAAAAAGTCTCGTAATTCTAGATTTATACTTGTTATAAATTTATAAATAAAATCTGCTTCAAAAAACAAAAGAGCGAAAAATCATAATTCGTATTGCAATAAGAGAGAATAGTGATAGTTTTATTTCGCGGTTTACGCTGTGTTGAGTTTTAAAGTCTACACGGCACAGCACCTTTTGCATTTCGCTTGAAAAGTCAAATCAGAGACAAAGATATGTATAGAGGAGATGTGTGCCTTTCAAGACTCGGGGTGCGTAAAATGTGAAAAAGAGGGAAGAAACGAATGGGAAATGCATGAAATCACAACCCAGTCCTCAGACAATTTTTCCTTCAAATTTAAATAGGGAAAAATAATGTCTATTTGAAAGAGGAATTACACACTAGATGGATACTATTGACATAAAATCCATTTTTCTTGAAAATAAATGATAAAGGAAACTTCAAAATAATGTCGTTTTATGGCTGTTCAATATTAAACATGAAAGTCACTCACTCCAAAGTTTTTAATTTAACTGATTTAAAGAAGAGGTGCATTATTTATGATTTGAGAGAATTACATTATTATTGTTGCCATAAAAATTCAAATATTTCTTAAAGAAATTAAAGAGGGCTTATTTTGTAACATATTAATAATATTCACACAGAAACAAATGTTTTCTTTTAACCCTTGTGTGCACATTCGGATACCCCGGTATCCACTGCCGTTCATTTTTGCATGTATATTATTGGTGTAAGTAAGTCTATCACAATGGTGTATTTAAAATTTATTTGGGATTTTTTTTTTGCAAAAATTATCGACTTTGGAATATACGCACGTGATTGAAACATCCAGGATACACAGGTATCCACCATAGAAAAAATCAACTCAAGTGGGTTACTAAAAACATCTGTTTGAAGCGCAAACGTTACAGGTTTCAGTGTTTTCTGTGTTTTTAAAGTTTTTCGTGCCATAGTTTAGCACTTTCTTTTAATATTAATTGATTGGAATAAAGACAGGGGAAGGATTTCAACTCCATAATTATATTAATATTTTCTAAAAATGAGGTGGATACCCGGGTATCCTGGGTGTGTAGCAACGTCGATAAAGTTGGGGGTGCAAATAATGGGTAACAAAGATTTATATAGTTTAAATGCGTAAATGAGAAAAACTAGCTGCAACAACAGTAAGACTTATTGTGTGTACAATCCAGTATTTAATTTCTTTATTTGGCAAAACAAATAAAGATTAAATAATACCACAGCCTGAAGAGAGTAGAAAAATAAAAGAAACTTCTACAATTCACTTTTTTCTATGATCGTGTTGCTGGAAAACTAGGTACACTGTATTTGAGTTCCTCTTGACCTAATTACCTGGAGCTCATCTAGAATGGTACGTGAGGTATAAGTGTCCCACTTGTAATTCAAAGCAGACTTATCTTTATATCACTCATCCCTATTTTTAATTAAATTTGTTTTTCTATTTAAAAGTGTAACATAATTTGACGAGTTAATTAGTAATAATATTAATAATCGCCTACACGTGTTCTGGCCTAATACATTCCTTCCACATATAATCGCATCTAATCGCAGTGTGATGTTAGTTCTTAATGACCTTTTTTTATTTTTACCTTATAATTAGAGCTATATTCAATTCGTATAAAATTTGACATCCAAACCCTTTCTTTTGCATCAAATGTCTACGTTTTGAGACCTTCTATAGTCGAAAACAGGTTTTCGGGAATATATCTGCGTGTCTCTGCATCTGTAGATTATTAGCCTGCGAGCGCGATAACTTTGAGAGGAATTCACAGATTGTATTGGCCCTTGCTGTCCTCTTTAAGTGTCCTTAACTGAAGGTCAATTTCATTAGCCAGCCATTTAGGATGAAAATTTTAAAAGTTAGAGAATTATTAAAATTTTGGGACCACTTTTAATTAAGATTTTTAAAATCTATGTACGGCTTTTAATATAACACAAAAAGATGAAAAATGTATTCTAATGACTTTCTTCAATAAAAGAAAATGACCAGAATTATAGCATTTAAAAAGTTAAAAAAAAAAACGAAATTGAACATTGTAAGCCTAATAACGCATGGTATGAAAGAAGTTGAAAGGAGAAAACCGTTGCTTTTTGCAAACCCTACAATATTGTCGTAATTTTTTGCATTTTTTTAAAGAATCGAAAATTAAAATTCGGAACGCACAAAAAAGTAATGAGAAATAAAAAATTACATGTTATGGTCAAACTGCACAAGATACAGAAAAGGATTAAAAAATATAAATTATTCTTTTAAAAAAATATAAAAATTGGTTTTCAATGACATTTGGATTGAATGTGTAGCTTTGGTTTTATTCCTAAAAACAGCATTATAAATAGGAAGATTGATTTTTTAAACAAAAGACATAAACTAAAAAAAGTAGACAACATTTTTTTACTAACAAAAAAATAGCTATAAATTTTTTATTTTTTGACAGGATTCGTAGTTTTTGTTTTAATCGAAAAAATGAAAATTACAATCAAAAATTAACTTTTCGGAAAACGACGCAAGGTACGCAAGAAGATGAATGGACACAAATTGTGCATTCAGAAAAGAGCTATTTTTTTATGATTAAATTTTTATAGAACACGTGACTTTTTTTTCAAATTTAACTAATTAGTAGTGAATTTCGCAGATGTCATGAACGAAAAGTAAGCCACTAGAGATTAGTAGAAGCTTACTAATTCGAGTAGTTAAGATATTTTCTAATTTAATGGCGGAAATCTAATTTCTTGTTGAAGAAAAAGTTTATTTATGACTTAATATATTAATTTAAAATAATATAGAAATATAGAAATCGTAAAAAATAGAAAAGTTAAATAAAACAACGCGATGGTGTAATATTTTCAATTCTATTAAAACAATAAGAGGGCTATATTGAAAAATTTTTAATGTGTCCTGATCTGTTTTAATTTTCAAAATATTTCCTTCAAAGTATTTGTACGAAGTTAAGAAAAATAAGAATTTTTTACAACCTTTAAATTATAATGGATAAATGGGCTATACATTAATTATGCATGCTAAAGGTCCTCATCCGCTACCTTTAAAAAGAATTCTGTAACAATAATTCTGTAATCAAGATATTTCATAATTTAATCATAGAAAACCAATTTCTTGGTCATTATTAACCAATTTCTTTGATATTATTAACGTGACCTAGTCTTTCTCCATTTTCAAAATATTGCCTTCTGGTTGTCTAAAAAAATTTAAGGAAAACAAGAATTTTTGCCAATCTTAAATTTATAATGGATCGATGGACTATAAATTGATTATGCATATACAGGGTCCTCATGTAGTCCAGTCAATATCGCCAGGTGAGCAGAAGAACGCTGTGTCCGATTTTCGTTTCAAGAGATGTATCTCGCTCACGGTTCTAACAGATTGTCAGAATAACACCAGAATAATAAGGCCAGAATGAGACCAAACTTGGCAATTATTATCTTCATTTCAGGGCCCTAATCAAAACCAAAAAAAGATCCCATAAATCAGGCTCAAGTTAACAAAATGGCGTTAAAAATTTCGTTTCTTGGAAATATCTCTTTTTAAATTCACTTTAGAGCAAAATTTGTATAGCACACAATTTCCTAACACTCTTTTTGAAAAAAAAATTTTGTCATATTAATAGTTTATGAGTTATGGCAAAGAAAAGCGAAGCACTTTCTTGCAATTTGCAAAGAATGTCACATTTTACCTTGAAATCTGAAAGATTATTCATTGTTGTCGTCATTATATTACTATTATATTATTATATATGTATGAATAATATAGTATACGAGGGTGGATTGATAAGTTTCCGGCCTGACCAAGAAAAACAACGTTTTTAAGAATTTTTTTTTTTATTTCTCAACATAATCTCCTCCAAGGCT
>NC_046666.1:70413797-70433301 GCF_010883055.1 Belonocnema kinseyi | reverse complement strand
GCTATCTAAGGATGGTACTATAGAACGCCACCTCAAGGTAGGCCTAGTGGCGCCATCTCTTGGTCAGGCCGGAAACTTATCAATCCACCCTCGTATAATTAATCTATCATATTATATATAAACACATACATTGATACACTCACACAAGTACATGTGCAAGTATTTATGAACTTATCGATGTGCATGGAATATCTGCATTACTCATTTACACATAATTTCTTAATACATGGTAAGCTAAGCCAGAGTATTTAAGGCAACATTCATGTCCAGGAAGAGTCTGCGTCCTCCCGTCCACCTCCAGATAATAAAACCATCTGCCAAGCAGTAACGGTACAGTCAAGATTGTGGGAGAAAAAGGTTAGATAAATACGCTTGTATCACGTGTTAAACGGGGTAATCGAAAGAGAAAGTAATTTTTAAAAACTTGAATCACGAGTTTGTTCATGCAGCTTGCAAAAAAATTTACGCAAGGGATAGATCAATTGCTACAGCAGCAAAACTTAAAAAGATGCGTGAAAATGTTCCACAGGGATCGGTGACATCTTTACGATCTGCTGTGCCAGTCTTTGAGTTCAAAAAGAAGTATTTTTTGTGCTAAATAAATAAGGTTGGAATATTTATTGCAGAAACAAAAGAAAAGTATTAAAGAGCGAGACCAAGTTTTTGAAATGATAAAATTGTCAGTGAAAGGAACCGTTATGTATTATGCTTTAGTCCACAATGATGATTGGGGTCATAAAGTAATTGATCGTATTCAACATGTATCTGATTTAATAGCTGCCGATACTGAGTATCATTATTCGTGTATGAAAATTCTTTCACAAAATGCCTCTATCTGGGCAAAAAAGAGGCCATAGACCAGCTAAAAGTGTGGATGAAGATATGGAATTCATTTGTTCGTACTTGAAAAAAAACTCAGTGGAAGACGTTAGTTTTTCGTTGACGATGTCATGCAAACAATCCAAGGAGAATACGGACTCGATGTCAGGACAGTGAAGATGATATTGCTTCAAAATTATGGCGATGATATTCTTGGTGTTATGACATCAAACAATTCCGCAGTTGTTTGCTTTCAAACCACGTGATTTTAAGTGATTTCAGAATTTTTATGAAAACAAGAAACTGAAAAACCAGAAGGAACGATTACGGATTGTTGAAGCAGCAGCACTAATCTTGTTGGAGGACATCAGATCGCAGGTATATGGAACAAACCGGTATCCATCTTCTGCTAATTTTTGTTACAAGATATAAGTATACTTCTTCCTGAAACTTTGAACACATTTCTTTAGATAGTTATTTTGAAAAATAAGCATGGTGCTGCGCATAAATAGAAGAATAAACGCACTGCACTAGTTCTTGCTATAATGTCAGCGGAGAAGGAGGAGAAAGATGAAGAAGAAGAAACTGAGCAAAAGCAGGGTGATCGTGAGGAATATCCTGCTGACCTTCAGCAATATATTAATAAACCTGGTCCATCCAGGCCTTCAAAAAGAAGTCTACCAGGCCCACTCAGGTGCTCTAAAAGACTAAAACCAAAACTTTAAACACTGAATAACATTGAACATCTTTCTCTGTTTTTCTAACAAAAAAAAACATGTGGATTAGGCCTACTGGAGATACCACGTTTAAACAAAAACGTTACATTTACTCTAACTCATGGGTGATCTGGAAACAAGTAATGTGGATATTCCATGCATATCGATAAGTTCATAGATACTTGGGCATGTACGTGATTGATTGTATTTATATATGTATGTATGTCTGCATATATAATACAATAAATTAATTAAATAATATATTATTTCTAGATATATTTGATATAATAGTAATATAATAACTATAACAATAAATAATCTTTTAGATTTTAAGGTAATATTTGACATTCTTTGCAAATTGCAAAAAAGCGCTCCGTTATTCTCTGCCATAACTCGTAAACTATTAACATACGAAAAATTGTTTATAAGATAATTGCTCTAAAGTGCATTCGAAATGAGATATTTCCAAAAAACGAAATTTTTGACGCCATTTTGTTATCAAGAGCCTGATTTATGAGATTTTTGGGGGATTTTGATTAGGGCCCAAAATGAAGATAATTACCAAGTTTGGTCTTATTCTGACATTTTGCAAGGTAAGGCCTTTTCGTTTTTTCATTGACTGGACTAATACGCTATACTTTGCAGCAGACTTCTGTTTTCGATTTATGATTTGCCTATGAATCAGAGTGACTTAAGAAGTTTTTATTCTCATTTTATAACTTTCCTCAAAATATCCTTTATTGCCTCTGTGAATCAAAATGGCTAAAACTGAACTAATGTATAGTGAAATTTGATTAGTGAAAGTTGGACCACTAAAGATTATCACAAAATTACTCATTCGATTAGTTAAAACATTTTTTTATCCAATAGTAAAAAAAAGTTAAATAGGAAACGTGAAAAATAGACAATTTTAATAAAACGAAGCAATGGTGTAACATTTTAAACTCTATTAAAACAACAAGAAGAGAAATTGTGGAGATTGAGAATTGTTGAGAATTTTTAGCGTGCCTAGTGGTTCTATTTTTAACAGATTTTCTTCTGATTAATTGAATAAAGTTTTTAAAAAAATGGATCACTGAGCTACGAATAAATTGTACATATTCAGGGTCCTTATGCACTACTTTTCAATACAATTCTGTTTCTGGGTTTCCAAATTTTTCACGGGTGTACATTTTCTCATTTCTTCATAGAAAATTTCAATTCAAGGGACTGTGTATTTATAATAAAAAAACATAGTTCAATAGGTTGTGTTTAATAGGTTGCTTGACATGCGAGAATTATAATAGAAAAACATTAATTTTGGTCATTGAAGGATAAAAATTATTAGAAGCTGCGAAGAAAGAAAGTTTATAAAAATATACAATGTTATCAATGGTAGGTGTAAGTTTTGCAACAATTTCAGGGAAAATTATGACACTAGTTGGCCTGGATGATGTTTTATTAACAAATAACAAGTTAAGACGATTTCCTCTTCAAAATAGAAATAATTTAAGAACAATTCACGGAGAGAAGTTTTTGTTCGATAAGAAGATTTCTTTTTACTTTCAAGTGATATGACCTTGATATAGAAAATGTGCAAGTTTTACATTTTTTTAGAAGTATAATCTGAGAAACAACTGTGCAAATATGTCAATTTTCTTTAAAAAATCGTTTATTATTAACGCTGCAATTGTCAAACAGTTTATCCCACGAAAAAAATGCGAGGTAAAAAAGTTATATTTTTGCTCAGGAATAATAAAAATAATTTTATAAAATTTCTCTTTTGATGAATAATAAAATTGCTTAAAGAATGGTTTAAACAAAAATTTACCAGAGCTTAGAAAAAATAACGAAGATATTCATAATCAATTTTCTTTTTTGACATTTTTGTACAAACAGTATTCTAGGGACTTCTTATGTTAGTGCACAGAAGTGTTAGTGGCGTCTGGATTAACATGCTGGAGACGAAGAGTCACTCTGCCTTTTACTTAAAGCAGCTTTAGCATCAACGAATTTTTTCATATGGAGTTTCACTATGCCACAATTTGTTCACATAATTTGTGTATACAAATTAGGTGGGTCACAGGAAAATGACGTATTTTTTGTTCGTCTTCATATTTTAACACATACGATGCAGATTCTGTTTGCCTCTTCAGGAAACATTGAGTATTCATCTTCAATTTAAAGCCTTTAACATTTAAAATTCACATCTTTCAAACCCTAAAAAATAAAAATTGAAAATTAAACTCCGAACATTTTTTCAAAACTCATTATTAACTGAATATTTTTTAACCAGATTTTCAATTTTCCCAGCACCTTTCTATTACTGGGTTGTAAGTTGAACTACTTTGCTAAAAATTTCTATTTTTCAAATTATTATTTAACTATTTTGTTGAAACTTGTGTCCTATTTTGTGGAAAATTATTATTTTTAACTGCAAAATTGACTTCAATTTTGTATTATAAACTGATTTTTTTAGTGGAAAATTCAACTATTTGGCTGAAAAGTATTATTTTTGGTAGAAATTTAAACTTCTTCGTGGAAAATAAGACATTTTGTGTTAAAAATTTAACTATTATATAGGTGAATTTTCAACTATACCCACTAAGCATTTTAAATTGAACATTAATAATTTTTAGAACTTCATTTTCAAATTTCCACTATTTTAAAATTTAGATCGATTGAAAATGAAAAATGTTGTATTTTATTCACTGCAAAATTGTAGAATATCGAAGTTATTTCGAGAAAGCATTGATGGCTAGATAGTTTTCATGTATCTTTTACCTAAATTAAGCCTTTTTCCATATTAATCTGTGAAATAAGAACTTTCCGTAAAAATATAACCTCGGAAAACCTAGGTATTGAAAATTAAATTATTTTATAAAGAGAAAGACAAAAAAAGAGTAAGCAGAAAATTTTGTAGCACGAAATTAGAAATATTGTACAGAACTTGAAATTAATACAATATCATTACAGCCTGTATCATATGGAAACTTGGATCTGCCTCTTAAAATTATTTAACAGAGCTGAAACTTCTTCTTTGCAGAACACGCATAAAAATACATTTATCCACGTAAAGATATCAAATTCAAAAGACTGTGTTCGCTTACTTAATATTTTATCATCCTCTAAAATATGGGAATTGACCTTCGTGGTTTCAATTTTCGTTTCGTTGATTTACTGGATCAGGAAATATTTATAATTTAAATACCATTCAACCCTATCCCTATCGGGATAAGCGTAACTCACTCGGTTCTATCATGCAGTTCGTATGAAAAAGTGAGGGAGTGGATTTTTACGTAAGGGAGTGGAGGGGGGGGGGGTTAGAAAGAGCTAGAATTTATTTATAGTTATCCGCTGCTCAGTACTTTTGTAACAAAAAAATCCGTTCCAAAGCAAAAAAGGATATTTCACTGTACTAAAAACTTCATTGCAATGCATGAAAAATGAAAAGCAAATCAAAATGAAAATTCCTCTTTTGCCATGGAGAGCGGTACATTACGAAATATAATGGGTTTTACGTGCTCTCAAATGGAAGTGAAGCTTGACGACTGCAAGTAATTTGAAAACGCGTCCACGCAGTTCCAGGGATGCTTTTCCTTTAATGTCGTCTCTAACTATAACAGTAACCGCCTTAGCGTCTTTGGGAAGTGTCTGGCCAAGTGGTCGCGGTATGACGTTCCTTAAGAGTACACTTGCAATAAAACGATAGTGCCCCAATCATGCTTTTATTCACATCAGAAACGGTGCTTTCCTAAGTCTAAGAAAATGTGTAGTAATTTTGTTCTTCTTTTTTTAGAAAAGAGTAATCATTTACGTTTTGTATTTAAAACATTGCTGAGTATAAACTGAAATATATTATTAAGACATTACCTAATTAGTTCAAGTAGTTCAGAAAAAGTAAAAATTCGGTTTGATTTGGTGAAAAAGCTTCTAAATAATTATAATGTACTTTAAAAACTATGCGTAAGTAATAAAAAGTGTTAGCGTAACAGAAACTAATTAAATTCGTTGACAAATTCGCAAAAAGTACTTTTTTATTCCCCATTCCAGGCTAAGGTTAAACTTAAACAATGTAATATCGATAAAACAATTATAAATAAAGCAGGTTGATCCTGTGGACTTTCGATTTAAACTAATTAGTTTACATTGCTTAGAATTAACGTTTTGATCGAATTCTTCTAAGCTTAAAAAATAAAATTTATGATGGGTAATCATTTTGAGAATTAATTATGCGTCAATATCTGGCACATTTTTTTGCGGAAGTTTACGGTGGTTCATATAAGCACATTTGAATAAAAATTTATTTCTGTCCAGAAAATCGATTTTGACCTTATTACTACAAATTCAACACAAGCATTTCGCTAAGGCCCACCATTCGCTATTAATTAATGAGTCGTTCAATTTACTGTCGCAAAATTTGTAACTTGTGGTGCATTTTATAACTCAGTCAGCGTTGGCCTGCACAATTTTTGATCAGTGGTGCATATGAGCACATTTTAAGTTCATCAAGATAGTGTACTTTAAAACCGTGATTACAAAGGTGGGGGAAGGGCGAATTTCACCAGTTCGCCCCCGCACCTTCACGCTTGTAATAACACCTGAAATTTGGTGGCATAAAATTTTTTATTGTTGGTGCATTTGGTTGCATTTCCAGTGCATTTGTATTATTATATTTGGGTATTAAAATTCATTAGTCGGGGAGGGGCTAGCGAAATGGACTTTATTTGACAGATAATAATTCAGCTAACGGTACATAGATCTGGGAAAAACATTCCACGACAAAGAAAAAAAAAAGAATTAAATACTTTCCTAAGATTAGTATTTTGATTTTAGTAAAGATACTAAAACGGAAAATATTATTATATTAACAACAATAATATTGTATACATGGTTTAAGTGTGAAAATAAATTTTATTTTGCAAACTACTCCAGGTACATTTTAGCCCATGACGTTTTAAATGTTGACACTTGATTTTGAAGGAAAGCTGTAACATGAGGAATTACAGTGATTAGTGGTTTACTTATATCCATATGTGAAACCCATCTTTTTAACTCTAGGGACATCGAATTGGTGTTTTCATTCAAGGATAATAAATTATAGAACTTACTTTTAAGTTACATTAACTTCCAAAAATTAAATTTTGATAGGAAATGTGTTACTCCTTACGACAAAGTTCAGTTCCATCAAAATAGTTTTGTGTGATTGAAGTTTCCTGTTAGGAGCTTAATCAGCCACCAAAGGGATAAAATAGCAATTGCTGTTCATGTAGTATAAAACACCTCAGACTACAAGGTTAGCTAACATGCGTTTTATGAAATCGTATATCACGAAATTACCTAGAAACACGTATTTCATGCTGCAATTTGTTATCCTCCCGAGACTATACAATAACGCCGCCCATAATCTGGCAATGCTTATAAATAAAGCGATTTCCGACCTTAATTTAGTTCACGTCCCGTGAACTATACTTGAGGCGTAAAGTTGAAACTGTAAAATCGATAACGCATCGACTTACTGGTTAGAAATTTAAACCTCCTTAATCGTAAGGAGCGATCTATAAATTACGTAACATCTTAGTAACGGGGAAGGGGTGTATTTTATGATCTATTACGTGCGATGAGGGGATATTTGTTACGTAATATTTTTCAAAAATCAGCTTCATAGAAAATCCATGTATCCAGAGTAATGTTATATAACGTTAAGGTTAGTAATTTGACAATAAAAGATTTGCATAATGTTATAAACTTAAGAAACTTGAAAACATTACAAGTGATTTCATAGGATTTTAAAAAATATCAAAGTATTTTTAAGGATTTTCAAGTAATTTACGGGATTTTGTGAGAGTTCAAAGAATTCCAGTAATACCCGGGAAAACAGAGACGATTGAACTGGAGCGCGTTGAAATGTGTATCTTAAAATTCTAGATTGACGAAGTTGCATTTCAATTGTTTTGGGACTCTTTGAATTGGTCAGCTATTTGGACTTAATTAAATCTACCAAACCACATTCGGAGATGTACTTGTTCTGTAGTTTTAAGAAATTCTGAATAGGAGAACATAACCTCAAAAAACTAAATTGCAGGTTCCCTTTTACAGAAACGAATCTGCATCATACAATTGATGTTTGATGAAGTCCGATTTGGACGTTGTAAAGGCTTTAGCGGCATAAAAGATAGTCAAAAGTAACTAACATAAATGTTAATGAAATGCAATTTCATATAAATAGCAAATTTTTCAATCAATTATACAAATCACTGAATTAAATATTTGTGATTATAATAAAATGTAAACATGGACGCGTTTTTGGTATGCACATGTCGTATGCGCAGCCGCTGTCTCTCGCTTTCGCAGTGAAAGAAAGAAGCAGTGTATTGCGTTTTACGATAGTATAATACGATAACTATTCGGCATGATAATGATTATAAATTTAAAAAATAAAGTTTTTCTTTTTTTTTGGTCTATAATTTTATTTTATGAATAGTATTATTACGAGTAACCCTCATTTTTTTATCGGTAACGAAATATTTTTTGGTGAATCGTAAAATAACCACTTCTCCGATTCACTGGTACCTCTAACCTATCGTAAAGGATACCATGGAACTTCAACAATTGCAAGGGATATCAGGGGTTTTCCCCTAGTAGATTTCTAGGCCAACAAGACTCAAGTAATAGAAATTTTAGTATGCTTTCCCGAAGGATTTTGGTGCTGAATCCGAATCTGGCTTCAGAATTTCGCCATCGCGTAAGGTTTACGAGATATTCTAACCTAAAAGTGTGAAAAACACTGTTTTTTGAGATATTTAAGGTTATGTATTATCATGGGATATTTTTTCCACAAAACTAGTAGAAACTCCTTAAAGTATAAGCCTTCCTATTAAAAGTGCCGTTTAGTTTGCTTAAATATCCTTTGTTCATCGAAATATGATAATTTTAAATTTGTGTCTCACCTGTCTACTCAAGTGCAAGTAACCCAGGAACAAATAACCCATTTAAAAGGTGACTCTGTGAATTGCGTATCTGTGATTTGCAGATTTAGAAAGTTAATACTGAATCAGTTTGCGACTATGCCAATCGGTCATTCTCGCAAGCATCTTTGAGTCTACCCTGTACTGCAATAGTCATTCCAAGCAAGGTTATATTGAATCGGTTTCCCTCTTTGTGAATGAGACCGACTTTTTTATGCTGCCATATTTCACATGACTTTTTAAATTGATAAATTATCGAGAGATTAAAAGAAATTAAGCGCAATGCTGCTAGACTCCTTTTGCTATCTCATTTTTGGACGTTGTAAAGGCTTTTGCGGCATATAAGTAAGTTAGAAAAATAACAACAACTAAAAGTCTACAAAACCACTCGGCGGCAATCTGGAATTCCAGTGTCACATACGCAATTCAACACAAGTGAATGCATTTTTTTCCTGTGCAAAACAAGCTACAAGCTATATCTTTCAGCGAACTTTCTTAAATTCAGTTACGTTAACGAAAATAACTTTTTTTTATTACCTTTTGAGTGACTTAAAACACTTTAACCCAACCCGTTGAGACCGTTTTACTATCGCTAACCTGCTAAAGCCTTACATTTTTGTCCGACACATTGGATACGCTATTGTAAATTTTCTGAATTCGACCATCAGCGACCCTTGAAATGTTTATATAGTAATTTTCATTCAAATAACCGAAATTAGGAGAGTACGCTGAAAGAGATAGATTGTAACCTGTTTTGGCTTGTATTCGAGTAGATAGGTGTGACACAAATTTCAAATTATCATATCTCGATAAAAAGAAAGATATTTAAGCCAACTCAATGGCATTTTAAAAAGGAATACTTACACATTAAGGTTTTCCCAATAGTTTTGTGGAAAAAATTACCTTATGATTTTACATAACCTCAAGTATGCCAGAACAGTGTTTTTTACACTTTTAGGTTAGAATATCTCGAAAACCTGATCTAGGTGACCTAGGCGGTAAAGTTCAACTTTATACGCGGATGTCAAATTGGATGTTTGAGCCAAAGGCGAAATGGGCAGAATAAGTACTCTTTTTCTTTAAAATGGGGCTTGATTGTACTAAGTAGGCACGCACGTGGGCGACGTTATAAGTCCAAAATCCACTTTGTAGTTTAACGTAGTTTTAAAATATATTCTCATTCTTTTTTCACATTTCTTTCACTTCTTCCTCCTTGCTGTCACTTTAAGTGCCGCTCGTCGTGGTACAATAAAGTGCTATTTTACTGCCGTTTCTCAGGCAGAAAAAAAGCACTTAATGTGCCTAATTCAGCTAAATAATATTTGAATGCAGGTTCGAAGAATTTATCCACAGTAATTTAAATATTACAAGGGACTTTGAAGATGTTAAAAGTTTTTTTTAATATTTCAAGGTATTTCCCCAAAAATGTAAGGGAATTAAAATATTTGAGGATATATTGAAAAATTCTAAGAAAACATTTTGTGTGGTTTTACAGAACTTCAGATGATTTGAATTGATTTTGTAAGAGATGTAAGGTTTTAAAAAAATTTTAAGATTTAATTAAATTTTTAAGGGATTATAACGCATTTTATTTAAAACCACCATGTTATAAGACTATTATGCCCCTAGAAAAGTGAGCATTAAGATAACCCTTTATCATTCCATCCAGCTGGCGGCAGATAATTAAATAGTTCCAAACTCCATCGCACTGTTAGTTAATTATTTTCACAAATAGCCACTGAATAAGGCACAATGTATTTCATTAATTTATTGTAGACATATATATATATAATTTAAAAAAAAAGGTTAAGCAGCCTCCCAGCCCTATACTGGGACCAACAGTCATCTGTATTGTTGACATACATATTAAAATTTACCAGTTGAGTTTACGATTATACTCCATGTAACTTCATTAAATTTTAAGGGATTTATGATATTTGAATAAAATTTTCAAGAATTTTTTCACAGCAGATGAGGGAGTTTAAAGAATTTCCAAGAATTGAAAAGGTTTTCCATACTTCAAGTTATTTTTTCAAAAATTTCACAAGATTTAAAGATTTTTAAGGATTTTTAAGATTTTTAGAGGTTTTAGGATATTTCAAGAAATTTCAAGAAGTTTAAAATGATTCTAAAGATTTGAGGACATTTTTAAAGATTCCAAGGAAGTTTCATGACAAAAAAAGAATTTATGAAATGTCAAAGAATATAAGCAGATTCCGTGTCATTTTGTAAGATTTCAAAGAATTAATAATATTTGAGTTGAATTTCAAAGAATTTGTTCACAAGATTTAAGAGATTGCAAAGATTCAAAATATTTCCTCATATTTTAAGGTCTTTTCAACTATTTTGAATAATTTAAAAGTTTTTGAGTTGTTCAAAAAAAGATCCTTAAAAAAAAAATTTGCGAAATTTTGGAAATTACTGCTACTCACAAAATTACTCAAAGTTTTTTAAGTTATATTTAGTGATCTACTTTTGTAGGCTTCACAAAAGATTTAAAAAAAAGTAAATATACCTTCAGCCTTTCATAATGGGGATGCGATTTCATTGACGTTTATTATTATGGCAGTTATTTTTAAACATTTTTAAGTTATTTTATGTCACGTTTAGCTTGTCGAAAAATCTAGAAAAATGCATAACCAATATTTAATAATTGTAGACATGTGAGCTAATAGAACATAATTGTAAAAAATTAATGTTATAAATAATATTTTTGTACTAGATGAAACAGCTTTTTATACATTAGTTTTCGAGGAGTCTATAGTTCCCTGCTTGCATGCTCCATATTTTAAAATATTTCTTTTTTTGATTTTTTTAATTTCTAGATATTTCGTAATCTGTTTATATCGGATATAATGCAACTCAATTATATTTAATAAGATATTTCTGAAAATATTAAAAAAAGCACGCAACCTAGGTGTATGTTGTGGGGGAACAAAACCACTTTGTCCTGACTTATTTTATGGAAGGGGATAGGTAAAAAATTGAAAAAACTGTATTACTTAATTGATGGATAGCCCCTATTTGAAAAACTGGAGTTATGTAAAAATGACCTATAAATACAAAAGGATTCATGGAAAGGAAGAGCCTTTGGAGGCTATATAAACCCCTGAGGCGATTCTAGCCGTCCTAGTGGAAGGATCTAAAGGCCATCGTGGAAGGCTCTGGAGGCTCTGGTAGGATGATCGAGATCCTACTAAAAATAGTCAGGAATTTTCATAAATGGTCAGAAATTCTGATGATTTCTGAACTTCTCGGCCATTTCTGACGAATGTAACTATTGTTGAAGATATGCTAATTCACACCCGATCAGATACCTCATCGGCTAGGACCGCAGGTAGGCTAACCAAAAATGAATAAAAATTAAAAATAAATTTGTTTCAAAGTTGTATATACTAATTCAAGAGTTAAAAATTCCGAATCTACGAGTTTCGACGATTTCAGATACTTAAAGATTTGCCTACAATATTAAAAATTGTGATTTAGTATATAAATAATAATAATAATAATAATAATTAAATACATGTATAAGAAAAAGGAGAATATGCACGAATGAACATAAACAACCTAGGAAATATAAAATGATTAGTTTTATGGCCCTTTATTCTTGAACCCCTAATGGAAGTATTATCCAAAGTACCTAAGCTCTGAAGATTTCTGAACATTTTGTCATGAATTCTGACTTGTCCATACGATTTCTATTAAGAAACATAACACAAGTAGTCAGAATTGGTCAGAAGTCCTGACTTTTCTTTGTGACAACTATTTATTTTTTTTTAGTGGGGGGAGGCCCCTTGAGAAGCTCTGGAGTTCTTCGTATAGGTGGCTCTATGCTCTAGGCCTTTATGCCATCAAGGGAGGCTATCGATACCAATGTGAGACTCTAGGGTGACTTCCGGGAGGATCAAGGCTCTCGTGGGAGGTTCAAGGTACGAGACTCTGGTGGCCCCATTAAAGGCTCTAGAGGCCATTTGCAGGACACTCTGGAGGCCAACGAGAAAGACTCCAGAGGATATCGTAGGAGGCCCTGGAAGTCCTCATTTGAGGCTCTAGAGGCCCTCCTGGAAAGCTCTAAAAGCCCTCTAAAGTGACTCCGGGGGCGCACATAGAAGGCCCTGAAGGGCCTCGTTGGAGGTTCTGAAGCCTCATCGGGAGGGCCTCCTCTGCGAAATCTTATTAATATATCGAAAAATTATTTTCTTTTACTTGCAAGTTTTTATTCTATCGAAAGCATGTCAATTTCTTCTTAAAAATTGATGGAAAATTGTCTTCTTTCAGTGAATACTGGATATACTTTTAAATTGATTTCCGAGTTGAGTTTCTATAAGTTCCTCGCATCGCATTGTAGTAGCAAAAAGAAGCCGATAAAATGCGGGACAAATACGGAAGGAATCGGAAACGTTCTGGAATCGCGAGAGAGAACATAAGTACAATCAGGAAGACAAAGGCCATTGTCTACAGCTTAGTGTATATAGATCGAGGGTCGAGGGGCTGCTTTCAATCTCATGTATCCACAAATGCCTGTCGCGGACTGTGGAGTGCTCAACAAAATGAGCCAGGATTTCGTTCTTACGTTTCTCGTCTCTTCGTATCCGCATCTTATCTCCAGGATTAAGAGAATAAAGTATTCAGGATCGCCACCAACGGGAATTGGAGTTGAAGGCTTTTTTTTACACCAAAGAAATTTTTGTTTGCTTTAGAATGGATAAGGAGCAAAAGAGTAGAATAAAAAGTTTTAAATGTTTCTTAGTATAACCATTTTTTAAATAATCTGACACCCGAATTTGTATGGCTTATAAAAATATTTAATAAATTATTATATTTTTTATATACATTTTTACATGGTAGCAGGTCATACTAACAGTCGACCCTAAAAATATACATGCCCTAATTCATCTGTAGCCATACATATTAAAACTTAAAAATGAAACGTTTATTGAGCGCTACAACTTTCACGTTCAATTGAATTAGAATCTTTAAACTCTGACTTATGTTAAAAATTAAAGTAAACTTGAAATTTTACATAAGTATTGAATAATGGCGGGATCAGTTGTCTACGTTTATTCTTGATAAAAGAAAGCATGGTCTAAGGGGTGATTTGAGTTAAAGGTTATCCTAAATTAAAATCTGAAATACTAAAATGAACGGTCACCAAAAGATTCAGAATGGTTCACAAATTCATTAAATTGACAAACAAAATAGAGTATATCAAATTATACTTCTCTGAAAATGTAATCAATTAAAATTAAATAATAAATTCTATGTACTATTCGAAGAAAAGTTTAGGAACAAATCAAATTAGACAAGGGTAAAAATAGTTGTTCCGGATATATAAACTAAAAAATTAGAATGAGAAATTTCAAAATATGGCAATGAATAATTGGGAAGGGTCTAAATGAATCTTGAGGAAACAATTCGAAGCGAAATTGAAAAAGCACACAAAATATAAAATCAGATCAGTAACTCAATGAAAATAATGCAATTAAGAAAAATTTCAGTGATCGCATCTAAAAAAATAATTAATTAAAAAATTAAATCAAATATACTAGCAGATTTTAGAAAAGGGCCTTTAATTTGAGGAAATCTATCAACCAACGAATTTATACATTAATCCTCCCACAAAATTAATCTTAATTAAAAAAGACTATCTTCTTATTTCAAATGAATGATTTTACTTCTAATTTTTTTTTTATTGTTTTATCTTAAGGTAAAGAGTAAAAATGAAGTGAAATTAAGTAAAAAGTTCAAATAAATAAGTAAATCGTCTTGAAATTCAGAAGTGTATAAAGTATCCTTTCATAAAATATGAACTAGCCAGAAAAGCGGGGAAAAAATTTTATTTATCAGGAATATCTCATTTAAATAAAGGAATTTAATTGTGTATCTGCATATTTCACAAGTTTCCAAATTGTCCAGAGAGGTCTCAAGATCACAACAACATCTACCTAAATAAAAAGAAACTATACAAAGAAAGAATAATTAAATTAGAGGCTGAAAGATATGAAACCAGGAGCCAGGAACGCCGAGTAGTCATCGAGATTACTCACGAACATAATGAATTACGAGAAATGATTCAAATTATTATAAAATGTGTGGGTTGTAAAATTGTAAAAATCTTACCTCATTACCATAGTACAATAATTATTATTATGCTCTTTACCAATTACGAGTTCATGTATTCTAAGAAAATTTTAGAATAAAAATGTTTCAACTGGATATACTTTTATTGTACTAGGAAAATTACTTCTAGAGTTTTGCATCTCTATAATACAAGCCACTCACTCTGATTGCATACTCTTAAGAGACCAAAAATATGTTCGAAATTATGGGAATTCAAACGTTGAAAAAAATTCTCAATAAAAATTGATTGATATCCAAAAAAACTAAGTTTTTTCATGCAAAAAGGAGAAATTTATGAAAAAATAGCCAAAATGTAAAGTTATTACAAATATAGATTAATAATAGTTTCATAATGTTTTACTTAGAAATATTTAATGGATAGCTAATAGTTTCTATGCAAGAAAATAGATATTTTGCCGGCAAAAGTTATTTCAAAACTATCATTTATTTATGAAAATTTTTACGGCATATATAAACTCTCTAAATTTTGAAGATTTTTTCTGTTTTCAAACCGCTTGGAAAGTGTTTGATCACAAAATTCGAAATACTTTGTAAATTTAAGAGTTGAAAGCCGAAGTTAAGTTTGATAAGAGAGATGCAACTTCAAAGATAATTTTTTTTATGTTGAAGATTGCAAAATCTTTTAATACAAAAGAATAACAATTTTTAAGGGGAAATTTCGCAATTACCTCGCATAACTGGAATTTCTAGCTAATTGACGAATTCACCCTATCTGTTTAGATTCCGAAACTTGCTTCGCATTCAGTATGGTACGACAATAGGTCACGATAATTGGTACGTTTTAATGAACAGATTGACATGCAAGCTGCGTTAATAGTACTGAGGCAAGATATTATCCGACTTAGCTTGATTAACATCTCGAAATGCTATGCATTATTTCCAGCGTTGAACGCTCTCTGAAACTCGGATGGACTCTGTAGTTTCACCTCATCTAGGCTCTTTAATTTCAGTGCAGCGTCTGACATCGACCCTAGCTAGTAAACCCTTCGTGTCCTTGTGGCCAACATGAATTTGACGTGTTTGCCCTCCTGTTTATTGCACATTTCATCGCGCCTTGAATACTCTACATCATAGATATATACTTATGCAGACGTAATTCTGCGATATTCTCATGACAAAATGACTTCATCTCATAGCTAGTTTGTGCAAGCATGTATTCCAAGGGAAATGAGTTAATATTGAGTATGTAATTATCGCTGAAATAAAAAGGTTGTATTAAGGAAATCGATTCTGTTTTAAGTCGATAGGTTAACTAATCGAATTTTCGGTATACAACAAATTTCACAGATTTCCCATGATTTCTAAATATTTACAAATATTTCAAAAGATGTAAAGAGATTTTTCACAATTTTCAGAGATTTACAAATATTGAAACAATTTTATGAAATTCCAAGAAATTTGAAAAATTTAAAAATATTTAAAGAGATTACAAAGAATTTCAAATATTTTTAAAGATTTTACAAGTTTTCAAGGGATAGCAAAAGAATCTAAATATTTCAAAAGATTTTAAGAGATTTCGAAGGATTTCTAATGATTTTAAAAAGGTACAAGGGGTTTCGAAAGTGCCTGAAAAATAACAATCGATTTTAAAGATTTCGATAGTTTGTAGACGATATAAAAGATTTCAGATGATTTTAAAGATTTAGAAGATTTCAAGGATCTTAAACATTTTAAAAAGATTTCAAGTTATTGCAGAAGGTTTGAAAAATTTTAAAATGTTTTAAGGGATTTAAATAGATTGCTACAGATTTTCAGGGATTTCGAGAGATTTCAAGAAGCAGAAGGTTTCAAATATACACAAGTATTTAAAAAGATTGCAAAGGACTTCAAATATTCCGAATTTTTTTAATGTCGA
The DNA here is from genome assembly GCF_010883055.1 of Belonocnema kinseyi. Classification (NCBI taxonomy): domain Eukaryota; kingdom Metazoa; phylum Arthropoda; class Insecta; order Hymenoptera; family Cynipidae; genus Belonocnema; species Belonocnema kinseyi. The sequence continues at coordinate 70,416,823 of NC_046666.1, read as the reverse complement.
AAGGTTTTAAGAGATTTTGAAAAGTTTTAAGATATTTGAAAACATTTCATGAGATATTGAGAGTTTTTTAATAATTTTAAAGATTTCAATACATTGCAAACGATATCAAAGATTTTAACTAACTTTAAAGTTTTTAAAAGACTTTAATGATTTCAAAGATTGCAAGAGACTGCAAAAGATTTTAAGGATTTCGCGAACTTTAAAGATTTCAAAGAATTAATTTTTTTAAATATTCCAAGGGATTTCAAGAGGTTTTAGAAGATACAAGAATTATTCTAAAGGTTTAAAAAACATTTCGAATTATTTCGAAGATTTTAAGAGACTGTAGAAGAATTCAAACATTTTAAATATTCTAAAATATTTTAAGAGGTTTAAAAATATTTGAACATCTTACGAGATTTCGAAAGATTTCAAATTACTTAAAAGATTCTAATGTATTCGAAGACATTGCAGCATATTTCAGGAATTTTAAAGGATTTCAAGGAATGCAAAAGATTTTTAACATTTCAAAATATTTCAAGAGCCTTCAAAAGATTACAAATATATTGATAAATTTGAAAGAATTTAGAAATATTCAAAAAGATTTAAAAATTTGTCAAAACTTTCTAAAGATTTCTAAAGATTCTAAGAGATTTCGAAAGATTTTCAAGTCGAAATATGGGCCCTACTTTGAAACTTTTCAAGCTAATATTTGGAGGGGCTAAGGTTGCAAAGTAGAGGATATTCCCATACGATTTTTGCCTCTATTTTAGCGCTCTTATGAGCACAAATTTCCAAATCTTTCATTTGTGGCGACAAAATAGAGGCTTAGTTTTTGTTTCTAATTTAACGCTCCAAACTCTACCTTCCTGTACAGAATAAAATTATTTAATGAACAATTAATAAAAGTAGAGCAGGAAGAAAATTTGTTTTTTTTTCAAGTTATTTTGCACACGGAAAAAAATATCCATTAAATTTTATAGAACTATTCCTATTGTAGAGGATACGCTGGGTAGTTTAATAAAAGTTAAAATCGACTAATCCCAAAACTATAGAGAACAGTTCTATAAAATTATAACCGATTGTTCGCCACAAAAATATTAATCTTTAGTATCATTATATCATTACTGTTATACTCTTATATTTGTTCACATGTTTAAGCACACAATTATTTACTATCACACAATCACTACAATATTTATAATCACACGCTATGAAAGTTTCTATTCGTTGCGGGGTTTCGAACCCTATCAGTTTCGCATTCCTGACGCCTAAAGCCTCTCGGCTAGGCTACAGCTTGAAGTATGAAAAAAATCTGTAATAAAAGCTACAGCTGTGCATGACCGTCTGCGAATTTTTGTGAGCCATCTTATAAAAAATATTGCTACGCTTATAATTATATGAGTATTAAGATTTCAGATTTTAGAAATATTACAAATTATGATTGTGTATTTTATTTGCTTAAACAAGATTTAAGTTAAATCCAAAAATATTTTAAGATATTTTAAAAGATTGAAAAAAATCAATGTATATATATTCCGGAATTTAACAGATTGTAACTTAAAAATTTTAAAACTCACTTGAATTCTACCGAAATTCTTTTAAAATTTTCAAAATTACTTAAAATTCCTTAAATTCTTTAAAAATATCTTAAGCTCTTTTAAATAATTCGAAATCTTTTGAAATTCGATTATAAACTTTAAAAAATGTAAATCAAATAACTCCCGTTAAATCCCTTGAAACTCCTGAAAATCTCTTTAAATACATAAGAATATTTTTTAATTAAATGAAGATCCTTAAACTCTTTAAAATGGTTTGAAAATTATTTCATATGCTTCGTAATATTTTAAATTCTTTACAGACTTTTAAAACTATATTAAATAGATTGAAATGCTATAAAATTTTTTAAAATCACTAAAAATCTCTTAAACCCATAAAAAGTATTATAAAGTCTTTAAAATCTCTCGAAAATTCTTGTACTTTTTGGAATTCTTCTAAAATCTTTTAAAATTCTTTAAAATTACTTGAAAACTTTTGAAATTCATTCATAAACCTTAATCTTTTTTGAATTAAAATAATTTTTAAATCCCGTTAAATTATTTTGAAATTCATGAAAATCCTTTTAAAGACTTGAAAATATTTTAAAATTACACAATAATACATAAACTATTTTTAATTTTCTTGACATTTTAAAAAATAATTTTTAATAATTTGGAATCTATAAAAACTTTTTGACCGCAAAGAGAAATAGAAGAATATGTCAAAATATTTGTGAATATTTCGGAATATTTGGGAATATGAAGAATATTTGAGATTTTACAGAATATCAAGAATACCATAAATATTGAAAGAATACGTGTATGGCAATATTTAGTGAATGTATTAGGAAGATTGAAGTGATCGACCGCTCGGCATATAGAAATAAATTGGTTTAAAAATATGACATTTTGAAGAAACAATTTTTTATTTTAAGTTTTTTAGAGAATAACGTACGAATAACAATCATCGCTGACCGAATCCATTTGAAATCAGCAGAATTTCTCGAGAGCGAGATATGTTTGTTTTTTTTCAATTCATTCATTGATTCTATAAAAATTGGCCTAATTAGCTTGAATCTCAAATTATAATTATGTTCTGTAATAACAATTTTGAATTTTAGAATTTCAGAAGCTTCAACTTTGAAAAATTCAATTTAGTTTTCAATATTAAATTGTCAAATCTTGATCGCTTTAAAATTATAATTGTTCAAATTCAAAAGTTTACAATTTTTAATTATTTAATTTTGCACGCTTTTAACTATAAATCATTTTTAATTATCTAATCTCAAAATATTCAATTTTGAAGGTTTTGACCTTGCCCTATTTTCTAAATTTTTAATCTGAAATCATTCAATTTCGTGATTCTTCAATTCAAAAGAAAATTGTGTGAAAGGAAAGTCTATTTCTTCAAAATCTGTGGTAACTAATTTGGAGTTATTTTTTGTGGTACAGAAAAAACTCAATACAAAAGATTTAAATCTTTCTTACCTTTTTCTTTTGACGTTTAAT
>NC_046666.1:70363573-70413787 GCF_010883055.1 Belonocnema kinseyi | reverse complement strand
AAATCTTAGCGCTACTTTGCATTTTTCCTTTTGCTTGCAGCCACCAGATTAGGGAAAACTTCTTTCCTCTTAAAGCCATTTCGATGTTATCACTTAAATATTTATTATTTAAAACAAATTAAACTGTTGCTTTCACAAACTGTGGTGATGGAATTTTAGAGAAAACAACAAAGTATCTGTCTGAATATGGAGCTATAAATGAGACATAAGTAAAACTCAAGAATATAGAGGCAAGACCTTCAATGTAGGGGCTGAAGCTTATACAGAAGCAAAATAGAATTAAAATATCTTTAGGAGTGGCTACGTAGGAGCTAATAGAATAAACAGCCGCAAAGTAGGGACAATACTTCCGCTTGTAACGTCAAAGTAGAGCCTATATTTCGACTCGGATTTCTAAGGGATTCAAGGGATTTCGAAATCTTTCAAATAACTTTAAAGATTTAAAGAGATTTCCAATTATTTGAAAGATTTTTAAATATTTCAGGATATTTTAAGAGATTTTATGAGATTTAAAAAAATTTAAAGGTATTTTCAAAGAATTAAAACAATGATAAAAGATTACAGATAATTTTAATGAAATGTTCAGAATTTCTGAAAATAAATCCAAGAATGAAGATACTAAATTTTGACAATTTTACACTTGATTCTCAAGTATCAGGGAGAAAGCTCATTGGTTTCGTTGCTGTTGCCACCTTCTCAAATTTTTCTTACCTTGAAGCATTGGTGATTATTTTTTGCAAATGTTTTTTTATTGTGATTTTATAATAATAAAAATAAAAAGACGAAAGAATTGAAAAAGAGATTATTAAGATAATTTCTTAAATTTTAATTTCAAAGATTTTAAGAAATTTCAGAAAATTTCAGTTTTCAAAAGGTTTCGAGTGATTTCAAGAAATTGCAGGAGATTAAAATTTGTTAACATTTTAATAGATTTTAACAAGTTTTAAGTGATTCAAAATAATTTATGAATATTTTAAGAGATTTCGGAAGATTCCAAATGATTTAATAGGTTTCAAAAAGTTTTGAAAGATACCCAAAGTTTGTAAGAGATTTCAAAAGATTTCAAAAGATTTCAAGATATATCTTTCATCTAGAAAGAGACTTTAAGAAAACTGTTTTCTAGAACATAAAAAAAACATTTTTGACGTTATATGTGCATTTTGTTGTTTTCCGAACAAGTTATTTTGAATCCAAAAAATGTTCTGTTGAAATAATCCAAATTTTGTTGAGGCAGAAACAAAATTTGTTTGCATAAATACTAGTAAAAGTTTTTTCTTCGTCAAGGAACACAATTTAATCAGGGCGGAGTTATAATTTCAGATTCTTCAAGCACATTGCAGACTGTTCTATTTTATTCTATTCAAAAAATTGCAGTGAAATGCAACGGTCTAGAGTATTATAGAAAAGTCTAGTTATTTCGAGAATATTTCAAATCATTCTAAACCAGTTCAGAATATTTTAGAAACGCAGAATAATACAGAACATTCCGAAAAATTCTAAAACGTCCTAAAACATTCCAAATTTCAAATACAAAATAAAAAAATATAATAATATTTTTAAAGATAAAAATTTCGAAAAACGTACATTCATTTAACCCGAAAGCAATATTACAAAGGCATTTTCAAGTTTATTTCTTTTTATCCTACATGCACTAATGTTCTCTTTTTCACAAGAGGCCGTTGAGAATTTTCTGTCCTCCGCCACCTCGACTTTTACATTTCTCCGAAGCTTTGCGGTTTGATTTATGAGAATATTTCCTGCACAAAAGCATGCAGGGTGCTGAAAAATGTATTTAATATACCGTAAAACCTCGTTCCATCCAGAATTCCGGACGAAATAACGTCAATACGAGCGCAATAGGCAATCAAGTGCGGAGTGACTTTTCTCTTTTCACTTCTGCAAATAACATATCACAGGAACAATTTCATTTTTGACATTGCCAAACTCTAATATTCATATAATATCTTAATTTGAAAAATATTTCTAACAAATTAAAGACTTTATTTGTAAAAGAAATAATTTTTTGCAATTTGTTTAGAAATGAGACACTCCCTTTCCAATATTTTTATAATTGAGTTATAATTATTATTATTTATAGAATTAGGCTAATGTTTTACTTTTTAATATATATTTTACAAAGACATCAGGTATTCGTGAACCATCTTGACTAAAAAACGGATGATAATAGACATTGAAGAGAAGAAAAATGTTTAATTAGTGCAACATAGCCATCTTTGTAATGGATAATGACTTGCCACTGGTTCAGTCAACGTTAATTGGATAACAGGAGCTTGGTATGCCTTAGCATCGTGCCTTCGAGACCAAAGGCTCGTCTTCTATTAATTTTCTCCAGAGATTTCGCTCCCTTTAATAAGGCTTCTTTCAAAAGTTCGTTGCGGGAATTCACTCAAATTACCTGTTTTTATTTATAAAATGGTAGTTGTATCTAGACAGAAAAGTTACTTGCAGAAATTAACTTGCTAAGTCTTCCACAAGAACTAAAAGGAATTTGTATTCTGTGTAGTTCATTCAAGAATACTTAATCCCACTTAAAACATCTGCGATAGGAAAAGCTCTCAATTAAAACTAAATGAATTTATAAAACCAAAGTTGGCCAAGTAATTTTGGAAAAAATATACATGTTCATAAACGCATAAAATAAAACACAGAACATACAAACATAATGTTCTAAGGGGCTTCGCAGCCTAACATTCTCTCAAAATAGAGAAAATAAGATTATTCTTCACAAAAATCGGAGAATGTAGGGGAATTATTTTATTCAAATAAAATTAACGTATGGGCAACACATTGAATTAAATATAAAGCGGTGAAGAGTTCAACTCAAAATATATTCCATTTACAAAATAATAGTTGAATCTACAAATAACAAAGAATAGTTTTCTAAAAAAAGATGTGAATTTTTTAACCAAAGATTTGAGTTTTCAAGCTAAAAATTATAATGTTTTAGAAAACAGTTTACCTTTAAATCCAAAGAGATACATTTTTAACATAAAGAGATGATTTTTTAACCAAATGGTGGAAGTTTTAACAATATCTTTAACTAATTTTAGAAGAACCAGGTGCATTTACAACAAGAAAAATTGAAATTTCAAGACAATTTTGAATCTTTGAGCTAAAAAGACGAAATTTTTTTAAGGCAGGTGAATTTTCGACGAAAAAAAGTCAATTTTAAACAAAATAGTAGAATTTTCAATTTAATAATTTAATTCTCAAGCACATTTTTGAATTTTCGACCTAAAAAGATAAATTGTGAACCGAATAGCTGAATTTTCAAGAAAAAGGGATGAATTTTTAAACAAAATATTGGAAATTTTTTAATAAAAGTTGAATTTTTAACCTATACTTACATAAATTTTTAAGTAAACAGTCAAATTTTTAATCATAGAAGAGTGATTCACAGCCAAATAGTTGACGAATCAACAGTTTTAGAAATATTCTGGCATGTATGACATATTTTGGAAAATTGTAGAATATTCTGGAATTTCTTTAATGTTCCAAATAATTTAAAAAATTTGCGATATTGGATAAATTTATGAATTTTTATCAATTCTTCTGGTATTTTCTAGAACATTCTTGTGCAAGAAAGGATCTTTCTCATCGGAAATTTCGACTTGAAAATTTAATTTTCGTGTCTTCATGAAACCCCCGATAAATGGTCATCATCTTCAAAAGAAGTAGATTCATACTTTTCGATACTCTTTTGATTGGTTCCGTATTATATCACATGTGACAAGTCACACCTGCGACATGTCACTTCTGCGTCATGCCTCATCTGCGGGATGTTACATCTGTGGAATGTCACAACTGCAGCAGGTCACATCTGCGGCATGTCTTATATGCGACATTTCACGTCTGTGGCATGTCAACGACTTCTCTCCCTTGCGGTATCTACCAACAGTGGAAAGTCTCCCAGTAGCATCTCTCCCCTCCAAACAAATTTTAAAGATCAAATAAAAATGGAATAGCTGTGGCAAGTCTATCAGGCCTTACAGTTTCCCCGGCGGCATCTTTCATTCGGAAAAAATTTGCAACTCCAAATTGAAATACTAGAACTGCAGCAAGGCTCTTAGGACTAATTGACACATCTAGGGCACCTTCTACCTGCTTCAAATCTCCTCAGTGGCATCTCTTATCCAAGAAAAAATTTTCAAGTCTACATTAAAGTGGCAAAACTGCGGCAAGTCTCCCGGAACTTATTGCCACATCTGCGGCATCTCAGCGTCACGAAAAGTCTCCCCAGCTGTATTTCATTCTCAAGAAAATTGTTTTAGTACAGTGAAACTTTTCTATATCGCCGATTTTGGGGCTGACGATGGGTGGGAACAAACCTGTTTGAGCCCTCCTCGCTTTTGTTTGTTCACGCCTGAGTGCTTGCCTGAGTGAGAACCGCAGATCCCGCGCAGCTCCCGTTCCACCTTCCTGCGGCATGACGTCAATTCTCGGTAGGGCTATAGAAGAGAGGGCTATTGAAGGGTTTCACTGTATTTCTAAAGATGGCAAAACTGCGAAAAGTCTCTCCAACGGAATCTCTGGCCCAAGAAAATTTTCTAAGTAGTTCCAGAGATGGAAAAACTGCGGCAACTCTCCCTAGCGGCATCTTCTTCTCAAAAATGTTTCTAACTAAAGTCGGCGTCAATGTACGAAACCCTAACGTTGATCGCTCGCAACTCGTTACAAAAAATCGCAGAATATTCTAGCCAGATATGAAAAACAAGGTGAGCCGGTATCCTCTTCCTTCTGAGATCCGCATTATTGTGAAATGGACTTTTTATAAGGTGACTTCTCTCATTAAATCCTGAAATACGTGTGAAGGATTTTTTTGCAAAATATTGATCTAATTTCATTTTATTAAAATGCACTTGAATCACGTTACAAAACTGCACATTTTGAGCCATAAAACAACTTCCTATCATTATTTCTTTCCAAGATGATATGTATGTTGAGAAAAACCTGTAATAAATAAACAATTTTATTAATCTAAATTTGTAAAACTGCGTTGCATTCTAAACACCTTAAGGATCCCCTGTCATTTCTTCAGATTGTTAAGACGTCCTGGGCTCAATAGTCCTCCCTTTTATAGCCCTTCCGAGAATTGACGCCGCGCCGTAGGTAGGTGTAATAGGACTTCGCGGGGGCCGCGAGGTCTGCTGTTGTCACTTAGGCGAATAGTCCAGCGTGAACAGACAAAAGCGGAGGGGGCCACAATGAATTAGTTATCACCCACCGTCGGCCCCAAAATCAGCGCTATAAAAGAGTTTCACTATTTTCAGAAAATTTTCTTGAGCGAAAGATGCCGTTGTAGAGACTTCCCGCAGTTTTGCCATCTTTGGAACTACTCAGAAAGTTTTCTTGGGAGAGTGATGCCGCGGGTGGAAGATGCCACAGATGTGACTATTCATCCTGTGAGGCTTTCCATGAATGTTTCAATTAATCCTGTGAGACTTGTCGCAGTTTTGCCACTTTAATGTAGACTTGAACATTTTTCCCGAAAGATAGATATCGCTGGTAAGACTTGCCGCAGGTAAGAGATGCCGCAGATGTTAGAATTAATCCTGGAAGACTTGTCGCAGTTTTTCCACTTTAATGTATGCTGGGAAATTTTTTCACGGGTGAGAGATGTCACTGTAGAGACTTGCCGCGAGTAGGTGATGTCGCAGATGTGATAATTATTACATGCATTAATTAATCCATACCTAGTTTGGATTATACAATTTTTGTAACAAAAGTTAAAATTTTGCAACAACGGCAACAAAGTAATCCTAATATTGATTAATGAACTTCACAGAACCCAGATTCAGGAAGTGAAAAAATTACGTTATCGTTCTATTGTTTGTAGCTGGAGCAAGTGCATTTGCAAACAATGAGTCTTTACGTCAAACTTTGTCTCAATAGCTATAGTACTTTATGAACATTTTATGACGCCCTGATCTCAATCGATTTCTCCAGCACATTAATTCTATAGAATCCTTATCTTATCATATCATTGTTTTAAAAATAGAATCCAATCTTCTTGAATTCTATTTCAATGAAACTGTCTTGAATTGAAACTTTATATCATTTTCTTGAATAATAAACAGAATTTCAAACAATAATTTTTTTAGATTTCATACCACTCTACTACATTTGACTAAATCTGAACGCGAATCTTTGAAACGTTTTTGACAGAGTAACATTGTGAGAAAAGCTGGTATGTTTAAAAAGAAAAATGATGCACATTTGCAAAAAGAAGTACATTACATTTTATATCCCCTCAAGTCGTATTTGATATACTTTCGTAATAGGGGGAATTGGATTCGATATCATTACTTTAGACGAGGCTTTTACCGTTACGAGCTCCACACATTAGGGCATCAATACTCAACTATAATTCCGTCGTTGAGAAACGGCCGTTGGAAAGTTCTCTGAGATGCTCTCCTAAGGTATAGGAGAATAGCTTGTAAAAAAAGAATTGACCAATACATCCAACGGATAATGACAAGTAAAAGTTTTATCGTTACCACGCATATATATTTGACTTAGAACCTGGTGCAACGCCACTTGGTTCGATCGTCTGATACAAAGAAGATATTTGCTAGGGAGGCGCATGGGTGGTTGGCTTAAACATAATTAAATTTTTTCGTTCATATTTATGTTCAACTACGTAATCCTTGAATCTTAATGTAAATTTCAGAATTTCAGAATATCAGTTTTGTTCTAGAAATATTCATATTTTCGTTCAAGATAAGTTCAATTTTTTGGAGTTTTTTAAAACGAATTTTCGAATTTGTGAGAGATTAAAATGTTTTGTTTCCAAAATCAACCTGGAACAATTTTACGTTTCGGACTAGCGCAAAAGAATTTGAGGGGACGAGGGGTCACTCAAAAAAATACAGTCAATAATGGGGGTGGGGGAGAGTTCATTGAAATAAGCGTTACGAACTTAGATAACCTTCAGTACGTTTCCTGATGATAAATTTTAACAAAGTTAAAATTTATCTATTTTATTAATTTGATCTTAGCCAGGGCACTAAAAATTCACGGAGCCCAGGGCAGAAACCCTTATAGTTTCAACCGGGTGTTTGTCCGTTCCTTCTTCCGTTTGTCGTACCTTTTTCCTGAAAGGTGAAATTAGGGGTAAAATATCAGGAAAAGTGATAATAGGAGAAGTTGCGGAAGTGATGGAAGGAGAATTAATAAGAGGGGAAGTATATGAGGCAGAAGAAGGAAAAGGGATGGGAATGGAACGGCTAAGTTATGGTGGGGATAGTAGGAGGAGGGGAAACGTAGAGCAAGTAAAAGGATGGTAAGTAAACGAAAGAAGGGGGAATAGGGTTTGAAAATCATGAAATCAGGATATTTGAGCGATATCATTAAATTCTAATTATGAAACCGCCGAATATAATAACGTGTGATTGGGAAGTTTCAAAATTACTTTCACATTTAGAACTTCACACTCTTTTTTCTATTCCGTTCTATTCTTTATTTCCAGAAGATTCTCCTTTTTCTCGTTGTTCGTTTAAGCGCATGTAATACATCGTCGAATGCTAAATCGTGTTCAGTTACCCCGGGTGTTTATACAAAAAAAAATATTTTTAATTTTAAATTGAATTCGGAGATGCTATAAAATTGTATAACGGGCATCCCCGAATTCTGTTTTTGAGGTAGAATAATAAAAAAATTGTATTCTGCTAAATCAAAATGTTATGCATATCAGCCCCATGCATCGCCCCCACATTTCTGTTCTCTTACGATCCGGAGCGGAAAAGGCGGTGAAACTAATCCAACAGATGACGTCACGATATGTTCAGGCTCTAGCTACTCATATAGGCGACCTTGAAGTATTATAAGTATGATCCCGCTTGGAGTATACGCTAGATGGCGCAGCGTTGCTTCCCCTGCCCACACCCCACAAGCCCATTGCTGCTAGCAACGCGCGATCCACCATGTTTGTTGTTGCCAGTAATCACCCGTTGGAAGGTTTAAAACGGCTTTGGGGTTATTTTAATGTGGTTCAAATAAAAATTCAAATTAACTATTTATATGACCTTCAGTTTCTTCGTGAACTACACTTTCATGAATAAAAAAATGGAATAACAAATAGAAATACATAAATAATTATTTATGATTTTCTATTTGTGATTGCTTTGTTCATCTCATTTACTTTTTCAAGTTAAATATCTAAAAACTATCTGGAAGGAATGTGATGTCATTATTTACAGTATCTTAGGGATCGGAGTATATGCTAGATGGCGTCTATGATCCTTCATCTAGAAAGCATTGAGTGCGCAAAGCCTGGATAAGTTGGACTGACTTTTTGGTATCTTTTAATTTTTGTTAAGTTGTTTTGTTCTTATTATAAGTGCGGTAAGATTGGACCGTAAATGTGTAGTTCCTGGTTACAAATCAGCTTAGGACAACAAAGAACAGAAATTTTACATGTTCTTTGCACCCCAACATTCAGCAATAATTAAGTTGTGGCAAAGAGCCATTTTAGGAAATGACATTGTGTTAAACCACAAGCTTGCAGTATTTGAAAATCACTGTTTGGAGTCTAACATAATTTGGGGTTTAAAGGTTGGAGGATCTGATGGAAAGGTCACACAGTGGGAGGAAATTCACTTTTTTGTTCAAAAATTTCCAGAGCCTTCAATTTTGGTCCGATTATGATTTCTTTTTAATTAAAGTTCATTGAATTCTGAAGACCTTGACGCTCCGAACTTAATGAATAATTTTTCCACTCAAAGTATAGAAAACTGACATTTTGTACATAGCAATTTTGTACGCTTCAATAACTGATTAGGTAAACTTTATATTGTCTTGAATAAATGTTTAGGGACTCATAAAATATAAATAATTTCTTCATTATTCCATTTATTTGCTATAAAAAAATTCGATGACAAAATTAACAAATAGTCTTCTTATAGGTCAAACAAATATTCGATTCGCTAAAAGTGCTTTATATTGTTGTATGAATGATATTTAATTACAAAACTAATTGAAAATTTTATAGTAACTATTGTTATAATCAATTCTTGTGGCAAAATATTAAAATTTGAAATTTTTTCAAATTAAAATTTTCTCTATTCGCCAGAAAGATTTCAGACATTCCTTAAAATAATAAATATTTATTAACATTTAATCAAATATAACCATTTAAATTTTTATAAACAAATTATATAAAAAAAATTTATTTTGGCCCTTTCGCATAGACAACAATAATCATTGATATAAATAATTTTCGTGAAAAAATATTCAAATGTAAGGTTTTACATTTAGTAAAAGATAATAACTTAAATGTTTATAAACAGTTTACATAAACGAGTGCTAAATGTTGGTAGTTTCGCTTGGAAAAAGTCGGGTTTTCAATCGCAATAGATTAAAAATAAATCGTAACACTGCATGCTAAGATTTACTCAATACAAAATCTGTTGACAGTAACACACCGACTTGGCCATAAAAAAAATTCTAATTTGATAATACCTTAGATTTAAATATTTCTCACAAGAATTGTTAATCACAGTGGTCATTGTTAACTTTTCTAATATTTTTGTGACTAGGAGTCATTCGTTCAACAGCTTGAAACATTTCCAGTGCAATAAAAAATTTTCTATGCGAAAGTGCCAAGATTTTGAATATGTTTATCTAATTTATATACAAAAATTTAAATTGTTATATTTTATCAAATATTATGAAATGTTTATTATTTAAGGAATACCGGAAGTCGTTCTGGCGATTAAGGGAAATTATAATTTGGAAAATCTTAAATTCTAATACTTTGCCACAAGTATTGTTTATAACAATAGTTACTATAAACTTTGAAATTATTTTTGTAATTAAATGCCATTCCTACAATAATATGAAGCACTTTGAGCGAACAGAAAATTTGTTCAATATGTTGTTCGGTTCAATTTAAATAAATATATACATTATATTAAATAATATTAAAACTATTTTCTCATTTATCAGTCTTGTCGTTGACTTTTTACCAAATCATTCTCTCGCACATTTCAATTCCAATTACCATTACTTTTTAAAAATATTTCCTTCAAAATTTGGAATTGTTAAAGTTTTAAAATTACAAAGATTCTTTATTATGCAACTTAAATTGTCTTACATATTTTAATTATTATTTTATTTATATTGAATATAAGTGATATGTTTTTTATTAATTCTTCTGATCATCTATATTTAGCAAATATTTTTGTCATTGAGGTCTTAAATATTATTAATTTTTTCCTTAGCTACATTAATCATTTTTAAAATGAATAATTTTTTTAACCATAGCAAATAATAAAATCAATAATATCAGCAAAATAAATCATAGAAATATAAAGTTCGAACTGCTTTCAAAAGGTATCTCAAAATTAAATTTTATTCATATTAAACTACATATTTTCATGACATTTTAGAAAATAATTAGTAATAGTTACTCTTTAAAAAAAAATTCTGTTTACTTGCCAACAGCGTCAAGTTCTGAATTATTTTTTATTTTTCTTAATGTAATTAATGCAAAAGTCAGACCAACTTATCGTGGCGACATCTGTTGGATTAGTTTGACCAACATTTCTCTTCCGGGTCGTATGAGAACTGCTGATGCACGTGCACTATTTCGAGGTTAGGATTAGTCTTCAACTCTCTGCAATTCTGATAATGTAGGTCTTTGTCATACCGCTACCACTTTGAAATTATTAATGAAATAAACTTTTTTAATTGTCCACAAACAAGGCTGGTTCTGGGATAATAGTCGAGAATTGTAACATACCTAACCATCTTTGCCTGACCTCGACATATATACACCCACACATATTAATCAAATTTAGCAAAATCTAATGTATTTAAATTATTCCATAAACGAGGAGTTCGGGGACGTCCGTTAGCATGTTCGCTATAATTTGCCAAATTTTTCAAACAAAATGTAGGAAAAATGCCGGGGGAAGCTATAACACTGATAAAATCGATAACTTTCTAAGTATCACACGCCCTTAAGGCCTGGTATAGAGAACTGAAAATAAGAGTGATTTTTCCGGATGATTTTGAAAACGCGGTAACAATGAATCTTTTAGACACTTTGAGGATTTATTTGTTTACTTATAATAATCATAACATTTTTAAATTCTCATCAGAGATGTTATTAGATTTCTGCAAAATTTAACCGCCTCTGTTTTTGTCAAATGTCCACGTTTTGAGACCCCTTGAATCCGAAAAACAAGTATCTCTCTGTCGGTCTATTTGCCTGTCTGTTTGTGCATGATTGGTTATCTCTTCAAATGAAAGTCAAGTTCATTAGCCAGCTATTTTTGACAAATATTCGAAAAGCTAGAGCATATTCAGAATTTTTAGATCACTTTTTTCATAATTTAAAAATTCTATGCACAGTTATCAGAAGTAATAAAAAAACAATTTATTCTTATGACTTTTTTTGATAATAAAAAAATTAACGGACTTACAGAATTTACAAAATTCTAAAATCAAACGAAAATTAACACTGTTGGCTAAACAACGCACGATATGAAATAAAATCAACGAGAGAAAAACTTTGAGCAGCCTACAAGATTATTATAAATACTTTTTTAATTTTTCTGTAAAATCGAAAATTCAAATTTTCATTGCACAAAAAATCAAAAATTCCATTTTGCGGTACAACTATGCAAGATACGACAAAAGATGAATGGGTGCAAATTGTGCACCCAAAAAATATCGGGAAATTGAATATTATTCACTTTTTGATAGGACGCCTAGTTTTTGTTTTATTCGTAAAAAAAAGCATTAAAAATAGAAAAACTAAATTTAGAGACAAATGACACAAACTACGAAGCAAATAAAGAGCAAAAATTTCTTTGCCCAGAAAATTGTACATTTAAAAAGATTTAGAAAGTTTTTATAACAGAAGTTACAAAAACATTTTAACTAATAACATTATTTCTCCTGAGATACATCTCTTTGGTTAAACATTTAAGTATTTTGTTGAAAATTCGTATCATATTTGGTTATGAATTAATTTTCGAAGTTAAACTACTTAGCTAGAGATCTAACTTTTTTAGGTCATAATTCAACTATTTGGTTAAGCATTTAACTTTTTTATGTGAAATCTACACTATTTTGATTAATTTTGTTTTCTTCGTTTCAGAATAAACTTCTTTAACTGAAAATGTAGCTGTTTAATTTTTGGTTAAAAATTGATATTTTAATTGAAGTTTGAACTTCTTTAGTCCAAAATTTAACTAATCGGTTAAAAAATCATGTATTTTATTGAAAATATTTTATTTGTAAAAAATGTATTTGCTTTCTTGAAAATGTATGCTTTTTAGGTAAAAATGCAAAGGTTTAGTTGGAATGACTTTGTTTTGGTTGAGGATTCAACTATTTCGTTGAGAATTTTTTCACTTTTATTGAAAAATCGATTGCTTGATTGAAAGCTAAACCACTTTTAACCAACATTATTTTTTTAATATTAATTATTTTAATTAGAAATTTGACCGTTTGGTTATAAATTAATTTTGGTTGTAAATTAATATTTTAACGTTTTGGTTACAAATTAATCTTCCTAGGTCGAAAATTCAATGACTTGGGCAAAAATTAATTTTTTTAAGATTCACGTTTTTGGTTGAAAATTAAAGTGTTTTGTTACCAAAATCGTTCTTAGCGTGGAAACCAACTAGTTAAACATTCGTTCTTTTTTGTTAAAAGTAATTTTTAAACTGAAAATTTAGCCATTCCATTTTTGCTTGAAAATTTATATTTTTTTAATTGAAAATGCGACAACTTTTCGAGTGGAAAATTAAACTACATCCTAGAAATGTTAACTTCTTGGCTTGAAAATTCCAATATTTTCTTGAATCTTTAACATTTTTTAAATTGAATTTTAATCTTTCTTGTTTGAAAATTTATATTTACTGGTTAGAAATTAATGTTATTATTGAAAATTCAACTGCTTTAAGAAAAAGCTCTTATTTTTGGCCTACAAAGTTAACTATTTGGTTAAAAGTTCAACTACATAGATAGGGAATGACTGATATAAATGTGTATTCTGTAGAAAATTCATTTATTTTTATTGAAATTTCGTTAATTTGGTTTTAAATCAAATTGCTCATAGTTTGCCACCAAGTTTTTTTTTCATTTTCTCTTTCGTTTCAGCATTTTTGTTCAAAATAATTTTTCAATTACCCAACTTATTATTTTATTTTTGCAGCACGCACCACAAATTTTTTTCTCTTCTTCGTCTTGTCTTTTGTGAGTGCTTTAAATTCGTCGTTTTAAAAAAGTTCTGCTACCTCTTTTCCCTGCTTTGAAATCTTTTGTAACTTTTAAACCTCTATTGACTTTTATTAACTTACTCTATGTATCTTACCACATTTCCATTCACTGTTGACTACCTTCTCTCCTTCCCTTCAAAAGCTTCAAGAGCTTGAAGATTAACTCTGATTCCATCTTTACTCTTTCTTTCAACTTTAGACTTTCTATCGTAATTTTCTCTCCAATATTGACCACATTTTTTTCTTTATAGTGAATTTAAATCTCAGCTGCAAATATGAACGCTAAATTGAAAGTTAAATCGTGGTCAATGTAGAGTTTAAAAAATTTTAATCTCTATTTTATTTTCCTATTCATCAAATTCTTGAGACAAAGAAAATATTATCTATGAGGGGCCATCCATAAACTACGTTATCAATTTTATGCTGTTTTTTAAACCTCCGTCTGCCACGTTCATAAGCGTATTTCTGTTTGCCCCCCCCCCTCCACAAAAATGTAACCTAGCCCAAAATTCTCTGGCGGCAGGGGAAGTAAGTTAATTTTTTAGGAAAATAAATAATTTGTTTGAAAAATATTTTAAATAACATATTAAATTCGACACGAAATACTTTAAATTCCGCAGATTTCAAGGCGAAATATATTTCATTTTTAACAAAGTAGTAGACTTTTTAACCCAAAATGATTTCATATGAAAAAATAAAAATTGTTAAACCAAAAAGAGCAATCTTCAATAAAAGTAAAATTAATTTTCAACAAAAAAGTTAATTTTCTATCATGATTGATGAAAAGATAAAAATTTTGACCAAATACTGTTAAATTTTCGAGCCAAAAAGAAGAACTTTGTAGAAGGCAGTTTCATTTTCAACTAAAAAGTTCATTGTAAGCAAGATAAATGATTCTTGTATCGTAAAAAAAAGAATTTTCTTTCAAAAGATGAATTTTTACTCAGTTCAATTAAACGTATAGAACTGATTTTCAAACGAAATAAATTTTTAACTAAAAAATATATTTGTTGAAATCAAATGGAATCGTAAAATTTTCAGTTTAAAAAGTAACATTAAAGGAAGAAAGTTAATGTTTGTTGAGTTGCAGTTCACTCAAAGAACAAATTTTCCACGAAATAGTTCAATTTTTAACCCAAGACGCGAATCTTAAAAAACAAAATTAATGTTCAATTATTTAGTTCAACCACGAAGGAATAATAAGGAGACCCAACTGCCAGTAGGAAGCCTTTCGAGACTTGCAATAGAAACATTACCGTAAGTGGTAAGTACATTGCAGGAAGATCTTAAATTTTCGTGCGCAGGTGCGCAGTTGTCCTCTTCCTATACATGGCAAGGTGTGCGAGTGAGAAAGTTTGTCAAATTGACGCAATCTTGGGCCACTAGATCAATTATATTTTTAATTGTACAGGTTTTTTTTGGATAAAAAATGTTTCGAAGTATTAGAAAAAAATGTATTCTCCATTCCAACGTACTATTTCAAAAATAATAATGTACTACAATTTCAAGTATTTATGAGCAAACAATTTCATGATAGTCTTCATACTTAACACTTTCATAATGCACTCTTTTAACCTTACAAGTCTCAACGCTGAAGTCCTTCACCTAACCAGATCAATAGACACTTTCATCATTTAAATAATTATAACTTGAAATTGAAAAAATGTTGCCACCTCTATCAAAACAACTGAACATAACCTCTCTAAATTACGTCAATTTGACAAACGTTCTCACTCGCACACTTTTCAATGTATAGGAAGAGGACAACTGCGCACATACGCATGACAATTTAAGATCTGCCTGCAATGTGCCTACCACTTACGGTAATGTTTCTATTGCCAAGTGGCGAAACGCAGTTAGATCTCCTTATTGTTCTTTCGTGAGTTTAACTTTCAGAGAAAGATGAATTCTTAATAAAATAAGAAGAATTTACAAAAAAGATGACTTTAGACAAAAAAAGATGACTTTATTGCATTTTCAACCAATTGGTCGAAATTAGAACAAAATATATAAGATAAGATAAGAATTTTTTTAACCATTTGAATTTTCAACTAAAAAGTTCATTTTTAAGCAAGAAAAATGATTTTCGATCATATAGGATATTTAAAAAAAAAGATTTTTAAATAAGAAATCTGAATTTTAAACCAAATATTAAATTTAAAAAATTTTGAAAATCATTTTTTAACCAAAGATTAAATCGTAAGATTTAGTAGTAGGAAAAATTACTTAGACAAGAAATACTAATACTGAACTAGTTGCGCAACACTCAAAGAAAAAATTTTCATGGATATTAATTTTATAAAAGTATGTTTGTCTATGTAGCTCAACCTTTTACTGAATGGTTGGATTCTCAACCAAAAATATGAATTGGCTAGCAAACAATAATAGTTTTCAACCCATTATTTAAATTTTCAACCAAAAAAGATAAATTTTTAAACAAATAGTTAAGCGTTCAACCAAATAAGGCGAATTTTTTCCAAAGAGTTGAATCCTCTATAAAAAAAAAGAATTTCCAATGAGAAAATTAATTTTATTTCAAAAAGATGATTCTTTAACAAAATACCTGAACTTTTTACCAAATGGTGCATTTTTTAAACAAAGAAGTGAATTCCAAAAACGGGAGCTTTTTACAAATGAGTTGAATTTCCAACCAAATTGTAGAATTTTTAATCAAGAAAGATTAATTTTCAAACAAAGAGTGAACATTTTCAACGAAAAATAGGAATTTTATGCCAAGAAGATTAATGTTCTACCAACAGACAAATTTTTAACAAAATATTGTTCGATATTTTAACATAAAAGTTATTTCCCAAGTAAAAATGCTTCGACTTGGTTATGTCTTGAGTTCGTCTTCAAGACATGAATGCCTGGTTGCGTGTCAAAACTGATTCGAAACGTAGGCCTTTGTCTTACTTTTATGGCCACTATAGGTAAAACGGCGTTTACTTCTCTGAAGTCGAGCCTTGTCTTGGCTAAGACGACGTGTACTTGTCTCAAGAGGAGCCTTGTCTTGGCTTAAATGGTGGAACCTTTTTCGGCTCATAAATGAGATTAAAATTGATGAATGAAACGTTTGTAATTATTAAATGAGTTATTTTTAATTAAAAAATTCTGAATCTGTGGGTCTGAACGAGTATAAACATTAAAAATTTTTTCCAACAAAATAAAAATTGTATCATCGTCACACAGGGTGTCTAAGAAGTCTCGAGACGGTTGGATATTTCCTCAGGTAAAATATTTTTCAAAAAAGTGAAGGTTGTTCCTGAAGTAAATTTCAACGTGGAATTCAATGGTAACCTTCAGTTTGACCTTGACGTTGACCTTCACGGTTTTTTGAAGGTCAACTTTGTTGTTTTTAAATGGAAACACCCTTTTTTTACTTCTGCAATCGATAGAGCGGAAAATTCTACGTTCAGGTGCATACCCAAGTCATAGGTCAATTGTAACTTTCAAGGTCAGTTAGAGGTTATTTGAAATTGACAAAGTTTTCCAAGATGTCAGTGCGATTCCTGAAGTAAATTTCAACGAGAAATTCATTGGTGAGCTCTGTAATGATCTTCAAGGTTCTTTCAAAGTTTTTTCCAAGCAGTTTACGTTTACGTTTAGCATTACCCAGGAACAACGACGTGGACGTAGTAAATTCTGTTCCCTTTGGGGTGCTTGATTAGCATGAGTCCCCTTGCCTCTCACGCTTCAGTGAAGATGTTATAACTGAAAACCTTGAGCTTCTTGACAAAAAGCTATGCGATTGTAAAAATGAGTTACAGCATTACGAATCATCTCCCAATCAATCAAAGCTGCCTGTTGCAGAATCCGATTCTGCAATTCGTCTAAGCTTTGTGGTTGCGTTGAGTATACTTTGCTCTTTAAATAACCTCAAAGAAAATAGTCGAGAGGCGTCAGATCAGGAGATCTAGTAGGCAACTCGATTTCACCCCTTCTTTCAATCCACCTTTGAGGTAACTGAGTATCCAAATATGCTCGAACCTCCCTACCGTAATGAGCCGCTGCTCCGTCCTGCTGGAACCAAATATTTTGAAAATTAGCGCCTGTAATCTTCCTTTTTCTTGGTACAATTTGGTTTCTGAGAAGGTTTTCATATGCGCGAGCATTGAGATCACCATCGGTGAAGAAAGGTCCTATCAATGTATCATTCAAGATACCGGCCCAAACATTAATCTTTTGTGGATATTGTGTATGACTCTCTAACATCCAATCAGGATTTGTGTCGGACCAATATCTACAATTTTGCCTGTTAACTTCACCTTTTAAAGTGAAAGTAGATTCATCTGAAAATATTGCATGGATTGTATGAACTTTGTAAGGATGAAAATTAATGCTTTTTAAAATATTTTCCACTGTCTCAGGAGCAACCTCACGCTAATCACTAGCTCGACGTAAACTAAGGTGTGGGTTTTCAACAAATGCTTGGGCTATGTCCATTTGCATCTCCTCAGATCCTGCAGATTTTGGCCGACCAGTGCTCTGAAGGTCCTTGATAGATCCATGATTCATGAAGCGCCTTACAGTTCTTTCAATTATTGATTTTGAGGCAGGATGTAACCCTTATCCATTAAGAAAAGTGCGATTAAAAAGCAAACGAACTTGATCATAAGATCGACCTCGATCTCCCCAACCACGCATCATTAATACAGATGCCCTCTTTCGTTCCGTCAGTTCAGCTTTAGGTATTGACTGAGGTATCGAAAAACGGTATAGGACTGTATAACTCTTCAGGGAGGAACAGAACTCTCACCAGAACACCTGGAACTTTTAATGAAAAATTTCCTTATGATTTTACAATATTCAAAACGCTGTAACCAAGATCAATACAGAGCTCACCAATGAATTTCTCATTGAAATTTACTTCAGGAATTACACTGACCTCTTGGAAAACTTTGTTAATTTCAAATAACCTCTAACTGTACTTGAAAGTTACAATTGACCTATGATTTGGGTACGCACCTGAACGTAGAATTTTCCGCTCTATCGATTGCAGAAGTAAAAAAAAGGGGTAAAAAAATTGAAAAAAAAAAACAAAATTGTCCTTGAAAAAGCCATGAAGATCAACTTCAAGGTCAACATGAAGGTCACTATTGAATTCCTCGTTGAAATTTACTTCAGGAAGGACCTTCAGTTTTTTGAAAAAAATATTTTACCTGAGGAAATATCCAACCGTCCCGGGACTTTTTACACACCCTGCATGTATATAGTATGAAAATATACAATATTGTTTCATTATTAACAAAGATTAGCTTTTATGACAGTCAGAAGGACCCTTTTTGGTGAGAGCAAGTATGCACTCGAAGTTATAAACTGCTCATGTTGGAGTCATAACAATTCGACTCAAAAGATAAATTTATGTCTTCAAGACATAAAGTAAAGTCTGTTTCCGTCTCAAAACTGAGACATGCTCAAGTCGAACTTTTCACTTCAACATGTCTTGATTGTGAGAAATTCAAGTCGAACTCAACTCGAAGCATTTTTACTTTGGTTTTTAACCGAACACATTACTGTTATGCTAAATTGTTAAATTTTCAAGTCAAAAGAATAATTTTTTCACAGAAAATTTCAATTTTCAACCAAAAACTATGATTTTTCAACAAAAACAATTAATCTATAAGAAAAATGATTTTTTTGAGTATCTTAAACCAGGTAGTTTATTTTTCAACCAATAAAGATGAATTTTCAACTATGTAGTTGAATCCTCTATAAAAACATTAATTTAAAATTAAGAAGGATGAATTTTCAAACCTCGATTAACAAATCCTAATAACTTAGATGAAATTCGTGCAATCTGTTCAGTTGTTTCGTTTTTCACTTTCTCCGGTGCTCACATTTTTCTCGTCACTTAACGTTCAATTGCGACGCTGTTTTTTTGGAAGAACATTGCAAAGTTCACGTACGTGTCCATTAGATTTTTTTGTTTTCCCGACTTTAATTATTTACGACTCTTGAGTCGTAGAAGTTTCATTTTTTATGATATAATCAACATTTCATCAAGAAACAGATTTTTCCTATTTGAAAGCGTCTATTAAATGCATTTGTTGATCAGAACTGTTAATAAAAATGAAAAATATTGTCAAACGTCATTTTTTTCCATCAGAATATTAATTTAGGGATAAAATGAACAATTATGTAAAAACATGTATGTTTTCTATCAAAGAGTGACCGTTTAATGCATTTGTTTATCAGCACTGTTTATAAGAATGGTAAAAATTTTGACTGTCCACTTCTGTCATGGAATTTTCATTTTTGAAGGCAAATCTAATGATTGTGCAGAAGAACTGCATTTTATATTTACAGAGGCGCTTATTTATTAAATTTGTTTATAACAATCAAAAAATTATACTTTAGTGTTTGATTTCAACGAAACATTAATTTTACTCGATTTTGCAGGGAAAAACGTGATGAAAAGAACTTCCATGCTTCAATGTTCAGCAATAAGCGATTTTGTTCATAAATTTGTGTATAACAATTTAACAGATTACACGAACTTCATCTAAGTTATTAGGATTTGCTAATCTATTGTAAATCTATCAGTTTTTCACCTTTTTGAGGTAAAATCAATGAATGCTACAGAACAGGCAGCTCAAATAAGAAAAATTATGGTTTTTTGGCATTTTGCACCTTGAATAACAAACAAACAGAGCCTTTTTAGCAAAATCACCCTCGACAGACCTTATTAGAATTTAATTAGCTTTAAGTTTAAAAAAATGGAATCGGATGAAAATTGTAGGCTTTGGATCACTTTGAAGCCCAGTTTTCTAATTCGCCGCACTGTGTGTCGTGTTGTCCATATACCTACTTAGAAGATCGGTAGATTTAACTTGGTTTTCAGTCAAATATAACGTCCTTTTTTCTACGTGTACTTTAAAATGGATCAGCCTATAGAAATTCTTTCGTGGGTTATGGAAAGCGCGGATTTCGTCACTTTTTAGAATTTGAAGAATTCAGCAATGAAAGTACTCGACCTTTCTGTAACTTCCGGTGATTCTGGTAATAATGACATTTGTCGTCACAATTTTCTCATGATCATGGCAACGAAAGGCGTGTTTACACAGCCGCTGGACGGTGTGGAATTTAGTGCTAACCTTGTGAACCGTGACTCCCCGTTTTATGTCAACAGGGCTGTATTCATAAACAAAGATGTCACAAAAAATAAAATAAAAATTACTTTCCTTTTTTCAGGAATTTTCTGAGACTATCTTTACTAATTTACTAACAATTTTGAACTTTAAATGTTTTTTATTTTATTGATGGATAGAACAAATGCTCTAAAAATATTTCCAGGTCGTATTTCGTGAGGAAACTAGATTTTGTAACTTATTTAAACTAAAGACCTTTGTTTCACCAGGAAACAAAGTTTTAAAATGGTATTTTTATCGGGTAGACGAGTCTTTTTATATTATCTAAAATCAAGTTCTTAAATTAATGTTAGGAAGCTTGGAATATATAAGTTAGTTTCATCCTGTAAACATGAATTTAATTTTTCAAATTTATTCAAATTTACATTTCGTAACTTTTTCTATCCTTTAGAAAACTCTAATTGACTTTATAGGCGGCCCTGATTAGTGACGAGAAGGCCCATTACTGACACGAAGCTTTCCGTTTCCTGTCTCTAGTTTTATTCAGTTATTCGTTCATCTAAATATATTCATTCAATTCCATTTCCGTAAATATATATACTCTCAATTTATCTAAAATAACACCTAAAATGAAAAATCATTCTTCCCTAATTAAAAAGTAATAGCACCCTTCCATCAATTTTCTAAAGAAAATGTTAATCTTCCCGGGTAAAAATCTTAAGTATAAGAGTGATCAATCTTTGACTTTCTGAAGTAGAAAAAATGATTGATATATGAGACGATTACATATTTCAATTATATTGAAGAAATATCGATAAAATAGAGCTAAAGTTTAGCTGAACTACATAACTGTAGGTGAACTATAGCAGAATTATAGATAAATTATAAGGGTCATTCAAAAAATGCTTGATCAGTTTAGGGGGGAGGGGGGTCTGCCAAATGATCATTCTCTATGTTAAGACGAATGAAAACGTATCTCAAATTTTCGAAAAAACTAGTCCAATGTCTTTTCAAACTCCCTCAAGTTTTTGAGTGGACTAGATACAGCCTGAAAAAAAGTAAAATAAATTTTAATTTTTTGTCAATTTAATTGATTTAACTAAATTTAACTAAGAAAATCTTGCTTACAAGTGAGATAAATAATAATCTATTACTAAGTCCTTCTTTTCTTATATTTTAAATTTATTTTATTTATTTAATAAAATTGATTAAAGGAATTCATTCGAAATCTCGCAGTCATTGTTGTTAATTATCTAATTGGTTGCATACTGTGTCAGTAATATATCTCAGAAATTGTAAATTGTAAATTACTAATAAATAATAAAGGCAACAATTTTATTTTAAAATATTTCACTAAATATTTTCAAAATGACAAGGATTCTATTCACAGCCCCTTTACCAGTCTAAATAAGGTAATATGTACGTATCTATTAATACAGTGAAATCCTTCAATAGTTCTCCCTTCGATAGCCCTTTGAAAATTGACGCCACGCCGCTATAGGTCAAATTGCATTTTTCTTGTTTAAAATCTAATATGACGGGAAAGAATAGATATAACTCAACAATTTTTTTAAAAATAAAGTTCATGTTGCGTGGAGTAAAATCAAATATGTACGAACGTCTACATTGTTTATTGTAGGGGTTGAAGTTAGAGGTGAGTGGCTAGAAACCAGAACATTTGCTGAAAAACATTATAAAGGGTTTTCGCTGGTAGTAAAAACAATTCTAATAACCATTTCTTAAAAATCCTCAACTGTATAGATGGTTTCTCGCTACCATTCTCCTTTTTAGGGGTGGAAATGGATAACGAAAATCTAAAAACATGACATATCGCAGAATGGAATTGCAAATGGTTTACACGGGGGTTCAATACCATTTCAACAACCATTTCTGCATTACCCTCTACTGTGTGGATGATTCCTCGCTCCCTCCACTCTAGGGAATATTCGAAAAAGGCATTCTGAAGATTTTTATATTTTTTCGTGACTTGACCTTAACAGTTAAATATATTTACTAATTAGATTGTTAATTGTTTACTTTTAAATTAGAACGCGTATACCAATTTTTTTTCTAAGAGAATCCGTTTCATAAAGCGAGTATTATTTATTTTTTAGAGTAATTCAGATTGTGGGAGAATATAGTATAAATCGAGCAGAATATTTATAATTCTCCAGTAAATATCACTTCGCTATTCTTAAGAAATATGCGGTAACAATAACATATGTTTTCTTACTATTTTTGCGTGCAAAAATATAGATATTATAATTCAAGATTATAATATCTATACTTTTTTAATAAATCATAATTAAAAAAAGTACTTGGAGTTGTCTCTTATTATATTATTATTTAAATAAATTATTGATACAATATTGTACCAATATTGCATCAATAACTTATCAAAAGAATAATATAATTAGCTCGTTGTAATATCGTTGTAAAGACGTTGCAAATGTCCGCAGTCTGTCCATCTGAAAGTTTATTGAACGTTTCACAAACGTTTTATAAACATTTATAAAACGCATAATATTTATTAATTTATTATTAATATCTCGGAAACAGCTACAGATAGAGCAAAGGGCGTGAATTTTGAGATCACTAGAGAAATGTTAATTTAAAATTGTTTTATATTTGTAAAGAAATTAACAAAAAGTTGAATTTATATAAGGTCTCCAAAATGTCTTTTTCGAATATACCCTAGACTTTCACTGTATATATTGAGAATGTTCAGCAGCATTAATTGATTAAATCAAGACATGTAAATACGTAAGTACTCTTATTGAATAATAAAATTTAATAATAAATGTATCTAAAACTTATTCATAAAAGGGAAAATTTTAATTGTAAATGTTTTTTATTGCTGGAGATAAATCTTTTCTTAACATTTTGCTACCCCAATATAATTTATCAACTTTTTCACCCTTTTCTAAAAGACCAAAAGAATGAAATTATGGACAAAAACTTAGAGTATCTTAATTCACGAAAAGCATAAATTGTCACTACTACTAACATACAAATTCCGGTAACAGCAATTAGATATTTCAAAGTTCTAGAAGTTTTGAGGCTTTTAAGATAATAATCTTTTTCAATATTCCAGGAACAATTACAATGAAATTTTTATTTTAAAAAGCTAATTTTAAGAAATGATTTCAAAACATTTCAAATTACTTTCTAAAATTTCGAGAAAAAAACTTAGAAGATAATGAAGCAAATATTTGCAATTTTTCCAAATATTAATCAGACAATATTAAACAAAATATAGATTTGTGATTTCCAAACTTTTCAAGAAAGAATCCCAAGCATTTTAAGGAAATTAAATTTTTTAATTTGAGGAAAAATTCACATCATTTTTCAAAATTATTTTCACCTTAAGAGTATAATTTGCCTATACGTTTTTTTCTGTTTTGATTCAAAAAACCTTTTTTACTTGGAAATTTGACAAATTGGTTAAACATTCGCTTTTTTGATTTAAAAATTTATCTATTTTGGAATAAACTTAATCTTCTTCTAATAAAATTGCAACTGTATGGTTTTTGAAATTACAAGTATTTTTTAGTTAAAGATTAAATCATTTCTTTAAAATTCGTGTTTTTTTTTATTGATTTCAATTGATTCCGATTTAAAATTAACATTTTTTGGATTGAAATATCAACTGTTACATTTTTCGTTGAAAATTCATCCTTTTTAAATGGAAAATTTTGACCACTTAGTCAGAAGTTGAACTCCTTTATTAGAAGTCGTTTTTGTTGGTTAAAGATTCATCATTTAAGTTGAAAATTTAGCCTTTTTTAGTCAAAAAGCTAACAAAAATATATATATTTTTGGATTCAAATTGAAAAGTTCAACTATTTTGCTAAAAATGATTTTTTCTGTTGTTAAAAAGTTAGTTTATTTGGTTGTTAATGCAACTGTTTGGTTGGAAAATACTTATTTTGTGTAAAAAAATCGTCCTATTGGTTTGAAAATTCATCTCCTTTGGAAGAAATTTTATTCTTTTAAATCAGAATTAGAACTGTTTGATATAAAATAAATGTCTTTCTTGATTGAAGATTCAACTAATTTGATGAAAAATCGTTTTTCTTTTTTATTAATTCAACTGTTCTTTATTCAAAAATTCAAATCTGTTTGTATTGAAATATCCACTATTGCACTGTTCGTTGAGAATTCTTGATTTTCATTGAAAATTCAACTAATTAGTTAAAAGTTAAACGGTATTTTATTGTTTATTGAAGATTTATCACTGTAGTAAAAACTTCGTTCGTTTTGATTGGAAATAAACTTTGATGTAAAACCCCAATATTTTCGGGTTAAAAAATTTAACTGTTTTGTAGAAAATTTCTCTCTTTCAAAAAATATTTAATCATTTTTTCTTGCGAATACATCTGGTTGAAAATGTATCTTTTTGGTTGAGGATTCAAAGATTTAGTCGCAAATTTGTCATTTTTTTATCAGTTCAACTGTTTTTGTTCAAAAATTAAAATCGTTTGTGATCGAAATATCAACTATTACATTTTTCGTTTAGAAGTCATCTTTCTTGGTTCAAAATTTAACTATAAGAAAAAACAAAATTATATAACCTTTAAGACAAATAAACCTGAAAAAGAAACAGGTATTCAAAATTTCTGTTTTGTATTAAAAATTATTTTTTAGCTCAAGTGGAAAAACTCCACGCGCGCGTGAGATGTCATTCAGGATTTTACTGTCTAATTTTGTACTTTACAGAATCGGAATATTGGGAATCGTGACTAAAGGCAAAAAGTGTATAGAGAAATGGTAAGTGAATCAAACAAAAAAGGAAGCGACGTGCTAAAAAAAACAGTAAAAAAACAGTTTAGAGCGAAAATCCACGAGGATCTAGCTAGGAAGCACAGACCGTAAAACAACGTCGCTATCAGGCTTCGAGATTGAATCTTCCTCGGATCCCAGCTCTGGCAGTTTTTTGCAGACAATTTCCGGATTCTTTATTTTTCTGTGGAGTTATTTAACTATCGAGTTTTTCGCCCTTATCTAAAAAATAAAAAACTATCGGTAAAGAAGTTCAATTTTGAATATAATCCTATTATCAGCAAAATCTCCCGATTTAATGCTTTCTCTTTAAACTATGTTTATAAATATTGTTGTCACAAAAACTTAGAATGTTCAGTTTTGACGGTTTTTAATATTTTAGTTGATTAACAAAATTGACTGTCATCGCATGCATTCGTTTTGAAACTCTAATGTTTATTAAAAATATTATTTTTAAGTCTATAAATTATCAAAATTCCTATTTATTTGTGACAGGCTTCACAGGTATCATTTTTGGCTGAAAATTTTACTGTTTTGTTGAAAATTTGACTGTTTTGTTGAAAGTTCGACTTTTTGAATTAAAAATTCAACAATTTTATTGCATTTTTAAATTTAAAAATTCACCTTTTTCTCATTTTTTTGTTTAAACTACAACTTTCTGCTTGAATATTGGCCTGTTTCAATAGAAAATTCACTTTTTAGTTGAAAAATAACATTTGCAGATTTGAAAATCGACTGTTTTGTAGAAAATTCATATTTGGTCAAAAGTTAAACTACTTTTTTAAAAATTAATTTCTTTAGCTTAAAATTGAACTATTTATTTTAAAATTTCGTGTATTATGTTAAAACTTCGACTTTTTTATAGATAATGAATCCTCTTGGATTAAAAGTTATTTATTTTGTTAAGAAATCCGCTTTTTGGTTGATAGTGAACTGTTTTCTTAGAAATGCAATATCTGTATACAATTCGTCGTTTCGTTAGAAAATTAAACCATTTAGTAGGAAATTATTATTTTAAATTGAACATTTTTGTTTTTAATAAAAATTTAACTATTCCATTTTGGGTAACAAAATTTAATTATTAAATATAAAAATTTAAATATTTTTATGTGAAATGGATTAAATTTGTGAAAAATTCAACTACCTGATAAAAAATGTATGTATTTTGCAAACATTTTTCACATTTCAATAAAATTTTATTTCTTTATTGACTGAAAAAGTTTTTTGAAATGAAATTGAACTGGTTAAAAATATATCTTTTTGTGTATCTTGATACACTTTTTTCGTTAGTCGTTCATGTGACATTCTCTCAACATGCCCGATCCACCTTAACCGATCTTTTTCCTATGTGTCAACTAGTGTTTCTTCTGCACCACATTATTTGTTAATTATTTCGTTACTCACTTTGTCCATCAGAGTTTTTCCACATATTATGCGCAGCAATCTCATGTCGAACGCGTTAATTTTATCTTAGGTTTTTCTTGCCTTCGTTTATGCGTCTATCTAACTCCTCATCTATCTTTCCGTCCCTAGTGAATAAGCTATCAAGGTATACGAATTTATCAACTTGTTCAATTCTCTCATCATTGAATGCAATGTTGCATATTATTTTCTCACTCTTCCCTTCGAACATCGTAGTTTTTGTTTTCTTTGCGTTAATGTTGAGGCCCATGATCTTCATGCTTGCATTTAGTTTCTTCAACATTCTTCGCAAGTCTTCAAAAGACTCTCCATAAGAACCAAATTATCTGCAAACGCTAATTCACGTACCCTTACTGTTTCGAGATTCACACTTTCTTCTTCGAAAAAGGCCATTTTTAAACACTGGTCCATGAATAATATAAATAGCCATGAAGACATAACGCATCCTTGTCTAATACCGTACGTTGCATAATATCGAAATAGACACTCAATTGCCCATTTGCCCTTAAACTCGCTTTACTACCCGTATATATTGTTTTTATATCTTGTAGGAGTTACCTTCCTACCCTCGAACTTTTTTCTGTGATCTGTCTTGAGGTAAATATTTGATCCGTACATGAGCTTCCTGGCATATACCCACTTTGGACTACCCAAATATTTTCTTCTGTTATTTTCTTTACCCTACGAAGAAGTATTTTTCAGTGTATTTTACTCATGGTACTTAATAAGCTGATCCCTCTGTAGTTATTGCAGTCGCTTTCATCTCCCTTTCTTTTGTATATTGTTACGATAATCGCTTTTTCCAATCGTCTGGGACGTCTCTCATCTCGAAACATAAATTTATCAATTCGCACAGTCTATGTGATATGCACTCGTCACAATGTTAAAGCATTTCAGCATTAATACCATTTACTCCGGCAGCCTTGCCGTTTTTCAAGTTCTTAATTTTATGCTTACCTATGTGACGCAGACTTTCTCAATTAATTTTTCTAATGCATCGTGTTCTACATCGCAGTTGTGGTGTCCTATAGCTTCATCTCTGAATAGTCCCCTAAAATTGTCTTTCAAAGCGTGTAGTATTCCGTCTGCAGCATATAGGATTTCACCTTTACTATTTCTCTTATTGACAAATTCTATACTTTCATTTCCCTTCATTTTTGTTTAAAGCAATGTCTTGCTTCCTTTAAAGTAATTTTGTATAAAACACTATTACAGTTTTGGCAAAGTTGATCTTTTCTCAGACCAATAATCATGGGTTTTCTGAAGAATGTGACTCTCTTGATTTAATAATTTCATTTAATTAAGCCAAATAAATTCTCAATGTTTAAATAATCGCGGATTGAAGAAATGTATAGTTTCGAACAGTACATTTTTATTTTATAATTGTTTCATCATAAAAAATAATGTTAAGCATAAACAGCAATTAAATTCTTCAAAAGACTTATAAAAATGACAATTGAATATTGTTGCAATTTCTGGTATAAAACACTTGCTTTGCAATCATAAAAAATGTTCGCAGTAGATTAAAATGATATTGGCCAGACTGAGAAAATTAAAGGAAGGCATGTAATTTCTTCTACTGCGTCTGACAGTTGGTTTTTATTACTGTAATTTTATGTTCCCATTTCCATATTTCTATGAGACACCTGCATTTACTATCCCCGCAAGCTAAAGCAGGATAACATAAAAATTGAATATTTTAATTAGAAAGTTTTATGATGTAATCGTAATTTTTAGGATATTTTAATTATTTTCTATTCCTCCGTCATTCTTATCGGAATTAAATTAAAATTAAAACCTTGGAAAAGCACTCTTTAGAAATCTGATGGTATATAAAGGAATACAATAATCCGTCCCAGGGATTCAAAATAAACCTTAAATATTGAAACAGTAGCATTCAAAATTAAAAAGCTGAATTTTAAAACTACATAGATGATTTCTTATAACTAAATGGTGGAATCTTCAATCCAAAAGGACGAATTTTCCATCCAAAAAAACGAGTATTCGATAAACATTTACATTTTCCACATATTAATTAAACTAAAGAAAAATAGTTGCATTTATGGTAAAATGATTAAATTTACAACAATAGTTCAATGTGCAATTAAAATGATGAATTTTCAAATCAAATTATGACCAGAAAATATTTTTATTTAAAATAAAATACAGTTGAATTCAACCAATAGAAGGCCGAATTTTCATCCAAGTTGTTGAATTTTCAACTAGAAAAGATTTTACGCATAAGAGAGAACCGAAATTTTAACTAAATTGTTGAATTTTTAAACGAATAAAAGAAATTTTCGACAAAACAGTTCGATTTTTGACCAAATTAATTTTAAAACAAATAGTTTAATTTTAAACTAAAAATGATCAGTTATCGACCAAAAGTGAAATAGTGGATACATTTTCAGTTGAAACATTGATTTTTTCAACAAAAAAGAAGCCAAGTAGTAGAATTTTTCACCAAGAAGATTAATTTTCTACTGAAAATAGAATAGTTCAATTTTTAGTTAAAAAAATTAATGTGTATAAAAAGAATTAATTTTCAATAAAACAGTTAAATCGTAAACCAAATAGAATTTTTGAACATATAATAGATGAATTCTGAAAAAAATATCAAAAGTACCGAGACCTTTTTGTTTAAAAATTATATGATTTACTTATAAAACCACTCATTTTCATTTTTCTTCAGGCATTTAAGAATACAAAGTTTCTATGTGTACAGAAAAGTACTGAAATTTCGAGGCAAATAGTCCGTTCCTCTGGAAATAATACCAAAACAATTTATCTATTCGCACCGAAATTAGGGTACCTAAACATTTTTTTTAGGTTTTACCAAAACTATTTTTGAGCACCCTGACACACACTTTCCATTGAACACTGGACAATTTTTGCACTCACAAACCAATTTGGTTAAATGCACACAATTTTTGTTTTTCAACCATATGATATGGTTATCGTGTGTAAAATTATTAAAAATTTGTATAATTCAATTTTTTTCTGAGTGCGACTTGGAAATATTCAAACAAATCACGCTTGATCAAGATCAGAGCGAAATATTTATCTGGGAAGGCTCTCAGCTTCATTATTCATTTAGTCACTCATTTTGTATTTCAGTGTTCAAGACAAGCAACATTCTAGCGAACCGATAAATGGCTCAGATAAGATATTCCCGGAGTTGGGTGCTCGTGAAGTGAATTGAGCCCAGCAGGTGTAGACGGGTTCACGGCTGGGTTCATCTGCGGCGGAGGGATGTCTAACCAATCGTGTCTAGTGGGGGTTAGGACAAGGTCAACGAAACTTATAAAACTACTAGCACCTGGTAAAAACCTGTTCAAACCGTGGCGCGAATCGGGCGCGTCTACACGGAAAAATAATACCCGGTTCTTATATTTTTATGGTTATCGTGAAAACAGTGAATCTGTACATTGGGACAGTCGTGAATCGTGATCTCTTGGTGATTTCTGTATTCATCTTCAGGGACTGTTCTTCTAGTTAAATCTAACCATGGTAAGTCTTGAATTTAAGTATTCGTTTAATATATTACAAAAATAAAGCATTTTGTTGTGAATATTTGAGGAAAATTTTACACCATACACGCAACTATACTGTTTATTTATTAATTAATATTTTAATCATCCAATTTTTTAAAACAAATAAGTAATTGATTGTTAAACATACTTCTTCTGTTAAAAGAATTTTGGTGTTTGCAAGAATAATTTTACAGAACTATATTTTCTTGAATTGTACATGAGTTTACCTATGCAATTTTTATTAGTTTCATAAACAATTAAATTTCCGATCAAGCGTTTTCAAATCTTTTTAATTAATATATTCTTAAATGCTTTTTATCAGCTTTAGAATATAAATTATTTTCAAGATTATTTTCAACCTCTATAAATATTTTTTTAATAATGGCTTAGATCTGCATTCAGAGATCAACAATCTGCTCTTATCCAAATAATTGATTCTTACTCAAGGACTGAAAAAATTTCATAATTTCTGTGACGATTGAGCCATTAAAAAAAATATCAATAAAAAACATTCTATGAACTTCTTTGAAAACAAAAACTTGTTCTTAAATGAGCAGTTTTATATTTTGTAAGTATTTACGATAGGCTCATGTTCCTTATAGTAATTCAAAAAGTTGCAAATATATGCATGGAAATCACAAAGTTAGAATTATATAATAACTAATTATTTTCAAATATATTTCAGAACAATATCAAACGTTTTTGTTCTATTGATATTAATTACAGTTAAAAAATTATAAGTGAGATGAGGAAGAAGACTCTTACTGAACATTTAAATTTTTTAATATAATATCAAATATTTCGTTGATGTCATTAACAATACTATTTTTTTCGAAATAATAATTACATCTCCTTTTTTAGCATTTTTATAGATATATTGATTTTTTTATTCACAATATAATTAATAAAACAGGTAACCTCAAGCTTATATAACATTATTTTTTAATTTAAAAATAATAAGAATGTCGATAATTTTTCTACCGGCAACATCTCTGCTTAATAAAAATAAGTTTATATTACCGTAAGACAATGTTATCCAAATTTTTCAAATAATTTTAAAGCATATACTCATGTAGACATGACCTAAAAATCAAGTGTTTTATAGGTAGAAAGTTTTTTATCAATATCATCTTTAAAACCTTAACTTCGAAATGTAGTTCTTTTAAAACGACACTTAAATTTGAAAAAAAAAATGGAAATATGGTTCTTCTAATAACGACATTCAACTTGAAAAAAATTGGATAATCGTTTTTCTTTTTTTTTTTCGATTATGTATAGTGTTTGGGATAATAAATAATTTTGTCAGAGGGTTTTGGAAGGTTTTCTATATTCCGGCAGAAATTCTTATTTGAAAATAGGAGTTTCGAAAATTGGAACATACTTAAACAATTTTCACCTCTACTATTATTTATCCGATAAAAAATACATATATACAAATGAACACAGAAAGTATTGAAATTAATGACAATGTTTAAAAATGTGTTGAAATATCAATTTTTATATTAGTTATTTAATAAACAATTTTCAATTATTTTCTGACACTAGGAACATTGTGAATTTTAAAAGGATATCAATCAATATCATGTTTAACGCATCCTTATGTTGGCGAAAAAGTAGAAAAACGTGTGTTTTTATATATCTTTGAACAAAAATTTTTAAAGACATTCGGTGGCGAAGTAAATAGGTATTCTCAAAAAATAAAGTCTGCTATTTTGTTTAAACTTATTTTATACTCCACTTAGGAAGTATATGTGGAAATAAATGCTTTAAACAATTCACTATATTTACCGTGAAATAAATCAATATGAAAAATTATAACTGAAATGCCTTTTTTGTCCATGTAATGAAAAACCGAGAGTCCATATTCAATCATAAATACTTTACTTATTTATTAAAATTGATAGAAGTATTTACAAATAAGTTAATATAAAATAAATCATTTTTATACATTATTTTAAAATTCATTGTGGTGTTAATTTTATTTTTTAAAAACTGTCTGAGTCTTGTTAATTCTTAAGAAATCATTTTTGCCTATTGATTTATTTATTACAAAAAATTTTGTTTATATATTAGTGTGTAACCCTCAGAACAATGTTCACTCCTTTTAAATATTTTGGAGCATTTCAAGCAGTTTGAACCCAATACAACCTTTAATTGAAAATTTTTTTTAATAGCCCAGACAAAACAATACGCATGTATTCAACAATAAGGTTTTATGGGAGAGAATGAGCTTAATCGACGGAGTTAAATACTCCTGTAATTTGATGTGCTCTCTATCTCTCTCCCTGTTTACAATCTTATGCAATTCAAACAATCTTTTACAATACCTTGTAATTCCTCCTTGCGAAAAAGTATCACATGAAATTCAGTACAGGTCTATAATGGTTTTCCTGTAATCAATTTCTTATCATTTTTTAGCGATACTTGGAAAATTACTGTAGAAAATCATTAAAATAAAATCTGTATATAACTTAAGAATGTTAAAATATTGAAAGGTATGCTGCAAAAATTGAGAACGTACAAGCTTATATTTTTTTAAATAATTTAACGTAGGAAAAAAAGAACTTTAAGGGGTTTCTAAATATTTCAAATAACTTTTTTTTTAAATTAGGCGATTTTTAAGAGATATAAAAAATATCAAGGGATTTCTAAGAATTCTGTAAGATTGCAAAATATTCCAAAATATTTCTATTGAACATTGGAAAATAAATTTTATCAATTTAAATTTTAAAGGATTTTTATCGATTTTAAATATTTTAATGGGTTTTAAAGAAGCTCAAGGAATTTAAATAGATTAAATGATTTCAAGATCAATAGGAATTTAAACGATTTTTTCAGAGAATTTTAATGAATACGTTTAATTTAGTTTGAATTCCAGAAATTTTTTGTAGAATTCAATTGATTTCGTAAGATTTCATAGCAGTTTAAAAAGATTTTTAATATTTTTCAATATTTAATCTAATAAAAAAATATTTTATTTGTTTTTAAATAT
Source organism: Belonocnema kinseyi (assembly GCF_010883055.1). Taxonomy (NCBI): domain Eukaryota; kingdom Metazoa; phylum Arthropoda; class Insecta; order Hymenoptera; family Cynipidae; genus Belonocnema; species Belonocnema kinseyi. The sequence goes on along the minus strand of NC_046666.1, from coordinate 70,380,717 downwards.
TAAAAAAAATTTCCACAAATTTCAAGGAATTTCGAAACTTTTACAGGGATTCTAGAAGATTTTTCTTTTTTCGAAGATGTTAAGGGATTTTAAAGAATTTGGTAGGATTTCCAGATATTTCAAGGGTGTTTTTGTAAACTTTGTTAATTAAATTAAATTAGATAAAATTTTAAGGGGTTCATATTGAATCCAAAAATTGCAAGAGATAAGTATTTCAAAAAAGTTTACGATATTTAAGGATTTTACTAAATTTATAAGTATTTCAAGCGATTCCAATAATTTATAAATATTAAAACTTTTTTAAAAGGGGAACTTTAATGAATAAGTGTTATTAAAATTATATACAAAGGCTTTGAAATGATTCATACCTTTCAAACGTATTTTTATGATTATCAAAAATTTGAAGCGATTTTAGGATCAAGAATTCAAGGAGAGAATAATGGAATTTATAGGTAGTCAAATGATTTTGAAGACTTTGTGAGATTTTGCAACTTTTTAACAGATTTTAAAGGATTTTCAAAATGTTCACATTGACTAAAATTAACTTTTAAAGACCTCGTGGAAATTAACACATTTTTTCTGTGTAAATTTTATTTCTGCCGATTCGCTATTTGTGTATTATAGTATGAGAAAGGGATTGGTCTGAAGTAAATCTTGCCTTGTTAATTTTCTTACTTTCTCCATCAATTCCTTCAATATTTTTGTATTATTTACTTGAATGCTGATTTACCCGATAAATTTTTTTATATAATGATTTTCTATGATGAATTTCTTCTAATGCATGCAATCCTGCCATCCTGCAATCTTACAATCTGATTTACACCAAAAATCCGGGTGATTCCCACCTCAGACTTAATAAGCCCCCTGTAATTAAAACATTATTCCTTTAAATATAAACATATACTATTCCAGGAACATCATATCGTCCCTTTTTATATAAACTTTTAACATTGTTTAGTTCTATCAAAAATATAAAAAGACGCAAAGTAAAAAAGGGGATTGATATAAAAGTGTCAGGGTGCATTTAAGCCTCCGCTTTTAAGGATAAGGTGGGCGTTACTGAGGTGGAGAAAATGATAGGGACTGGAAAAATAGAATGGGGTAAAAAATAAGTCGACCGATGCGTTTCTTTCGCCGTCAGGACTGGAAAATGCAATTATCGCTCCACCACAGCATCTGATGGAAACTGGATTGAACTGAAATCGCTACTCTTTCTAATTGGCCACGTGATCCTTTTCGTGAAATGTCTAATTCAAAGCTCTAGTGGAAGAAACAGAACCTTGGAATTGGGATCATTAATTGAAGATTAGGAAGATCCCCATCTTGCAATCAGCAAAAGAGAACAATTTTTTACATTCGAGACTTGATAGGATTTATATTCTAAAGAATATTTTATTTCTAAGTTAACTTCAGTAATAATGAGAGAGAACAAAAAATTAACATGCCTTTCCGAGACAGAATACATTATTCTTCACTGCTACATGGCCTAGTAGATATTCCTGGAATATTATTAATTTTTTTATTATGCTAAACGATTGAATATTTTATTCTTCATGCATATTTTTTATGCCAATTTTTTGTTACATCTCAACTTGTATGAGAAATCTGTAAATAGAAAATGGTAATATAGGTTGTTTTCAAGTAAGGCCATATGAGGAATGGAATAAATGTATACAGATCCAAGTCGTTTATTTCATAGGTAAAGGGAATTTATTTCACAGTGTTTGAAAACATATTTCAGAGAAATATTCAGTGGTTAAGCAATCACATGAAAAATATATTGTAAATTAAATAGTAATTTTTCCGTAAAATCAAGAACTTTTCTTTAAACTTTAAAAGCGTTTTTTGCATTAAAAATCAATCAATCTCCTTGATAGAATGAAGTTGAAATCGTAAATTTTGCTAATATACTTTAATTTAAACCTCCCTTATATTTTGATTTCTTCATATTTCATAAACTTCATAAACGAATATCTTAATAACAACAAAATATCTACGATTCAAAATATTTCATGAAGAAAAAATACACAATCAACATGGATTGTGAGATAAAAGTTCGCCCAGTAATTCTAATAGATATCTAAATTTTCAATTTATTAAATGGTATTAAAGAAATTTTGAATGGGGAAAAGAATAAAAACTTTGCCAGATTCGCAAAGGTATTCGCTTTAGTTGCTGAGCAGCGATTTATTACTGCAAATCTTGATATAAAATTCCAGTTTTCAGTTATTTTGTTCTATTGTCGAACTATCTGAGATTTTTATTTTAAAAGTAAAAGGTTTCGTAAGATTTTCTACAAATATTTTGTTTCTGGGGATTTTTCTCATTAATTACCTGATAAAAGATGCATATGATAGAAACACAAATGTTTTAAATTGAAATTAGGAAAAGATGAAACTAAATGAACCATAAGGTTGTTTTTTAAATCACGACTCTCCACTAATTTGGTAAAAAATGTTCGTTACATACTTTGCAAAATATTTCCATTTTGCGAAATGTGCGATCATAACATTTTCCATGAATATATTTTAAAAATACGACTGCACGTGTTACGATGTCAAAAATCGCTCATACCCCAGCTTTTGCAATTTGTAATCGCATTACCTTTTCTAAATTCCAGTGACACTAGATAATCCAGAAAATCGAAAAATGTCTATTCTATAGAAAAGTAGGTCGTTTTATGAAGCATCAAACTTGATGGTACTCACACATCCTTTGAGCGTTGAATTCGCTTTCAGGGCATTTGACTGGCAGGTCACGTGTACCTAAATCAGGAAAAGCTTTACCAGCCGGACATTAAATTTTTCAGCCTGAACATGGAACTTCCAGCGTTATTGGACCATTTATTTTTTTAAAGATTTAAAACTATTTTATGAGTTTTGTGACACTTTTCCCTTTTTAAAAATTTGTTTCCTAGCTTTCAAGAAACGTCCTCTTTTTTTCGTTTTTTTTTGCCTTAAGGGCATGTGATACTTCGTCATGTCAATCGGGTACAGTTCCCAAGGCTTTTTTCCACAAAAATGAAAAATTTTAAAAACTGAATTCGGAGATGCTATAAAATATCATAACGGACGTCCCCGGACTCTTTTTTGGGGAATAATAACAAAAAAATTTATTGTGCTAAATAACAATTTTATGCATTATTTTGGGGTTACGTCGCTTTTCATCTCTGCCTTTCCAAAAATTCGAAAATTATTGATGAAATCAACTTTTTTAATTGCCTGCAAACAAGGTTAGTTCCGGGAGATTAGTTTTATTTGTAAGTCCAAAGTTTTCGGCCAAAAATATTGTGTAGTTTGGAAGTAACGCTCGGGAGAATTGTAACACACAAAAAAATGTGCGGGGACGTACTCTCGTACGTTAGCATGTTCGCTATCATTTCCCAGATTTTGACGACAAAATATTTCTTATCCTAGGAAAAAATCCGGGGGAATCTAACAATGAAAAAGTCGATACTAATTCCTAAGCGCCTACACAAATTAATCACATTTTGCTAAATTAAAACTTTTTGAATTAACCCACAAAAAAAGTGTGTGAGGACGTCCGTTAGCATGTGCGCTATCCTTTCCCAAATTTTTAAGACAAAATATTTATTATTCTAGAAAAAAATCCGGTGGAACGTAAAATTGGTAAAATCGACAATTTTCTAAGTATCACATGCCCTTAATACGAAAAAAACGAATAGAAGCTTGTTTAAAATTGATTTTCTTTGCTGAAAATTTAACTAATTCTTATTTGGCTAAAAACTAATTGGTTTTAGGTAAAAATTCTACTACTAAATTTGCAATTCAAAATTAAGTTTTTGTTTTAAAGTTAATTTAATTGATTATGAGTTGAACTAATTAGTTGAAATTTTATTTTATTCATTTAAGATTTAATTATTCTGTTGAATAATCCTTTTTTTGTGAAAAATAATTTTTTAACTTAAAATTTCGCTATTTTATTTTAGGTTGAAAATTGATAATTCTGAGTTAAAAATTTAACTACAGATCGAAAGTTACAAAACAGTTTGTTCAACATTAATTTGATTGACTAAGGCTTGATCTATTTTATTTAAATTTTTGTTTGTAATTAATTTCTTGATCTAGAAATTTAAATATTGCGTTTTCGCTTTGAAGTTTATCGTTTTAGATGAAAATTCAACTACATTGAAACTCTTCTATATCGCTGAATTCGTCTTTTCTGATTAAATTCTACTGTTCCTTATTGAAAACAAAATCTGGTTTGATTGAAATATCAACTATTATATTAATATTCGAAAATCTTTCTTTTTGCTTGAAAGTTTAACTATTTGGCTGTAATTGGTACTACTTGGCCTAAAGTTAATTTTTTTTGTTTGTTTAAAATTGAACTATTGCGTTAAAAAATCACCTTTTTTGGTTTAAAATTTCTGTTTTGAAGTTTAAATGTCAACTGATTTTAAAAACATTTGACTTTTTAGCCGAATGCGCGAAACAAAAAGAAAACTTATATGTTTGTACATTTTCTTTTGTTTTCCATGGAATGACAAAAGTTCAAGTTGAGTAAGATTACATCTTTAGTCCTAACCCCTTTTAAAGCGGCATAATACGCCTTTCATTTCACTATTATCCTAATAATATAAAAAATTTTGTTTTCGACATTAAAATAATTTTTTGCTACGTGGCATATTCGATCTTTTTAAATCATTTTTTTAGCTTGAAAACTTCGTTGAAAATTCATCTTTTTGGTAGAAAATTAATTTTTTTCTGTCGAAAATTCAATTAGGGCAAACTGACTATTATTGAGACAGTTAGGAGAAGCTAACCTACATAAACACAATTTAAAAATGGGGAATTGGAACTTTTGGTACAGAATGCATTAAAAATCAAGAATGCATTGTAATGGCCGTTTAATTATTTATTTTAAAAAATTGTTTGACGTAGTTTAATGAAATCTCTAATCCTCACCTCAAATTTTTCCAACTTTTTAGGTAAGTAATTTAATAATAACTCATAAATTAAATTTTTAAATAAAATTAGTAAGTCCGCATTAAAATGTACTATTATAGATTAATATTATCGATTTGCTTGTAAATTAAACTATTAGGTAGTATATTTTAAATTAGAATTCATCTGAATTCAAGTCAATACATAAATTGAAAAAATTATGAAACAATTTAAATTATTACATTCTCATCCGAGAAGGTATTAGATTTTTATAAAATTTGAACCCCCCAGTTTTGGCCAAATATCCACGTTTTGAAACCCCCTTAATTCGAAAAACAGGTTTTTATGAATGTGTATGTATGTCCGTATATCTGTATGTTTCGACAATAACTTTTTAAATAATTAATCTACTAGATTGGCCTTTGGTACACTCTTTTAGTGTCCTAAACTAAAGGTCAAGTTTGTCAGCCAGTCATTTTTGATACAAATTCTAAAAGAGGGCACATTTTGAATATTTTCGAGATCACTTTTTTTAAAATTAAAAAATTTTCTTTACGTTTATTCATAGTGTTCAAAAATTCGAACAATTTATCCTAATATGATATCAAAAAGAGTTAAGAGAAGAAAAATGTGGCTTTTTTAATGCCTTACAAGATTTCCATAAAAACTTTTTGAATTTTCTTGAAAAATCAAAAATACAAATTTTGACAACATACAATATAATAATGAATTCAAAAATTACATCACTTTTTTATGGGATGCGTAGTTTTGGCCTTAAGAATTAAAAAAAATCATTAACAGTAAAAAAAATCTGCGAACAACAACTATCAAAAAATTATTTATGATAAACACATAATCGTTACATTTTCATCCAGAGAAGGTATTAGATTTGTTTAAATTTTGCCCCTCCCCCCTTTTTTGTCATAAGGTACACATTTCGAGACCGCCTAAATTCGAAAAACAGGTTTTTACGGATGTGTCTTTCTGTCGGTCTGTCTGTATGCCTGTATGTGTTTATGTCTGTCTCTCTGTGAGCACAATAACTATTGAAGAAATTAATCAATTAAATTAGCCTTTGATAAACTCGTTTAGTCCCTGGCGGATCGAAGGAACCGAATGTAGCCTCTGCAAAGTACGCGTAGACCCCATTGGGTCCCCATTCGGTTCTTTTAAAAAAACTCGAAAAACCAGTAAAATCAACTTTAAAATTTTGGAAATTCTGATTTTATATTAAAATTCCCTATAGAAGGTCACGGAATAATCGCAATAGTTTTTTTTGCAACGGTAAAGAGTTTTAAAAAATATAAGATGTATAACGTCTGTTGACTGCGCTACTTACAGGCGATGCGTTCGAAGTGTAGCAGTCAACAGGCGATGCACGTGTTATATTTTTTAAAACTTTTTACTGTTGTGAAAAAAAAACGATTGCGATTATTTCATTACCTTTTATAGGGAATTTTAACGTAGAATCCGAATTTCAACAATTAAAAAGTTGATTTTGTTGTTTTTTCGAGTTTTTTTAAAAGAACCGAATGGGGACCCAATGGGGTCTTAACGGGTACTTTGTAGAGGCTCCATTCGGTTCCTTCGGTCCGCCAGGGGTGTCCTCAGCTAAAAGCCAAGTTACAGTGTCATGTGAAAGGTATTAGATTTGTGTAAAATTTAAACCCCTCCAGTTTTGGTCAAATATCAACGTATTGAGATCCCCTGAATCCGAAAACAGGTTTTTACGAATGTGAGCACGATAACTTTTGAAAAAATCACTCTATTATATTGGCCTTTGGTATAATATTTTAGTGTCCTAAACGAAATGTCAAGTTCGTTAGAAATTAAAACCATTTATTGTGATGCTTTTTTCATCAAACCAAAAATTACCAGTGTTATAGCATTTACATAATTAAAAGAAAAGACAGGAAAATGAATCTTTTAAGCTAAATAACGGACGATATAAAAAAAGTCTGGAGAAGAAAAATTTGGTTTTAGAATGCACTACGATATTATCATAACAACTTTTAGAATTTTTTTGAAAAATCGAAGATTAAAATTTTGGCATTTTTTTAATGGGGCAATGGAACTACGTCTGTTTTAATACCATTGCAAATTATGAATTATAATAATATACGTTAATGGAAATGATACAAAATTTCAGGAATAGACTGGAGTGCGAAACACGAGATACGTGATGAGAATGTGTTCGTTAAAGCCGAAGGAGCTTTAACAAAAGAGAATACGCACTCACCAAATTACTATTATCGATGCTTTGAACTTTAGTTTTAAAAAGACTGCTCATAATTTTAATTATAAATTACATTTTTTAAGAAAAATGCAACTGTTTTGTTGAAAATAATATAATTATGGTAGACAATTCAACAATTTGGTTGAAATATTTTAATTTTTTTAAGAAAAATTCTTATTTGGTTAACCTTTTTTCGGTCGAAAATTAGTGTCTTTTATTTTAGAATTGAAGAATTTGTTAGATAATTAAAGTATTGGGTTCACCAGAAAATTTAAATTCTGGTCAAAAAATATAATAGTTGATATTTCAACCTTATTATTTTTTTTTATATATAAATCTTTAATATTAAATTCTAATGCATACTTACTAATTTTAATTAAAAAATTAAATTTATGAGATAGTATATTGCATTACTTACCTAAGCAGTTGGAAAACTTTAAGGTTAGAATAAGAGGTTTTAATATACTACTTTGAACAACTTTCTTAGAATAAATAATGAATTGAACGGCAAGGTCGTATCTTATAAACATTATTTTTAATATATCACTCACATAATACTGTGACATTTAATTAAAAACACGGCGAAAGTGACCGTCTCAGTAATGGAAGCCCAATTTCTCCACTCACGTTCAAGCATCCGAAACTGGGACAGTCAGCAACAGCTCACACAGTGGGAAAAAAGCACCTTTTTTGGACAAAAATCGACCGACAGTGCAATTCTTAACGGATTTTGATGTTTTTTTTTTTAGAAATGACAGTAAGGCATCCAGTTATAAGAAGTAACTCCGGATATCTTAATTCGACTTAACGTAAATTTTTTATTGAACAACAAAGTTACAACTTTTTGTTGCTAAATTTTTCCGTGATACCATTTTTTCTAAGACTTTCAAATTCATTAAAAAAGGTCAAAAAATCAATTGAATGAAGCAGGCGCAACTTCAAGTCATTGCTGATTTGTTTTTCTGCATTTGTTTTATTTTGCTTCATGGAAGACGTTTACAAATAGACTGCGTGTTTCTACGGAGATATTGAGGGAATCCTTCGAAGTATTTTTTAACATGGAATACAGAATAAAAAATCAGCACTTATGTGACATCATTTGGAATGGCGATCTACAATTAAAATGTAACAAAGTAGATTTGATTTTGGATCATATTAATGCTACGTCTTCTCTTGATTAAAGTCAGTTAATGGTTATAAGAAAAAAATTGGTTGATTCTTTTATGCCTTTGTATAATAGAAAATGGAAAAGTGTCTGTAGGAAAAAAGCACTGTTTGTTCGAAATCATGTTGCATTCTTAGAAGCAGATTTCAAGGTACCTTTTCCTTGCCCACCTATCCAAACAAAATGTTTAACTAATTTTCTAAAGAGGAAGACCACGATTATCATTTGAAGATGGATCCGAAAAGACGAAGAAAATGCGCGTCCAAGAACTTGCCCCAAATTATAGCAAGGGAGAATTATCCAAAGCACTTTCATTGATCAAAAATGAGTCCAATAGCGAGTCTGGGACGCAGTTTCATGAGGAAGATGATGACGAGAATAAATTGCAAAGAATCTTAGCGATGTACATGGATTTAGGTCTGTCGAAGAGGAAATACGAAAAGCTAACAAAGTACAATGAAGAAATAACTGGCAATGATTCATATCCGCCGTATTTAAAGATCTCCGAAGCGAAAAAAGCTTGTTATCCAGGAAGCGGTGAGCATATAGAGACATCTAAGTTGAGAGCAAGTGTCTATTTCATCAGTTTACTGGCTCATACAGCTAATCGAATCTTGTTGCAAATGGAAAAAATGATCTCGCTAATCTTTTTGGCAAAAAACTAGTGTTATTTGGAAAGTGGGGTATGGACGGTGCTTCTACGCATCAGATGACACGGCAAAAGTGGTCAAAGAAGAGTGATGATGTGGATGCAAACGATGAATCTTATAACAGTGATTCTGAGATTGAAGAAAACATCAGCTATCACAAGAGCCTTTTCACGGATAAATCTTTCTTTTTGATTTCCTTCGTCCCTCTTTAGTTAAAAGCAGATGATGATATTATTTGGACGAACAAAACACCTTCACCTGCCAATTTCTGTAAGACAATTAAATTTAATTTTCTTAAAGAAACTGATTCTCTTGTAAAGAAAGAGTACAACTATCACATAAAGCTGCTGGAAAAAGTTCGTACCTATTCCATTGGCGTCAGTGGAATGAGTTTTGATATCAGCTCTAACTTGAAGTGTACGATGATTGATTGAAAGGTATGGACAGAAGGCATCTCCTTGCTGCAATATTTGTGGAGTTGGATCAAAACATGTTAACAACTTATCATATGTAGCTAAAATTCCATGCAATGAGGCACATTATAAATTTGGTCTCTCGACTTTGCATGCCTGGATTCTTGTTCTGGAATATTTATTACATGTTTCCTACAATATTAATTTTAAAAAGTTTTCCGCAAGAAAAAAGGAAGAAAAGGAAATGAAAAAATCAAGAATGGAACGTATTCAGATACAGTTAAGATCCAAACTGGGTTTAACAGTTGATGTGGTGAAGCAGGCTTATGGAACAACACATACCGGAAATGTTGCCAGTTCCTTTTTGGGAAAAGCTAAATCGGTTGCTAAAATAACCGGTTTGGATGAAGATCTGATCACCAGATCCGAACGTGCGGAAGGATAGTTAATTGTGCTTGGTATAAAATTCCACAATCAGTACATAAGCTGCTTATTCATGGAAGTGATATAATTCAATCTTTTGAGCTACCAATTCGTTGGTATTCAGAAGAGTCGCAAGAGGGAAACAATAAGATCTTTAGAAAAGTTAGAGCTAATAACAGTAGAATGTATGACAGACGAATGACGATCCTAGATGTTCTTCATCATCTTCTGCTCCATTCGGACCCTTTGATACGCAGTTATCGAAAAGTAGAATCCAGGAATATGAAACCGCAGTCAGAAATGGCTGGAAGCATGACAATCTCCAAGGAGTGAGCTCGATTCTTACTTACTGAAGCACGAATGCCTACCTGAAAACGGCCTATGCATGAAAAAATGGTCAAAATGTGCAATTGTTAATAAAAATTGTTACATAATTATTAGTTTTTGTCACTATTAAAAATATAATAGCAAAGAGTCTTTTGCAAGACATTTCGAATTGATTCCACACAAAAAATCGAGCCTATACATGAAAAAATGGTCAAAATGTGCATTTGTTTATGAACATTGTTTAAATAATCAACACTTTTCGATCACTATGAAAAATATTACAGCAAGGTGTCTTTTGCAAGACATTTTGCATTGATTCCGCATAAAAATCAGAGCTATTCATAAAAAAATGGTCGAAATGTGCATTTGTTTATAAAAACTATTTAAATAATTGGCAATTATTATCTATTCTTAACTCATTGTAAGCGCACATCATTATCTGTGATACTTTATACAAAAGCTATCGGTTAAAATTAGCTAATCATTGCGAATCACGTCTAATGGCCGCCAGGTTTCGTATTTTTGTGTACAACGTTACCGGCTGATGCCGTTGGAATTGATTGTTGAAATATATTTTTTTACATCTTTTATTATTAAGCTTTGTACTTAAACGTAGTTTTCTTTCGGCTCTTGCATTTCTCAAAGTTGGAGACCGATATTTTATGTATAAAAAAAGTTCGAACGTTCACAAAATGTTGAGGTTCAGAAAAAAGATGAAATAATTTTCAGTGAAGTTCCTACCAAATTGCAGTACCTAAACGTACTTTATTGTTCCCTAATAAATCTTCCAAAGTTTCAGCTCGATGTTTTATTTACAAAAAAAGGTCTTAGGTTCAAAAAAACATTCAGTGAACCGAAAAAGTGAGGTCGGTAATATAGGTATTTAGCTGTGTCACATGCCCTTAAGTCGAATTAAAATATCCGCAGTTACTTCTTATAAATAGAAGCCTTACGGTCATTTCTAAAAAAAAAACATCAAAATATGGAAAAACATTACTTTTTCTTTTAGTGTATGAGATTTCAATAATACAATGCTGTCAAAGTTATGTGGGAAGTTTTGAAATAAAAAATAGCGAATTTTGTAGCTGTTCATTCACACATTTTGAGGAATATTTTTAATTATTTTTTACTAAATGTATAACTTGTCAGGATAAAAATAATTAGTGGTAACAAATTTAAAAGAACTTCAAATATAATAGAACATTTTTACTTTTATCACTTATGTTCGAATATGAAAGATACTCAACGATATTTATTATTGTCCCAGTATCGGATATAGTTTTTACGTTGTCCCAGTAATGGCCGGTTTACCTTATTGTGTCAAAAAGAAAATATATTTCGAGTTGACATTTTTAGCGCTTCATGTTGAGTTTAACATGGTTATGAAACATTACTTTTTTATAAGGAATTTAGTTAGTATGCATCCTGTTTCATTTTAGTCGTTTATTAAATAATCTTGAAGAAAAATCTTTGATATAAAGAGGAGAGGGGTGTTTGTACATCCGACGTCACCCTGGGAGCTTCCAGCTTTATGTAATGATCTGTGATGAAGAAGGGGAGGGTTAGAAAAAGTCAAAAAAGCTTAAATGGTTAAACAACCACCGCAGGTTCTCACTAAGAGCAACTGCCATCTAGAAATGACACCGGCTCCCAGTAGAACGCAGTTAATCAAACCTATGACCAAGTCTCACGACCGTAAAACGTGATATTATAAGGCACGACGTAATCACAAGGACATACCAGCGGAATCCTCATGCATCTTGAGGACACGAGGCGGCGCAAGGATGACCGCTTTCTGCATTTATTTCGCATGTGTCTTGGAATATTTATAGCACGCAAGTATGACTTTCAGGCTACGAACTAGCGATAGTTTCGCACGTCCGGCAGCATCGATCATAAGGACAATTACATTTACCAAATATTAACTGAGGTCTGCAACAATATTCAGAACATTTTGAATGCTAGTACAACTTTTAATTAACGGGGTGCAGTTTAGTTCACCGGTGCAGGCAATCTAACCTTGAAATTAATAATGACCATCATTGCTGAAAGAATCCCAAATAAGTGTATCGAAAAAGTCCTTCTGTCTTTGGTGGAAATTCGGTTTTCTGATTTTACAAGTGATGCTTCAGAACCAGAATATTTGATTGGACTAACCAACATATTTCTTTACATCAAACTAAATATGGGGTGTGTTAAAAAATAAGGTGAATTTATGGTTTTCTCAAAAAATACTCATTTATTCCTCAATATTTATGTTGTCCTCTTCAAAAAAATCCCCCTCAGATATAATACACTTGTGCCAACGGTTTTTCCAATCATCGAAGCACTTCTGATAATGATTTTGTGGTATAGCCTTGAGTTCTTTCAGTGATGCAGTTTTTATCTCCTGAATCGTTGAAAATCGATGTCCTTTCATGGGTCTCTTCAGTTTTGGGAAAAGAAAAAAGTCACTGGGGGCCAAATCCAGTGAATATGGAGGCTGAGGCATGACTGTGGTGCTGTTTTTGGTTAGAATATTTTTCACAAGCAACGATGAATGAGCAGGTGCATTATCGTGATGCAAAAGCCACGAATTGTTTTTCCAAAGTTCCGGACGTTTTTTGCATGGAATGAGCCAACCGATATGCCAACATCTTCAGCAACTTCTCTGATGGTAATTCGGCGATTTTTCAACACAATTTCTTCCACTGCTTGAACGTTTTCATCTGTTGTTGACGTGCTGGGACATCCATGGCGAGGTTCGTCTTCGACATCCTCTCGGCCTTCTTGGAAGAGCTTGTACCACTTAGACACATTTTTCTTACTCAGAGTAGACTCACCTAATGCAACTGTCAACATTTCAAGAGTTTTAGAGCACTGGATTCCATTTTTCACACAAAATTTAATGCAAACTCTTTGCTCCATTTTTTTCGAAAGAAGAAAATCGTCGAGCACACCAAACCCTTCTAACCTTTTACGCCTCTGCCAGAAAAACAACACGAGCTATATAGTCAAAACTGTGAACATATGATCGTGACGAGTGTACCAACATAACAAAACAAAAAATTTAAAACTTGAATGTACGTAGCCCGCGAAAATTGAAAAGTCACCTTACTTTTTGAACACAACTCGTATTTAGTTGAATCAACCAAAATATTTATAGTTATCAATGAAACTTTATTAACAAAATAATTTTGCAGAATCAACCAAACATTTGATTGACCATATAACAATGTATTTATAGGTTTGATCCTACCAAATTTTCGTTGAATCAACCAAAATTTTTTCTAGGGGGAAATCTCTCTATGCGTCACAGGTCAATTCTTCGAACAATCCTATTATTTAGGACACATGTAAAGATCTTTTACAGCGGGTACAAAAAAATTATTGGCCCGCAATTCTTTCAGTTGAACAAGTTGCCTTTGTTAGGTAGGATTATAGTGCTTCCTAAACCAGCCACTGCGGAATGGACGTTTTCCACTTTAAATATGAGGTGAATATGTGGGCAGGATGTTGGTGTGTAGAAATAAACTTCTTCCACCAGAAGTTCTGGATAACATCTGGTCCTACAGCGGAAAAGTTCTTCGTTCATTCTAAGTGCTTTTTTCACACCTTCGGAAGAAATTTATGGATATTCCTACTCAGATTTTATGGGGTTGTCGCATGACTCCTTAAGGTAGATGATATTATGAGTATTTTGTTTCAACTTCAGTGTTTTCGGGTTCTTGTATATCTCTCTCCAAACAGTGTCTACCTCGTTGAGCTTGGGTGAATTTCTGACAGAAACAGGGAGATCGCTGGAGAGGTGTGATGGGTCAGCGAGATGCTCTTAATTTTCACTAAAACTTCGCATCTTCGACTTGTTCAGTGCGTGATTGTAGATCATTAGTTCTTGGGCAAAATTTTTACCCATTTTCGTGAACGGTCTTTTAGAAGTTATTTTATCAATCACGCACTGAACACGGGCTGCCTTCTATCTTACCCATCTAATGTTTTGCTTCAGTTGATGCAAGTGTCTTTTGGTCTTTTGATCCATCGTCGGTTTTAGCCTTCGATTTGAATCAGCATAAGTTTTCGCAGCACCATAAACTAAACAATTGATGGTCCGGAGGTGAAAATCCTGCGAAATATCGTCACGAAGGGAAACATCCATTTCAGTCAGATCTTGGGGTTTAGGAGGAACCTGCATGACAATGTTCCTCATTGTCCTAAAATCGTAATAATCGCTCAAAAGGTGCCTGATTTCCACAGTTGATATTAATATCGCTTCATCATCTTGGTCTACAGATTCTTCAAGCAGCGGTTGGGCAAGCGCTCCGCGTACATATACATTTTTCGAGAGGTAGGCAGTTTGATTTCGTTTTGATTGATGCAAAGTGTGCTAAGGCTCTAGGTGTTTCAAGAACCACAGAGTGTTCATTACGTGCCATGAAACCTTCATGAACCGGGATAATACTAGTTTTTCGTCCACTCAATGTGGGCGTTTCGCCGCTTTGTCGTCGTGTTTTCATCTAAATTATATTCAGCACCCCGAACTCTAGGGTGATCGACACTGTTTTCGATCCATTGCCGTGTATTCTGCGTGTTCGATCCTTTTGAACCGCATCTACAACTTTTGGTGATGTCAAGGATGCATACTCTGAGAGTTCGCCCGGTATCCCAGAGTTACCGCTTGGGGGTTATTTCTTCGAAGACCACCCTGGACATTATACGCGCCTACGTATTCATTTTTGTAGCCATATTCGGCAGAGGCCCTTGGTACAGGGACCCTCTATCTGCAGCCTGAGGACGCGTTCGGTGGCTTTGTCATAGGCTCATTTGTTTTGATATGCGTGTTTCACAAGTTTCAGCGCGCCTGCGGCGTGCGTCTTTTGGTAATCGCCCTCCGCGCTCGGTGTTTGTACTTCCCCTACATTTGTGTAAAGCCCTTTGGAAATTAAAGGTAAAACCATTGACAACTGTAATTTAATGATTGTGGAGTAGAGTGGTCTAAAAATGAATTGAAATTTTTGTTTAATTTTGATGGGGGCACCCCAGACATTTGTTCGAATCCACACAAAAATTAATGCATTTTTGTTTTTTAACACGTATTTTCCATAAGAAAAAAAGACGTTTTTTAAATCTTATTCAGAATCCTCAATATTATTTCAATCGAGTTGAAACTGAACATTTCTCTTCATAATTAGCCATAGAAAATGAATAAAATATCGTTTTTCAAATATCAACATCATAAGTCTGTTTTAGAGGGTCCCAAAAAACCCTATAAGTGAAAAAATGGGGTTTGCGAGCTTTTGGCGCTAATTATGACTTTTTTGCGGTATTTCTCATGCAAATTGTTTCTGACACATAACAGGAACTTCGCGAGGTCTGCGGTTGTCTCTCAGGCGAGCAGTTAAGCGTGAATAAAAAAAGGCGGAGCGGGCTAGAATGAGTTAGTTCGCACCCACCGTCATCCCCAAAATCGGCGCTATAAAAGAGTTTCACGGTAGGAGTTAGAAAGAGTGGTTAGAAAGACGTGTTTTTTTTTTAATTTTCCACGTGTTGTTCAATTTTTAAATAGAGGGAAGCCATAGTTCATCAATGTTAACAAAAGTGATTGTTTGAACAATTTATTATCATTTTTAATAATATTCTCTTTGTTTGATTGATAGAATTTTGCGGTTTTTTTTCTGAAATTTCAAACTGTATGTCTACTTTTCATTAGGCTTGTCTTAATAAATAATTAGATTTAGCAAAAACAATTGTTTAAACAAATGATTATTATTTATGACTATTTTCATCTAATGCAATGTCTGATAGTTGCGGCTTTTTCGACAATTTTTACCTTTTTGTTTTTTCACTCGATGACTTAATTATGAGTGAAAGTTAACAAAATGGTTGTTCAAACAATTTAATATTGTTTATAATTATCATTTCTTATATACGTGCTAGAAAGTTGTGGCTCATTTTATTAAACTTTTAACTTTGCTTCGCCTGCTTAGTTATTAACAATTAATAAATAAATATTAGAGAAAACTACATTTTAAATAATCTCTTTCTTTTTTGTGATTATAATTTTCTGAAATAAAACAGATATTTATAATATGCTTAAAATTTTCTACATCGATCATATTGAATACAACTTTATTTTGAATAAGTTACTGAGATACTTCGATGAGGTGTCAGAAATGCAGGAATTATCTGAAAAGCTGTTTCTGCTTGTTCTAATCGAAAAGAAAACTTTAGCAAGTCATTTAAAAGCCTAGTCCTTCCACCTATTCCTAATTATTCTATTCCTTGTTTTTGTTGCTTGTGTAAGATAGCTTTTTTCTTCAAATTAATTTTGTTAGGAATTGGGAAAAGAGCGAAAATAATTCACTTAAAACAACAGTACTGTTTGAAAAATCATTTTTGTTGTGGTTGACTTATTATTTCTTCATAAATAAAAAGGCGAAGCAAAGTTAAAGATTTTAGAAAAAACCGCCACTTTCTAACAAAAAACGCAACTATCAGGTATTCATATTTATGAAGATAGTCATAAACAATAATAATTTGTTTAAACAATTATATTTGCGGAATCTAATTATTACATAACGCCTAATGAAAAATAGACAAACAGCTGAAAATTTCAGAAAAAACCGCAACATTCTACCAATTCAGCAAAGAGAATATTATTAACAATGATCATAATGTATTTAAAAAATTATTTTTCTTAAGTTGAATTCATTGTTACCTCATTTTAATTGAATATTGGACAGAAAGCCAAAAATTTCAGAAAAAAACCGCATCTTTCACGTATTATTCAAATATAATATTATTTTTAACAAAAAATTGTTGAAACAATTAATTTTCTTGACTACAATTAATGACATAACTTATATTGATTAAAAATTTGACTAAAAGTGCATTTTTTATACTGCAATTTTGTAGCGTTTTTCTAAGAGAATGTTTTAACTCAATTGAAATAATATTGAGGATTCCGAATAAGATTGACAAAAACGTCCTTTTTTCTTTTTTGAAAAACGTGTTAAACTGCATATGGGTTGTGGTACCTCTAAATAT
>NC_046666.1:70353018-70363473 GCF_010883055.1 Belonocnema kinseyi | reverse complement strand
AATGCATTTATTTTTTAGTGGATTCGAACAAATTTCTAGGTTATCACCATAAAAATTCGAACAAAAATTTTTTGGACCACCCTATTGTGGTGTCTCTTTTGTTAAAGCTACTTCGACTTTAAAGAACACATTCTCATAGCGTATTTTATAATTCGCACTTGATTACAATTTGTGCGAAATGCGCACTTTTCTATATGACATTTAAATATATTATATTATTATATGTACAGCTTTTTCATTACCACTTTAATGTTTGTCCCTTAATTGAGAATAATCTTTATTCGCAGCTATCCTGAAAAATATAGAAAGTATAGCAACCTCTTTTTCCCTTCGCCATCAGCTTAGAACAGCACAATACTTCTGATCGAATTTCGTCTTTAATTGTTTAAAACTTTGCCCCTTTATTCTCCCTTAATTTCGAGGGAACCTCATCGACGTTCGACCGAAACGAAAAAAGTTTGAAACTCGAGAAACGAGGAAGAAAAGAAAATGAGAGAAGAATATTGGTCGAAGAGGGCTGTAAAGAGACGTCTGGCAAAACGATAAACTTAAAACTAGGTCACTGGGCTTTCGAAATGTTTCAAATTTTTCTCTTGCAACAGGTACATTAATTACATTTTTAGAACCGATTTTTTTTTTATTTTCGCTAATCAATAATATTCAAAAACCAACATTTAGTTCTTGTAACATCTTTAAAAAAGAATCTTTTGTAAGTGAAATAAAACAATTTATTTTAAACTATAAAAATTTCGAATTTATTTTTTATTTCCAACAAGAAAATAGTTTCATTTTCAACCTGCAAACATGGATTATTATTTACAGGAAGTTAAATAGTTGATATTTTAAACAAAAAAGATGAAATTTTTTATGAAAACAGATGAAATTTCAATCCAAAAAGACGAATTTTCTATGAAAAAGAATTATTTTCAACAAAAAAAAATCCAGTTTTCAACAAGATATTAGTTTAAAAATTAGTCAAATTTTCTGATAAAAAAGTTTAAATTATAAGAAAAAAATGGATAAGTTAAGTTTGCATAAATAAAACTCATTCTCAGAAAAATACGACTTTTCAACAAATAAAAATATTATAATCAAAAATAAAAAATGATAAATTTTCAGTAAAAAAAATTTGAACCAAACAGGCGACTTTTCAATACATAAAGATTCTTCAGTTTTAATCAAAAGGATAGATTTTCTGTAAGACAGATGAATTTCAAACCCGAAAATATGAATTTTCAATCAAACGCTTGCATTTTTAACGAAGAAATTTCAGATCAAGCAGATAAGCTTTCTACTACAAAGGACGAATTATCAACCAAAAATGGAAAATTACATTTTCTGTTAAAAAAATAAAATTGAAAAAAGGAATTTTCCACCAAAGAGATGAACCTTCAAAGGAGAAAATAAATATTCAAAAAATTAGTTAAACTTTAAACTAAAGCAAAAATTTCAAACTCAAATAAACCTTCAAATGGAATGGGTTAATTTTCAGTTAAAACATGTAATTTAAAAAAAACAATTTCAAGTCAAAGACAATTTTCATGTAACTGAAACAACTGAAAAAGGCATATGAATGCAAGGCAAATAAATTACTAATAAGAATTAATATTCAAAAACCAAAGTTTTAATCCTGTATCATTTTAACGCCAAATCTTTTATGAACGGAATAAAACAGTTTCAAATTCTAATTCTCTTACTCCTGAATGTTGTCCAAAGCACCTCTTATAGAAATTTCCTTAAATTTCCCAAATTCTTTTCAAAATCCTTGATTTTTCTCCCACTTTCTCTTAATAATAAAAGTCCCTAACTTTTCCCAAATTTCAAGGTGTCCTTTGACTTACGGCCACACTGATATTTCAATTAATGTACAAAAAATGGTAAGAATGGGACAATAAACTGCTTAAAATACATTCACTTTTTGTTACCCGTAATTTATAATGTTGATGTACTGGTGTACTATATTGATGTACATCGTACTTGAATAATAATTATTTTTAAATAAAATCTCTTATAAACGAAATAAATAAAATATTTTAAATTTAATATCCTTGCCACTTATTTGAAGTGCTTCTTATAAAAAATCCCTGACTTTCGCGAGATTTTTTTCGTAATTGCTGACTTTTTCCCTGCTTTCCCTAACCAATAAAATGTTCTGGAAAAGAAAATTGGATTTTTTAAGTGATTTCTTTTTTCATTTCATATATAATTATCCTTTAAACAATACTTTCCTTATATGATTAAAGTTCAAATCTGTTCTACTTTGAATAGTTTATCCTATGATGTAATAAAAGCTGTCGTCTGCTACGGCATCCTTAGGAGCAATGAGAAAACGGGTAGTATCAGTGAATTCGAGCTTCAAATCGGGAAACCAGATTTAAAACAACACAGAAAAAACAAAAGTTAGAATTTTTTCAGGCATTACTTGCAAACGGTTAAAGATTAAACATATTTCGGCGAAAGTTTC
The DNA here is from genome assembly GCF_010883055.1 of Belonocnema kinseyi. NCBI lineage: Eukaryota > Metazoa > Arthropoda > Insecta > Hymenoptera > Cynipidae > Belonocnema > Belonocnema kinseyi. The sequence continues at coordinate 70,361,009 of NC_046666.1, read as the reverse complement.
ACGGGGGTTAGGAGAACAATTCTGATCTAGTCTACTGCATCACGATGAAGTGAGCAAATTTCGGTAACGTATGTAGAGTCAGCAAACAGAAAATACGAAAAAGAAATTTGTTAATACTGATATATCTCCTCCGAAATCCGGAACCCCGAATCGATGTAAACTTTATCTTTCGTTTGTTTGGTGCAAAATTGTGCCATTTTGAATGTTCTAACTTTCAATTTTTCGTTTCTGATTGATGAAGTGTTTGGAAGTATAAAAAATCTCTCTAGTAAAACTTGTTTGGAACTAGATAGTCAAAAAGTTGATGTTTCTATAAAAAATGAAATTTTATCCGCAGCTATTGAAGAATTTTTCAACTTATCTCAGGACTTAAGTTTTTATTTAAAAAGCTCATCTAAAATTTCTCATCTTTCATTTATCTCATCCACTTCGTGTATGAACTAAAGCAAGGGCTGCTATAAAATACTTGGAAAAGTACTTTTACGATTAAGGAAAAGTAAAAGACTAGAAAGGAATAAAAAAGGGGTTGGAAATACGAACGCAGGAGGAATCGAGTAGAGATGGGAAATGAGAGAAAAGAAGTTCCGGCTTCGTTGCGATTTCATCGGCACGAAATTGCAACCGGAAACTCAATGGCCGGGACTTACAGCCCGTATCACAGTGCAAAGTAAACTCAATCGATCTTTAAGAACTCTCTAAAAATCACCACAGTCTTTTCCAACTTCCATTGTTTCGTCTTTGTACGTGTTTCTAATCTTCCCTGAACGAGAGCCACAGTTATTAAAAGTATTAAATGAAAAAAAAAGATCTCAGCAGATTGGAAATATTTGTGAAATTAAAGAAGAGAATTGAGAAAAGACAACTGTTTTTGTAAATTTATCCACTGAATACCTAATTTATTGAGATTTAATAAAAAATTAAAGCCGTTTTAGAGATCTCCTGCTCCACTGATACCCCTTATCTTCCATCTTTCACAAAAAATTTGTAGTGGCACTTTTCGGCCCTCACATAATTTTTCAAAATCTCTTCAAAACAATTGAGTTACCTTGAATCTTTCGAAATCCTTTGAACCATATTAAATATTTAAAATCCCATAAAATCTCTCATAATCCTTTAAATTCTGTGGAAATGCCTTAAAATGTCTAAGAATTGGTTAAAATCCTTAAAATCCCGTTAAATATTTTTAAATATTACGAGATTATTTCAAATTTTTGAAATCCCTTTAAGATTCATTTCAATATTTTTAATGCGTGGGAACCTTCCCGATTGTCTTGATATTCATTCATCTTTTAACAGATAATAACGCATCCTTGTTTAGCACAAATGAATATTTTATATAATATTTCACACTATGTATAAACTATCCATAATATTTTTGCCTGGGACCTTGCATAATATTGAACCAGTCACTTAATTTCCTATCAAACCTAACACTCATTTTGCTACCTATCATGTATGGTTTTCATTGCTTGTAGGGGCTATCCATTGACTTCGCACTCTTATAGGAATTGTCAAACTTTGCTTCTCTCTACCTTGTCAAACGCTTTTTCTAGGTCAACGTACGCACGGAAGACTTTTTTCCTCACTCTGAAACTTTTTTCTGTGATCTATCTCAAACTAAATATTTTATCCGTACATTACTATACCATTAAGCCATTTTCCTTTCGGGGTAAACGTGACTCACTCAGTGAGCAAGAGAGTAATGTGGGGAATAGGGCTCGGAATAGAGTAATGAGGGAAATAGGGTATAGATTTTAAGATTGATCTATAATTCCCGTGTTACTTATTTAAAGAGCACGTTCGTTCCGAAACACTGCTCCGACCTAGGTTGCTGATCAATCTCTTTAGCGATCACCTTAAGCAAATACAGAAAAAGGCTGGCGTTATATTTGTTGCAGCTCAAATTTCATTAGTCTCCCAATGAGCAGTTGAAACAATTTTCAAGTTTCAAATGTATTCCTCTGAACGTGGGTGCACATCTGGGCATCTAGGGGCAAGTATCATTTGGAGACTGAATTTTGGCTTAATGCCGAGGGTTCGGGAATGCTGAACCGCGCTGTCAGCCACCTTATCACCTGTCAAAGCAACTGTTCGCATTGCTATATTAGTGATATTAGACTAAATAATTGTTAATAAGAAAACTAATTGAAACAATATTTGCCTAATTTTCAACTTACTTTCATTGAACAGTGTGTACTAGTCACTTAGAATAAAATGATAACTTCCTAATGCAACTTCCAAATGTTAGGTTAGTCATGGCCGTCGATATTTACACTAAAGCCGGGATGTGTAGAAAAAGTCATGACTGTCTACACATACAATTAGCTATTTTCTCTTTAACCACCAGATAACTTCAGTTTTTTGAATACCGGAAATCTAGAGGAAATTTCTTCAAACGAACAGGCATCAATTAATATGGGTCACGACCTAGTTTCTACATCCCGGCTTTAGTGGTTTGAATGTCATGTAGGTTTTGACTAACCTAAGATTTGGAAATTATACCACGCCAAGTACAATTTTTATTTCAAGACACTAATACTCACTGGTGAATGAGAAAAAACAGTGTCTAAATGATGCTTTTCCCGTAGATTCTCCGAATGTACCTGTGTGTCTCAAATTTGTTGTAACTCACTTGAACACCGATTTCGGTGTACAATGGAGGATCGGCGATTTTCTGTGAAGTCCCTCAGAAAGTCATCATGTAAAGCTTTCAAACCCAGTCTATTAGTATCTAAGGTCTTTTGCTTTAGGCGTAATTCACTCTAATGAAACTCTTTTTTGAAACTATTTGTCGTCACAATTATCTGACCTTACATACTTCTTTAACTCAATTACATCCATGCATTTTTTCATGCAAGCTCTTGTGTTTCTGCGTGGCTTCTTATGTCTCTTCGAATTAGGGCCTCAGTCACACATTCTAACCATTTAATTCGTGGCCTGCCCCTGGACGCACTGCCATTTACATTACCTTGATACACTTGTTTCGTTTGTCGTTCATCTTTTATTCTCTCAATGTGCCTGAACCATCTCAACCGATTTCTTTCTCATATGTCAACTATTGTCTCTTCTGCACCATTCTTTGAGGATTCTCTCGTTACTAATTTTGTCCATCAGTGCTTTCCTGCATATTATGCAGGAAATTTCATGTCAATCGCGTTAATTTTACTCTTATACTTTACCTGATATGCCCATGTCTCACTAATGTATAGAGTAATCGATGCAAATGTAGAATTATGTATTGCAATTTTATCTTTATTTGATATATCTTTACTTCTGATAATGGGCTCTGCTCTACCGAAAAGCGGCTTACCCTCGTTTATGCGCCTATTTAACTCATCATCTATCCTTCCATCACTGATTAATAGGCTAGGAAGTTAGACTTACTTATCAACTTGTTCTATTCTCTGTTCATTTAAGACAATGTTGCATGATTTTCTCACTCTTTTCTTCGAACCAAATCTTCGATTTATTCTGATGTAAAAACTTTATCATCTGCGAACACTGGACCACCTACCCTTATCATATCTTCAGGAATCCCTCAAAATCCATGAAAATATTTTAAAATCTCTAAAAATTGGCTCAAATCCTTTTAAATCTGTGAAATATTTGGAAATATTGTGATATCGAATTTCATGCACTGTTAAGAAGGTTTGCAATTTTAATATACATCTGTATATTAAATTAAAAACCTCAGTATACGAAATCGCCATTAAGAGACTATGTATATTAAATTTTATATACAGCATATTGATAATTTATTTGAAAAGACGGATATTTGAACTTTACACAGATTAGAAACAATTTTGGCAATAGTCCAAAAAGCAAATGATCAATAAACCTAATCCACGACAATATGTACACACTTTAAAATTCTAACGTTCATAACGAATTTCAGAAGAAATTCCCCCTGTACGTTGCACTTTAATTATAAGTAAGTATTTAGTCAACGAATAAAAAAAATCGTTTGAAATCCTGGAAATTCTGTGAAATATTTGAAATTGCCTTAAATGGAGTAAGGTCCATAGGAATCCATAAACAAAATTGTTAAAACTATGGAGATACCATAAAATTCGTTCACCTTGCGTGAACTCGTTCGAAATCCTTGAAATGGCTTCAAGTGTTCGAAATCCTATTAAAATTCCTTACAGTCCATGAAAATCTCTCAAAATTTCCAAAAATCAGTAAAACTCCTTTAAATTCTTTGAAATATTTGGAAATTCTTTAAAATTCTTTAAAATTCCGTGAAAGCATTCAAACTGCTTTTGAATCTCTTAAGATATACTAAAATCCCTTAAAATCCTTTAAAATATTTACAAGTTATTAGAAATCTCGTGAAATATTTGGAAATCTTATGTTATAATTCTTTAACATTTGGGAATATACTTCTGCATCTCTTGCATTCTTTAAATACCGTAATTTCTTTTTAATATTTCAATACGTCTCAAAATCCCAAAAAATGTTTTTAAATTTCTCCAGGTTCTTTGAAATTCTTTCCAATATGTAGAAATCATCCTTGATTCGCTCAAATCTCTAGAAACTCATCGAAATCCTTCGGTAACTTTTGAAAACCCGTAAAATCTCATAAAATTCCTAAAAAGCTTTAAAAATCTCATTTAATTTTGTAAAAAATTTCTTAATTCTGTGATAATTATCAGTAGACCTTTCAAATTTCTATAAAATTCCTTGAAGTCTGTTGAAATCCTTTGACATCGCTAAAAATCTTTCAAAATTTCTTCTACAGTGAAAATAATATTGATGTATTGACAGAATTTATTTCGAGTCTGGTCATAAGTGTTTATTTTTTCAGAAAAAACCGCATCTTTCTAGCATTATTTAAGGAGAATACAAATGTAAATAATAATAATAATAATAAGTTGTTTAAATATCTGATTATCAGTATAGAGTAATATTTTTTGTAAAAAGAATAACTTCACGTCACGTATTTCGTGACTAACTGTGAAGAGAAGTGTGAAGGAACAACTCGATACACCTAATATAGACGATTCTTAATAAAACGTACTCATGGGGTTTTTCCTCATCGGAAATACGGGCTAACCTTCGTGGGCCTTGTATGCATGATAAATCGAAAAAAGGTTTCGAATGCATTTTTGGATCCCTCTAATGCATATCCTGTCCGACTGGAAACGAATTCGGTCTATTATTGATATATTGGCTACAACAAAACTATCACGTAAGAAGTTGGGAGAAATATCTCGTTTAAGTATAAATTGAGTATAAACCTGGAACATGAAATCATAATTTATAATTATGATAAAAATGAAGACTTGTTAATAAGCATTGGACTGTGGCCTAGTAAAGCCGTACATACGTGGCGTCGACGCATGCTTCCCCTTTCGGGATTTTACAGGTCACGCTGGTTGGCCGCTTTGTCCTTGCGGTCGTGTGTTCGTAATTATACCTGGCCAACTATCTAGGAGTCACTATAACCGACTACCGGTCGGCAATTCTATTTTCACGTTTTGCCGGACTATAATTACGAGTGGGCCGCATGAGAACGTAGGAACTTCCGGAAGACCTTTCCACTGAGAGAGGAGCTACTGCCTGCTTGAAAAAATCGAAAACTCCTAGTTATCCGGAATCACAAGTGCAATTAAAACCGAATTAATGTTATCCAATCATCATTATTTCCTAAATTAGATATTCAAGCCAGTTCAATTTAAAGTTTGCTTTCCTCATTATTCAAAAGATAAGAAGTACATGTAGTACACGGCATATAAAGTTGAATCAATTATTCGGTACGATACACCTAAAATATGCTCAAATTAATAAGAAGACGCGATACTTGGTGTACATGTTATTTTTAAGTTAAAAAGGTTTAGCATAGAGTGAAAATAACTTTTTCAATGACTCAACTTTATTAAAAATGGAGCCTATTTTCATAAACTAAATTTTTGTTTTAAAAAATATATGAGACTCGAGAATGAAATCGAGGTAAAAGTTGGTCTTCTTGAAGATACCTACAAAAAGTTCGATTCACATTTTTAGATATTTTGAAGCGCTATTTAAGTAATTCATAAAATGTGTATTTTTTCGGAACATACTTAATAGCATTATCTTCTGACTGGTAGTTTTTGTAAATATTCAAAACTTACTCCACATAAGTTTGTTAGTGACATTCATTTTTTTAAGAATTAATAATTTGGGTCATAATCCCCAATTTTTAAATATTATTCAATTTATCTCAATACAAAATCTTTAAGTCTAACGAAATTTGCAATAAAATGTGAGAGTATTTAAAATTAACGGTGTAATATCCAAAATTAAAAAGAACATTTCTTATGAATATTTAATATGTGATGGATATAAGACTTATGCTTGGTTTAAAAAATAGGCGCGAAATAGTAATCACGTTTATATGTACTTTTGAAACTGTTTTTTAATTTTAAAAAAAAATTAAACATTTTTTACATTCTCTTTATTTTTTACATTCTGATTCTAATGAGAAGAAAATAGTTTGAAGGGAAAAGTTTACTTCGTAAGTTTTTATAAAATACCCACGTTTTGAGAGCCCTAAGTCAATAAAAATGATTTTCACAAATGTGTCTGTATGTATTTATATATGTACGTATCCTGTTGGCATGATCAATTACGGACGACTGATCCAATTTGATTGAATTTAGGTAAACTGTTTTAAGGTATAAAAATAAATAATTAACTAGTGTTCTCCGTTAAAAATGCCTATTTTGTATTCAAAAATTCGGATTACCAGGACAACTATACAAGGTACGAAAAAAATGTTTAAAACCGAAATTGTTCATCCCAAATATATGGACAAATTCACTTCCGTCCATTTTTTTGTGAGGCGCATATTTTCATTTTAAACGTAAAATTTGTTATTACAAATAAAAATAAAAATCTATTTTGCGTCCAAACTATCCAAGATATGAAAAAAATTTTTTACAAAAATTATTAAACACAAAAAATCTAAAAATTTGTTGCATTATTTTTTGACAACACGCGTAGTTTTCGTTTTATAGAAAAAAATAGCATTAATACAATTAAAATAATAAATGCATTAAAACCTTGCCATGGCATTGTGTGCCCAGCTTACGCTCTTAATTATTTCTCGAAAACTGGGAGAGATCGCATTTTGATATTTACAAGGTTTGTAGAGGAAATTGTGAGCCAACTATATGTAAGAAATGAAAAAAATTAAAAGTGGGTTTTTTCTGAAATTCAGATTAAATATTAGGTTTTGAAAAATCCAAGAAGTTTTTGCAATTCTTTTGTTCAAAAAATATTTTTTCATAACTGCCTCTTACTGCAAATAATTAAAAAAATCACCTTTAATATCATTAAACTCGGGAAAGTTACGAAAGTTTATGAAAAAGACCAACATTTTCAATTTTAAATACCTTCTAAGTTTTTTGATCTTGTCAACAATTATTTTAACACCTTTTTTTAACGCCATAAAGATCGGATACTAGAATTTTCATCAAAATTAGTAACAATAGCTGAAACTCTTCAGTTTATTTTACAAGGAATTTGCTCATATATTATATCCATTACGAACATACATGCCAGAATAGGATTGAGAGTTTCATCTTTTTATTTAAAATTATTCATTGTTGTTATCTTTTCAATTAAAACCATTTGAAAATTCAAGATATTTTAATATTTTCAATTCTAAGCTTCAAAATGGATTACTGTTTCAACCTTAAATTTTTATCGAATTCATTTTGGAAGTTTCTTAATATTTCATTGTATATATTTCGAAAAGCTGTGTAATTAAAAACCTATACCATTGTTATTTCTTTTTGGGAATTGTTCAGTTTTCATGGCTTTAAATTTGAAATTATGAAATTTTGTATACCTAAAATGAAATCTGACTTATTAAAATTAAAATGTTTCAGTACTCAAGAATTAAATTGATAATAGATTTTATGCTTTCACGATGATTCATTTTGATAAAAAGAGATATTTCGGGTTTCACTCGTGTGAAAAACTACGAATTGTTTGCCGACGTTTCG
>NC_046666.1:70347936-70352918 GCF_010883055.1 Belonocnema kinseyi | reverse complement strand
CTAATAACATCAATAGGGACAATGGATATAATACCAATCCGATTTGGCTTTCCGTTCTCCCGGATTTTTTAAAAAAGACTTGATTGGCCAATCAAGTTCGACTAGCCCCCACGATGGGGCGCTCTGGCCAATCACAGGCATCGTAGAAAGTATACCTAAGAACATCATGACCTGATTCCTCAGTTTCAGGTCAGCCCTGAAGATGTGAACTACAATGTTCACGAAACGTCGGCAAACAATTCGTAGTTTTTTACACGAGTGAAACCCGAAATATCTCTTTTTATCAAGAATTAAATTGTTAATGTCAAATAGGAGGCAAATTTCTGTTCAGAATGTTTCAAGTTTGTCAAATTCCAGCAGTTTCAGTTGTTTTAGTTTTTAAAGGCTTAAAACTGAACTACTATTTTATTTAATGATCAACGTAAAGTTCTGAACAACAGGAAAACAATTTCTATGGTATAAATAAATTATTATCAAAAATATCTGCATATCTAGATAGACTCAAAGTTTTTATATAATTATAAAAAATTAAATCAAGTAAATTACGTAAAAATATGTTATTTGTCTGCGGTGTCGGACATGAGTTCATAGATTAATCAACCTTGCAAAATCAAGATAATTTTTATTCCGATGAAAACATGAAACCTATGCTTTCTCAGGAGCATTTTATAATCTGAAAGATTATAAAGCATTTTGTTTATTTTATAGGCTCTAAAGAAATGTTAAGTAAAATGTAGATTTTCAAAGATTTCAAATAGAAATAAACATTATAAAAGTTTTTTTAGGGATTTAGAAAGGTTTCGATATAATGAGATTTTTTTAAATATTCCTGAGAAAATTGAAAATTATTTTTATTTTGAAAAATTTATTTTAAGCGAATATTTAAAAAGAATGAAGTATAGTTCCAAAATTGTTCACAAAGAATCTTTTGATTGTAATGTGATTTTTTGAATTTTGTATAAATGTACGCAGATTTTGAAAAGAAAAATTAAAAGCTTTTTAAAATTTTTGGAAATTTTCTAGAAGAAAAAAAAACGTTTTGAGATTTCTCGGCAAATTTTTTATCATTTTTTTTATCTATTTAGAAAAAAGCCAATCATTTCAAAAGTAATGTAGAAGAATTCCCTAAAACAAACAAAGTTTTTGACACTAAAATAGCAGAAAAAACAAAAATTTTGAATAGAAAATTCCCGAAGCTATAAAATTACCCAATTGGAAAATCCCGAAATAAAAAAATTCCTGACAGTTTAAAACATTGCCGAATTAAAAATTTTGTAATCGTACCAATTACAAAATTATTTAAATAATACATAAATAACAAAATAAAAAAAAATAAAAAACTATAATTGCAATTTTCCAATGTTGGATATTCTATGAAGTCAAAAAAAATCTGGAAGGAATAATTAAAATAATTTTTTTGTTCGAAGAATTAATTTAAAAAAATTATTTTAGAACATTTTCAAACATTGCAAAAGATATCAAGTATTCATAAAAATTAGAAAGTTTAGAAAGTTAGACAAAATTATTTTAAAAAATTAATTAATAATCGTATGACAATTTCTAATGATTTTTTGTATTGAAAAATGAACTTAAGATAAAATAAGAAAATGTTTTTAAATATATCAAATGCTTTCCTTTCGAAAAAGAGCGTATAGTAGATTGTAAAGCAAAAATTTTCAATTGAGTAAGATTAACCACATTTTTTAAATGTAAATATTCGAGTGAATACCAAAAATATTTAGCAGAATTAGATAGATTTAAAACGAATTCAAACTTTAGAAGATTTTTAGAAATGCAGAGTTTTAAATATTTCAAAAAAAAAAGCTTTAGGGGCTTTAAAAGAATCTCGAAAGGTTTTAAGAGAATAAACAATTTTTCACCGAAAATTTATCAAATATCGAAAGAGAGAGTGTAAAAGAGAGAGAAAAAGAGAACGAGAACGAAAATGCATCTTAGTCTACTTATACTATTACATAAACCTTACTTACAATCTTTACGCTTCTAATCAAAGCGACTTCCGTTTCTTTTTTTTTCACTTTTTTCACATGCATTCTTTCATTCTTTCTCATTTGCCACTCTAGTCTCCTCCAGCCCCTTCATCCACTCTTCCTCCAATCCATCCTCCACTAGCACCTTTACCACATACGCTTGCCAGCTTCCTTTATCTGTCATTCCTCTCCTACACCCTTTCCATACATGCTCCCATGTTTCCTCCTCCCATTCAACTTATATACCTTTCTTGTAAACTCTCAATCTCTTTTCTTTCTTCCCATCCCCATATCTCTGCTCCATAACCCAATACCGGCCATCCCCTTCATTACTCCTGCTGCTTTTTCTTATCCTTTATCTTATACGAGCTCTATGATCTCCATTCGTTTGCAAGATCTATCCCAAATATTCAAGCACTTTTACTTCCTTTAACTTTATTTCCTTCCGTCTTCCCGCCCATTCTTTCTGTCTCCCCTTCCGTTTCTAACCCACATTATCTTTGTCTTTTATACATTTAAACTGAGCTGTTTCCCATCTAAGCATCAGAGTAGTTCTAGAAAGTTGCGGGTTTATCAGCCATTTTAAGTCTTTCACTGACTTTTTAGTTTGTAACAAATGTTAAATATTATTATGATTATTAGCTCAAGCAATTAAACGTCTATGTTCAATATGATCCATATCGAAAATTTGAGGGTTATTTGAAATATCTGTTTCATTTCAGAAAAATATACATATTCACATAAAAGAAAGGGATCATTAAAAAAAAGTACAAAAAGTACAAAAAGTACAAAGTAATCAACCAATGAGGAGCAAACTTTAGGGACCATTAATTGTACGTGTCAAACGTGAAGACAGTGTGTGTTTTTTGGCGACACACTTCAGCTTCCGTATTACGTGGTTCTCCATCATGTTGTCGCTCTTCCACTGTTGACTGCGAAATGCTAAGTTCAAACCTCCAAAACTTTTTAAAATTTTGTAACATTCTCTCTAACGTTTATTAACAGGGTTAAACCATCAAAAACCCTATCTCTTAGAATTTCTGTACATAAATTATAACTAAATCAATAAAAATCTGAGCATTCGAGAAAATCAGCAAAATTACTTTCCTGAAATTTTTTGGCAATTTTGAAGTAACAAAACACCTTTTCCGACAACTTAAGTCAAACTTTTTTATTCCATTTAAAATTGATGTTACATAGTGACTGATAACGAAAGTAACAAAAAGAAAAAAAAAGAAAATTCGCGAAACCCGCAACAATTAAATTTTTTGTCAAGATAAATATAACACAACACCATTTCTAGCCACAGAAGTCACCCCTTCTTATTCTTCTCAGAATTTCTATTAGGTACCTTGCAAACTACACTTAAAAAAAAATCTATTGAATTTTACATCTCTGGTGGATGTAAATAAAAGGACCCTCGTCCATCGAAGTAACTTTACGAATCTGTTGTGATATTCCAATTCGGCCGATAATTTTACACGCGAAAATGTAAAATTCATTATGTGAAAGAATAAAATAAAATAAAATTGATCACGGCGACAGGTTTTGAACACTTGAAGCTCAAACTTCGTAGAATTTCATGGAGATTGAAGAAACACAAGCCGGACACGTTACCATTTACCTAAAACACATAAGATACTATGGGTATTTTTTTGATGTTTAAATATTCCGTAACAAAAACATGAAATGTACGTTTTGAATAACCGCATTTTTTCCGTTTCAATAGCAGAAAATGTGAAAGGCCAAATAGGAATAGCTCGAATTCGGTATATTTTTGTGTGAAAGATGTCAAAAAAGTTGAACATAGCTGTCAATTTTCTCACATTAAGAATAAAAATGCTCTAAAATTGAAGGATGAAGGCATCGATAAACAACGAACACGAGAAACGGTTTCGTATTCACATATTATATGATTAATTATTCTACATTTTAAATTAATTATAAATCAAAAATTTTACAGTTTCCGCCAGGGTAAAATTAAAAATCTCGATGTAATTTTTAATCACAGGAAAGTGATTTTTCCGAAAAAATGGTATTTTTACACGCTGCGACTGAATTTTCCCTTCTGAATGTAAAGTTCGTACGAGGGAATGTGTAATTTTATTTTTATCGAGTGTGTGATATTACACTGCTGTTTGAGGGTCCTTTTATTTACATCGCTAGCGGATGTAATTTCACATACTTTTGTAAAATCACACAGTGAGGTATGTGATATTAACAATGATACAATATGTAATTTTCCGAAACTTTGTAATTTTACACAAATCTTTTTTTACCATGTAGGAAAATTTCTTTCTTTAAAATTCGCTAGCAAGATATAAACAACAAAGCAAATTTTCTTACAGAAAAAGTCACCCTTTTCGATTCCTCTAAGAATTTATGTGATATAACTTGTAACAAAAATAAGAAAAACTTGAAAATTCACGAAATCTAGAGAGTTTACTTTCTTCAAAATTTATGAGTGAGCGTAACATAAGATAACAAATTTACTGACAAAAAAAGTTTCTCCTTTCGATTCCTTTCAAAATTTCTGTTTCATAACATGCAAAAAAATTCACAAAAAAACTAAAAATTCGAGAAACCGAAAAAAAATGTATTTCTTCAAATATTTCTGCAAGATTAAAATAACACAATACCTTTTCTAAAAAAAAGGCGAGCTGCTCCAGTCTTTTCAGAATTTCTGTTACATGTAGTATCACAAAAGTTATAAAAAGACTGGAAAATCCAGCAACCCAGCAAAATTTGTTTCTTGAATATTTATTTGTAAAATTAAAATAACACAACACCTTTTCTAATTACCAAAATCCTTTTTTTCGTTCCTCTGGTAATTTTTTTAAAATAAATTTTTTTTAAATGACACAAATACTGAAAATTAGAGAAATCCAGGAAAGTACGAGGGTAGTTCAATATGTCCTTAGAATGAAGTATAAAAACAATTTTTTTTGGGTAAATTTTTTTTTATTTTTCAACATAATCTCCTTGGAGCTCTAT
>NC_046666.1:70346471-70347836 GCF_010883055.1 Belonocnema kinseyi | reverse complement strand
AACTTGATTGGCCAATCAAGTCTTTTTTAAAAAATCCGGGAGAACGGAAAGCCAAATCGGATTGGTATTATATCCATTGTCCCTATTGATGTTATTAGGGTAAAAAAAGCAAAATGAAAGAAGCAAATGAAATACGACGAAGGACGGCCAACATTTTACGCCAAGCTCAACTTCCATCCTCAAACTTAACAAAAAAGAAAAAACCGCAATTAAAGAACTCAATCAAAATAAAGATATTATAATATTACCCGCAGACAAAGGCAACACAACAGTAATAATGAATAAAGAAGACTATAACAACAAAATCATGGACCTTCTAACTGACGATACATACAACAAACTTAAAAAGGACCCCACAAAAACAATAGTCAGTAAAACAAAGACTCTAAACTTGACAGCCAAACAATATCCAACCTAATTCCTACTAATCCCATCTCTACAAAACTTTACGGGCTCCCAAAAATCCACAAGGAAAACATTCCACTCAGACCGATCGTCAGCGCAATAAACTCATTTGACTTTATTAAAAAGATACAACAGATTCACATTCAAACCCAAGACATCATAGTGCCAATCTCAGATACAATTAATATTATTAAATCTTTCACAAACTTCCCTTCCGAGCTTGTACCTTTGATAGAACAATGTCTCAATAATACTCACTTCTCGTTCAATAACCAATTCTACGAACAAACCTCAGGGGCAGCAATGGGATCCCCTATCTCACCTGTAATAGCCAATGTTTTTATGGAACATCTAGAAACTAAAATCTTTAACCAAGCCAAACTTAAACCAGAATTCTGGTTCCGTTACGTTGATGACACATTTCTCATCTGGCGACATGGACGAGATGAACTAAATAAGTTTTTCGATTTTATCAATCAATTACATCCTAATATCCAGTTCACCATGGAAGTCGAAAAAAACGGAAAATTGCCTTTCTTGGACGTATTACTTTACAAAAAATCTAATAACACATTAGGACATGAAGTTTACAGAAAACCCACGCATACAAACAGATACTTACATGCCTCCTCCCACCATCACCCATCTCAAAAACAATCGGTCATCAACTCCCTTGTATACAGAGCTGTCTCCATAACAGACAAAGATAACTTACAAAAGGAATTACAAAACGTTAAACAAATGCTAATACTGAACGATTACACAAACAAACACATTGATAAAGCAGTAAGAAAACACACTTAAAAAAGCAAGTCAACACAACCTACGAAAGAAAGAGAGAGAAAAATGTCCACCACTCTACCATACATCCAAGGTGTCACAGAACAAATAGGAAGAATTCTCAACAAACACAACATCCAAACCATATTTAAACCACCTGCGAAAATAGGACAACTACTA
>NC_046666.1:70344843-70346371 GCF_010883055.1 Belonocnema kinseyi | reverse complement strand
CAACACTAAACATAGTTGTAGTAAGTGCGGTTCAAAACAACAGAACGCGCAGGGCTCCCGACAATGGGTCGGCCAACAATGCCGACCAATCTAGAGCTGGGGAAGTCAATGAAAATGGATTCAATACGATGGATCGGCGGGATCTCGTGACCTTTGGGTGGACGGAGCGACTGAATCACGACTTGCTAGACTGCGACGATGCGAGTGTGGCCCGTGAACGGGGTACATGGCACGGCTGCATGCTCTGTGGTGCGAAAAACACCCTGAGCTATCGCACTTTTCGCAGCAACGTCTGCGAAACCATGCTAAACTACTCCGTAAAAGAGGCTATGTAAGCAGAACGCCTACTCTACCACAGCTAGAACCGTAAAACAAAACCAACGGCTGATCATAAGACCAAAAGACGAATGCATCAACTTGCCATAAAGATAGGCTGGACAAGACAGTACGCGTCCCGCATTCAATGTGTGATTGACTACATCACATCTGGCAGGAATTTCACCGCCAAGGTTCGAAAGTTCGCGCGCGAACTCTGGACCCGTTATCACACACTTAACAAGTCAAAGCTGCTGACCATCAGGCAGCATATTTTTGAGAGAATACGGATACTATCTAGCGCTAAGAGAAGTCTAGAGCGAAGGGAGAGGTGGGTCAGAGAAAATCAACAGTTTCTCTCTGACCCATCTCGACTCTTCCAAGACCCTCCAGTTACTCTCGAACACCCACCCAAACCAGAGGAGGTCGAAGTATTTTGAAGAGAAGTCTACGAAGTTCAGCATAGACTGGACGCAGACTCAGAAAATATAAATAGCTTCAAGGAGTTATGTGTTGCCCTCATTACACCTGATAAAGAATGCCCACCCATCACTACCGAGGAGGTGAAAAAAGTATTAAGAGGGATGAAGAACTATTCCGCACCGGGACCAGATTGTATCAAAACCTTCTGGTGGAAGAAGTTTTCTTCAACCCATCAGCATTTGGCCCGTATTTTCACCTCATATTTGAAGTCGAAAGAGCCGATTCCAGAGTGGTTGGTGGAAGGGCGCACAATACTCCTGACGAAAATAGGCAACTTTATAAGATATTCACAGCTATCCTAAATGATAGGATTGTTCGGGCAATTGAACCTGTGTGGCAAGAAATGTATGAACAACGAGGCTCAAAGAAAGGCGTAGCCGGATGTCGGGAGAACCTACTCATCGATAGATGTGTCTGCAAAGATGCAGCATGCTACCAGCGTGACCTATCGATGGCCTGGATTGATTATCGGAAAGCTTTCCATTCTACATCCCATAGACTTATCATCTGTCTTTTGGAAATCTTAGAGGTTCATCCGCAAATAGTTGGGTGCATAGATAGATTGATGCCGCTTTGGAAAACCAGATTTACTATCTCATCTGGCAAAAATCGTGTGACAACTAACTAACTAGCTCTGGGGATTGTCGAACGATATACTAAGGAAATTGGAATGGAATTTGGGTTAGACAATTGCGCCAAGGTTTATTTGAAGCGAGGAAAACTTAATGGC
>NC_046666.1:70339367-70344743 GCF_010883055.1 Belonocnema kinseyi | reverse complement strand
CCGTTGCTAAGGCAGGGGCAGATGTGCCATGAACTGAGTACAATTCATTTTTTATCTCATATGGAGTTAAACCCTTTAAATGAAAATGTTTGATTACCGCTCGGAACTCGTTTTTTTCCATTTTTCTTAACGAACCATTTTTTTTTTTTCAATTGGTTATAAAAACACGTAAACTCAGAAGATGTGGACTGTGACTGCACCATATATCTAGTCGGGAGTGGTGCTGACTGAAAACAGATGATTTGGAGCGATTCGCGCTCCATCTGTTGGTCATTCTAAGGACTTATTGAACTACCCTCGTATCTGTTTTGAAAAATTGTTGCCGAGATTATAATAACACAACACTTTCTGTAACAGCCAAAGTCAATGAACAAAATCTTTAAAATCTGCCCCAAAACTATTAAATTCCAAGCATGCCACCACAAGTAATGCATTATTTCTTGAATGTAATGAAAAATAAAATAATACCCAACTTCTGTGACATTTCTTAAATTTTGAAGCTGAACGAAAGTTTGCCGTCATTGGTAACTTTTTTTCTTTGCTCTTTTTTTTTAAATGTCTCAGAAGTTTTCGTCAAACTAAAAGCCTGTCGATTGCATTCCTCGTTGGAAAACCTACCCAAAATATTCGACTTTGACTTGAGTTCAACTTGGTTATGTCTTGAGTTCGTCTCCAAGACATCGATGTCTGGCTGCGTCTCGAAACGACAAGTTATACGCATTTACTTGTCTCAAGTCGAGCTTTGTCTTGGCTGAGATTATAGGCGTAAACTTGTCTCAATACGAACCTTTTTCGGCTCGTAAATGAGATAACACTTAAAAAGTATAACACTTAAAAATTTTCTTCAAAAAAATAAAAATTGTAACTTTCTGGAAGGATCTTCTAAGCCGTTAAAAATACGTAAAGACAAACAACATTTTCGCTATCATCGCTAAACAAGTATAATACAAATGAAAATCCGTAAATAAGTTGATGGAATATATATATATAATAAATAATATAATTATTATATAATAAATATATATATATATTGTAATTATTAACAAATGTTGGCTTTTATGATAGTCAGAATGACCCCTTTTTTAGGAAAGGTATACACTCGAAGTTATAAACCACTCGTGTTGGGGTGATAAAAATTCGATTCACGATATCAATTTATGTATTCAAGACATAGAAACTTGCCTCCAAGATGTAAATTGAAGTCTGGCTCTGTCTCAAAACTGAGACATGCTCAAGTCGAACTTTTCAACTTCGGTATGTCTTGATTGGGGGCAATTCAAGTCAAACTCAAGTCGAAGCATTTTTACTCGGGCATTTGCTAACAACAAAATTCATTCATTTCGATTCCTCGTCGATATTCCATCCCTATAAACTTGCATTCTTGATCATGTGTCATCAAGTCTACAATAAGTGAACACCTTCGCCAATAAAACAGTTTCTTGTTTTGTTTTCTTTTAAAATTTCTGTTGCATAAGCTGTAACAAAACTAAAAACTGAAAATTCGAGAAGACCATCAAATTCCACTTCTGAAAATTTAAAAATAACATTAGACGGAGAGAAATTTCAAAGAGATTAATTCACAGAGGCGCGTGATTTTAGAACTGCAATTTTTCAGTGCTCGAAAGTCTCGGCCTCTATGATTTAAAGCATAGAATTTTAGATCTTAGAGAAATTGTTAAGCAAGCTTAACCTAAGACATTCCCTTTAACAACAAGAAAGTTACTCTTTTCGGTTTCTTTTCGATTTTTTGTTACATAAATTTCTAATAAAAAGAACAAAACAAAAAACTGAAAATGGGTAAATCCAAGAAAAATTTTGTTTTTGATAATTTTTTAGCAAGATTTAAAAAACAAAACACATCTTTCTACCAAAAAATTACCCTTTTCGATTCATCATAGAATTTCTTTTTTCTAACTTGTAACAAAACAAACAACAAACTGAACATTCGCAAAACCCAGAAAAATTGCTCTTGTGAAAGTTTTAAAGCAAGTATTACAGGAGATAACACCTTTTCAGAAGCAACAAAAGTAAAAAAATTACAAAAAAACTGAAAATTTAAGGAACCCACAAAAATTTCTTTCTTGAAAATTTTCTGGCAACAATAAAATACTACAAAACTTTTCCTAACAATAAAATGTATTATCTTAGATTCTTATAGAGTTTTCGTACATAATGTGCGACAAAAGTAGCATGGTGGTGTCTTTTTAAAAATGAGATAAATTTTCATTAGGACCTATTTGTATCCAGTTTACCGGAAATAATCCACTGTTTTCTAGAAATAAAGAAAAGCTAAACTGGCCAAAAGCTACCGAGGAGGGTTGGAAACAGAAATAATAATCATGCAAGCGAAATTAGTGTATTATTTCCTGAAAATCTAGGAAATCTTAAATACCTGTGTCGATTCTTCGACATTTAGCCATTTTCAAAGAATAGATCTAAATTTTTTGTTAAATAGGAACCCTCTGCACAGTTTTTCTTGAATGAAAAACTACCCAAAATATGTATAAAACATAAACTTCAATCATACGACCACAAGTAGTACATTATTTTTTGCAAATCATAAAAAGTGTAAATAATTTCTAACTTCTGTGACATTCGTGGATTTTTTTTTAAATTATGAAAAGTGTAAATAATTTATAACTTCACAGTGACATTAATTGATCTTAAAGAATAGATAAGACGTTCCTATCAAATCGAAACCTTGTATTTTGCGTTTCTTGGTGGAAAAACTACATACAAAATTTTGGAAGCATTAATTCTAATTCATTTTTGTATAGTTAGAAACAAGTATTCCTTTCCACAGACAAATCAGCTTTGCGGCAAGGAAATAGCGTTGAAATAGATTAAACAAATTTTGCTATTATTCATACATTTTCTAAAAGAAAACAGTTTCATTGAACATTCAATTTTATTACAAATGCATGCAAAATTGTATTGGAGAAATTATAAAAATAATCAAACCTACCACTGCGACAGAGTCTAAGACGTTTTTCAGAAGAAAACAGTTTTATTGCGTATTGAAATTTTATGGAAAAAAGTATTCTGTGGCAGCAATTTAAAACATTATCAAATTCACGACTTGAACAGAGGTTCACTTCAAAAAAAGGTTGTGGAATTTTAGTATGCTAAACGTATGTAAAAAGTGGACTCACGTGCAGCGGCGTGAAATTAGTATAGAAATGTCTAAAATTGTACAAAAGTGTAAAATTCTCAACTGAACTGAAATTGAATATGTGACGTTGAATAAAACAACGGAAAGTGGAAAATTTCTCCAAAATATCAACCTAACCTCAAATACTTAAATCATTAGGATAATATTAAGAATATATTTATAATTACGCAAGCTTATATGGAATAAAATTTATAATTTAAAATCAGTCACTCGCATTTATGCTTTCGCCGAAAGTGAGCTATAAAGTTTGCAAACTGAAATGTACGTTCGCTCATAGCACGCGAACGAGCGAGCGAAAAAAAAGCTCTATCGCGAAAATGATACAAATGTGGAATATTATACGGCCGAATGCAAAATCACTATAAAGTGAAGAAATTTTCTTTAGAAAATAGAAATTTATGCGCAGTCGGTCATTTTACCAGTCTGGGGAATTTTACTATGTACAACGTGAGTCCTTTTTGTACATACTCCGAACGTAGTGATTTTCAACACGTCGTATGAATTCATGCAAACTCATAGAATTAAACCTATAAGAGACCTCATTCAACACAGCATGTGGAAATTTTCTTTCTAACCTGTAATTTTAATGCATCTAAAGTGACATTTTATATGTGTAAATTTACACTTTGAAGTGCAATTTTAAAACGTATTTTTTACAGTGTTAGACATTCTGGAAACAAAATCGATGCATTCTTTCAGTACTTTTCAAATTATTTGAAAATATAAAAATGACTACTAAAACTTTTTAATTGTGCCAGGCGAAAATAAAAGCCAATTTTTATTGAGAAAACGTTTTTTAAATAATTAGTTTTAAAGTATATTAAATTTTATTATAAAAACTCGAAGTAATCGTTTGTAGAAAATTTAAAAATTATTAAAGGCACTAAAAATTGTATCCTGCCGATAAGAATAAAAAAACCATATCTCTGCCGTACAAAGTACAAAAATACATAAGTGATATTGCCGCTTAGGTCGACTTTTTCATTACTAACTTCACGAGAAGAAACCTAAGCGGCAATGTCACTTATGTATCTTTTTCGTTTGTATTCGCAGATCTCAGAACGCATAGATTTTTTTAAAGAAGTCGGTTTTATTATGCATTAAATTTTATCAGAAACTTGTAAAATATTATGTCGCGTCAAGTTTAAAAATTATCAAATTCATAATTTGGAGACGGATGAGGAATCTTTGAAAAAGTATTTCATACATTTTTTTAATACTGTTTCGAATTAATCAAAAGTATAAGAATGGCTACGGAAACTTTTTATTTAAATCCAGATAAATTTAAACCCAATTTTAATTACTCTAGCATAGCGCACAAAATTATATTAGGTATAAATGAGCCTGATAAAGGGATCTGTCGTATCGTTGTTATGCTTATGCAAAAGCCTAAAAATTTAGGCTTTTTTAAGCGAGAATTCTTAAATTGGCTTCAGGCTAGAATATAGGTTCGAAAATATGTATAAATTTCCAACTCAACACAATTCACAAATTTAACTATAAATGAACATACGCATTTGAAATTTTCAAAAAATAAGTCCTAAAGGTCCGTTCATAAATTACGTGAACTTTTTTTCTGAAATTTTTAATAACGTACCCTCCTTTGTGAGACAACGTAAGTTTTGACTCCCCGCTACAACCCCCTACCACACGTAATTTTGGCCAAATAAATTTTTTTGTTAATGTATCAATAAATAAATTATACAATATACAATACAATTATACAATACAATAAATCAATTATACGCCGGGAGCAGGTGCTAATCTGAAAAATTGCACCCGCTTCCAGCGAAATCGCGATAAAATTTCAGCCACGACCACGTCTCACAACCGTGAGATAGGTGGTTACAGTCTGTAAAGGAATCAATACGACGATCCAGCAAAATCTTCGTGCACCCTAAGAACACGGAGCGACCCAAGGACAACCGCCTTCTGCATTTTTCCTGCAAGTGTTCTAGCATATTGTTGACACGCAGGGATGCTTTTTAGGCTATTAGCAAGTGAAAGCTTGGCACCTCCAAGAGCGCCGATGATAAGGACGATCAGTTTAACAGAATATTCCGGGTACAATCGTTGCAACTCCGTTATAAAGTCTCGATACGTCTCTTTCTTTTCATTCTCCTTGGCTATGATGTTTTTGTCAGCTGGTGCCGAAAATTCGATAACGAACATAGTTCGCTTCTCGAAGTCAAGAAGAACCATGT
>NC_046666.1:70333374-70339267 GCF_010883055.1 Belonocnema kinseyi | reverse complement strand
GAAACCCTTGGTACAGGGACCCTCTATCCGCAACCCCAGGACGCGTTCGGTGGCTTTGTCATAGGCCCTTCAGTTTGATTCTAGAGGAATCAAAACCGAACCAATATTAACATAACAAATAGCATAAATAAATAACATAGCATAACAAATATTTGCCCCCCTCCCTGCCAAAGGAGTCTATGTAATTAATGGACGGCTACCTATTCCTCAAGAACTGATTTTAATTGCTATTACTCCTGATGTAAAACCCTAGTTTTCTGGAAATCATTATGACGCGTTACAAAAATATTTTCCAAAAATCGTTTTTGCGTAGACTGACCCGCCCTATTGCATTTTAAAACAAAATATTTCACAGAAAAGTTCAACTAATAAAAATGCTGAGATATTTTAAAAAAACGTTAATCCACAATGTGTAATGTTTTAAATGCTTTTAAATAATTTTTCAAAATAAAAAATTATTTTGATTATTCTTAGGAACCTCACAATTTTGTTTCTTTTTCTTCAAACCTTACCATTTCTTTAAAAATCTTCAAGTTTAAATTATTTTTAAATAGTTTCAAAATTTCTGAATATCTCTTAAACTTACTCAAATTTAAAAGTACATTTTTTAAGCTAACAAAAACTGCAATAAAAAAATGCCACAAAAATGCCCCATATGGCCTAAAAAGAATGATGTTCATTAATTTTTCTAAAATAATATATGGCAGAATTGCAAAATTTTGCTTTAAAATCTTTTACACACTTTCAAGAAATGTTAGGATATAATTTAAAATGTTTTGTGAGCATGTTTCAAGTTTCTCTCAGAATTCTTTACAAAAAAATCATTCAAAAATTATCCCATGAACTTTTTCTCATTATCTTGACACCCTGGAAAATTCAGTTTACCTAAAAACTCCTCCTGATAGCCTCCGAAAGCGAATAATAAAGTCAGGCGAGCTCGAGTTGGTGCTCGTGTAGCCTCCAATCGGAAACTCTAGTTAAATTAAAAAATCACATTTGTTCAATCCTACGGAAAAAATAATAATAAATCAAAGGATCTGGTATACGTGCATGTTTCTCCTAATGTATTTGTCGTGCCCAAAGTCATTGATCTGAAAGAGTTTTTCTGTGATTTTAAGAATTAAAATATTATAACTGATGTTATTTCAAATAGAAAAAAGATTTTTTATGAAAAATGTTAAAATTTACAACAACAAAAAAAACGTTAATTTTGACTATGTTTTTTGCAATTGAATTTTTTCAATTGCATTCAATTGCAAAAGACATGGTTCAAATTAATGTTTTTTTGTGTGAATTTAAAAATTTATCATTAAAAATAATGTTTTTTATTTGAAATGATATCAGTTATAATATTTTGATTTTTAAAATCATTGAAAAGATATTTTTTTCAGATATCTGACTTTCGGTTCGTCAACTACCTTAGAATTAGGTCAGCTATGCGTGGTTGATTTCTGTACTTTTTAAATAAAAGTTGGCTTATCATGTTTACAGTTCTCCAACGAATAATTATTGAAATCTTCATGATATAATATTTAATATTTTTATGAATTTGGCAATTCGTGGTGTGCATAAAAGTGCAAGGCATTCTAAAGAAGTCAGCAGTCACTTGAAAAGTTTTCCTCTCAATACGGTTACTTCAGCCATACAATAGGACGTTCATTGTCGCTGCCATTCTTTGTGCTTTTTTAGCCGTCAGTAATGCAGGTAAGTAATTACAATGTTCTAAAAATCATATTAATATTTTATTGAAATACTATATTATTATAAATTCAATAAAAATTTTAATTGTTTTTTTTTCAGGCCCAATTACCTAATGACACCTAATTCATAACGAGAAAATTTTTTTTTATTCAAAATAAATAAATAAAAATTTTAATATAACTTAAATTCTGAAGTTAACTGTCATAACAATTCAATTACATTTAAACTCATTAGAACATGATCAACATTTCAACCTTTTAATTGATTTTTGTATTTTTAATATTTGAAAATGAGTGTCATTTATTTTGTATTTTTTTAATCTTATAGAGACAGGACTTTGAAACCTAATCACTTCTGACTTAATCCTGATTTAAATAAAAGAATGATTAACACCCCGTTACTTACAATAAGAGGTAAAAAAAATTGTTTTTAACTTTATCGATAAGCTTCACAGAACAAAGTTCCGCACATTCACGATCGAAGGTGGAGACTGAACTTAGCCTATATTCTCGAAACGAGGTTCGATTACGGGGGTAAAGTGACTTTCGCAGTCACCTGTTTCAACTTTCTAGTCTAAGGTTGAAAACGCAACTTTCGACCCGCTGCGGGGGCATCAAAAGTCAGCTTTTTGATGCATGTGTTATGAAAAAATCATTTCTTTTCTTGAAAAAAAGTTTACTGTTTTAATTTTTTCAGCCTATTTGTTGGAGAATAAGAGCAGCCCAATGTATGAAAAATAATTGAATGCTTATCTCGAATTTTGAGATGACAAGATAAATGAATATAAAACCAGTATTGTTATTGTTATTATTAACTTCTTTTCTGATGAATATTAGGATGAATCTTGAACTAAATATTTGTATTTTTTAATGTAATTGGATTAATTATGATGCTAAACGACTTTTGCAAAGTGTTTTCTTACTAAAAAGATAAAAATATATTGTTATTGATATCAATAAGATATCGTTTAAGTAATAAATAATGCAGAATCGAATTCAAGTATGTAGCCTCAAGATATTTTACAACGTATAACGTAGAATACTTCTAATAAACACAACAAATTTATATTGCACTCTTCAAAAATGGTTTCAAATATTTAATGGCAGCAGAAAGTTTTAAAAAATTCATTATTCCAATAATTCTTTCGTCTTTAAGAATATTTTGAACCTTGAAGTATTTGACAAGTGCTAATGATTTTTATCGAAAATATCCTAACGCTTTCCGTTGGTTTAACCGATTAGGGCGTTAAGCATTTGGTAAATACTCACTGCTTGCGCGCGATCTCGGGTTCGTTTCCTAGTACTTGCGGATTTTTCAGTGCACTATGCTTTAGCGTCCTGATAGAAAAATACTGTTAATAAGTCTAAAAAATAATTGCGTAAATTCTTGATATTTATATGACCGATATTATTTTATTTTTCTAATAAATAACAAATATTAGTTTTATTCATCCATATTGGTGTGAGATTATAAAGAACCTGCTTTAATGCCATAAGTCCTACATGTAGTAGTTTAAGCTTTAAAAGAAGGTTTAATTTTTCATAAATACAGAACCTATTGTAACGTTAAACATGGAAAAACGGCCGATTTCAGACACTTTTAGCTTCAAAGAAGGTCTAAATTACATTGAAATTTCTGCTTATTTAGAACCTACTTTGCTGCTTCCAGCACCTGCTAAAGTAGTACTTACGGCTTCAATGTAGGGTCTAAATTTCGACTCGTGTTGCGTCTAATATTAACGCGAAATGTAAGAGATTTATATCTTTACATCCCGATCCAAAGTCTTACGCGGTTGACGCACTAATAATTTCGTGGTTAAAATTTTACTTCTATGCCTTGCCTCCTTTTTCTTTAATTTTACAATTTAAAAAAATATGTCGTAACATATAAGGCAGTAGAAGTTCTAGACTTAGCCCTGTCGCTAGCGCAAGCTTGGTATCTTGTGTTTTCTGTTCTGTTAGTTTGGGATCCATTAATTATTCATCCTTAGAGAAATGTACTCAAATCTTCTTTCAGGGAGGACATTCGTTGTGTAGAAGTCTTTCCCTGGTAACAGGCAGATTATCGGGGAAGCGTTTAAACGAAGGAGTGTCCCAGATGAATCGATTCCGATCTTGGTTGCTTCACTAACAGAGTATACCAGAAAGCAATACGAGAAACCTTTAAGATTGTGGAGGCAATATTGCCTTGAAGAAAAGGTTTTCGTATTTGACGGCGACCCTAAACATGTAATTACTTATTTTACCCTTTGCGGCATGGTGGGAATACCGTATTCCCATCTTTTTTCATATCATTTTTTGCGATTTCAGAGTAGTTTTTAGTAGATTTTACACAGTTTTTTTTTTAATTTCATGCTCGCAGGATGATAGAAAATTGAAATTTTTGTGCGAAGGGTCTAAATTTTTAAAATAATTGGTTAACACTTATATGCAAATATGAAAAAAAGCCTTTTTTGTTGAAAAAATTCATTATTGAAAAAACTGTCCATTATATCCTTATGAAAATAGTTACTTAAAGGTGTTTAGGGTTGCTGAATACGAATCTAAACTCAGATTTTGAAAATTCAAAATGGCGGACCCAATATGGCTGCCGAAATTGAGAATATTTTTGGATTTTATCTGATAATTGGTATACAGGGGTTTTTGGGGTCAGTGATCACGAATACGAACTCAGATTTTGGACATTTAAAACTGTGGATCCAAGATGACGCCCGAAACTTGGAATATTTTTGAATTTTTTTTTCTGAAAATTGGTATACAGAGGTTTTCGGGGTCGCGGATCACGAATCTGAAATCAGACTTTGAAAATCCAAAATGACGGATCCAATATGGCGGTCAAAATAATAAAGTTTTCTGGATTTAAAAAAAATTAGTGTCCAGGGATTTCTGGAGTCACTGATCACGAATCTGAATTTAGATTTTGAAAATTCAAAAAATTGGTACTAATCCATGTTTTAGGTGAGTAGGTGTATGTTTTTTCAAACCTCAATATTCTAAATATTTGTCATTTTGAATACAGATTCAAGGTGAGCGACCCCTTGTCTGTGCCAACTTTCAAAAAACAATTTAGAAATATTTTGAATGTTGGCCCGCCATTTTGAATGTTCAAAATCTAAGTTCATATTCGTGATCAGAGATACCAAAAACCCCTGAACACTAATTTTAAAAAAATTCCAAATTTTGCTCGCCATATTGGATCCACCATTTTGAATTTTCAAAATCTGAGTTCGGATTCGAGATTAGCGACTCCAAAAACCCCCTGTATACCAATTCTTAAAAAAAATCCAAAAATATTCCAAATTTAAGTCAACATATTTGACCCGCCATTTAGAATTTTCAAAATCTGAGTTCAGATTCATAAGCAGTGACCCCAGAAACCCCTTTGTACCAATTTTCATGAAAACTCGTTTCCCTGAAAAATGTATGCCGGAAAGGTTCAACAGAAATTTTTGAATATATTGGAGCATATGTATTGGAGCGTTGTCACTTATTACATCTCGCGATATACGAAATTAAGTGACTGCAAAGAGCTTATTTAAAGGAAGTTCTGTTTTGAAGCATCAGAAAGCCAAATATGACTGGCTGGGACCTTTCTTTAGTTCTGGATTATTTAAAAACTTTATATGCTTATGATGATATTTCTTTGGTACAACTAACGTATAGGTTAATGACATTAATGGTGTTAATAACAGGTCAGAGAATGCAGACCATATCAAAAATTTCGTTAGTAGACAAGGCGCAACCTTCTTTAGCACATTCGTTTTTGTGTTAATTAAAAGTGGTGTAGATACATCCACACAGTGCTAGACATGCCTCGACGTCCGTTGAGAGTCGAGCTGACCTTAATATCGACGTTCTTCGTCAGAGAGCTGGGCCGTCTCAACGATAGAGCGTTTTTGCGCGATTTTACAATAGGCCTTGAGATAAAAAAGATGAGTTTGATAAAGCAGGAATAACTTCATAAGATGATATTATAATTAGTTTTGAGTTCGAAGATATAATTAAGTTGCACTGAGTTCTTCATGTCAAATTATTCATATTATGCTCCTTAAGCTAATAAAGTACCTTTTGGCAAATCGAAATGAGCTTTAAGTACCTGCATTATGATCTAGTGGACGAGATGGCGAAAAATAATTAACCGATCAAACGAACTTAGGGGGCATTCACAAAATTCGTGAGACGTTTAGTATGGG
>NC_046666.1:70313447-70333359 GCF_010883055.1 Belonocnema kinseyi | reverse complement strand
ATGGGGGGGGGTAGTTCGTCCGAAACTCCTGAAAAATGCAACACGTATTTTGGGAATGGTCCGTTACCAGTTGCGAAGTTCGATCGGGATTATTTGAGTCGTCTCGTTCGAATAGATCATACACTCTCCAGTTCTCAATATATACGTCCGATAAGAAGTTAAGAAGCCCAGTGATTGTGATTTGCAAAATTTAAATAATGAGAATTTCCCAGAGAAGTTTATAATTGACGTCAGAGAGAGCTAGCGTAAATACAATTTTGCTATGCTTTAAATCATTGTGAACAAACCGAGTAAGACATCTACATTATGATATGGTTGGACGAGACGACTTAAATAATCTCCATCGAACTTCAAAACAGTTAAGTTCGTTTGATTGGTGAAATTCTGACTGGCTATTAACCGGGAAATGACCGGGAACATTGTTTCTCGAACAAAGCGTCAACCAGTTTTTAAAAATTGTTAAATTTTACAAATATTTTTTTTTAGTTTTCAATGTATTTGATTTTTTTAAAATGATTTTTGTTCAAATATATCTTTTTTGTTATTTTTTTAAAGACTAGAGCAGAAAATGTAATAATTGAACCAACCTTTCTATTCACATCCTATTTCTAGAATTTTTCTTTTGCATAAATATCGAAAATCCGCAAAGGAAGTATTAATTTGTTTATAACTAAACCTTTCTCAAACCATTAGCAGTGTTTGTACCAAGTTTCAGAGGCGTATATAATATAATTTGAGAAAAAACTATATTCAAAGGATTTTCACATGAACTTTATAAACGACGAAGCTTCCCGTAGATATACCGTATATTTGCCGTCGATTCGTAGTTTTGCACGCGATTGAAACCCGAAATACGTCCTCTTTAAGAGACTACTTCTTTTCGATATTCAAGTATCTACACAAATTCAAGTATATAAATTCAGTGACCAAATGTAAGACATATGTCAAACTTGCTACTCAAACTAGACTACATGACAATAAATAACAAGAATTTATTAAAATTTTTCTATAACACGAAAAAATGTACTTATAAAATTCAATAATTCTAGGTTCTGTTAAAAATACGGCGACAGCGGACGTTTTTCTGTATTTTTAGTCTAATTAAATTTAGATATCGAAATAAATTTAGATATTGGGCATAAAGAACATTATATCAATCTATTTGCAAATATTTTTTGATTAGTAATAATTTATTCATATTTTTATTTATTCTGTTTTCGCAGATGTATTGCCGTTATCTGTGTCAGATAACCAGATATTGATTGACGGTGTGCAAGAAAGTCTCTCTGATATGAGTTTTTTCTGGACAAGCGGCGGATGGAACAAAGAAAAAATTTTTAAACATGGAAGCAGTAAAATGATTAAAGGAGGATTGGAAAGCTACTGTTCTACGCGCTTCTATGGGAATCGAAATGTATGGTAGCTATTTACTAGATCCCCAAAGCAACAAAGCAAGAGTGAGAACTGTTGTCGATGCTGCGATCGAATTTGAAATGTATGCCATCATTGATTGACATGATCATTATGCTCACCTGCATACCACTGCTGCTATTTCACTTTTCGAAGAAATGGCAAGGACTCATGTTGGTAAAAATAACGTTATATATGAAGTCTAAAATAAGCGAAAGGACGATGTCTCATGTAGGGACAACGTGAAGCCTTATGCTGAAGAAGTAATTACGGCAATCAGGGATATTGACAACACAAACCTGATTTTAGTCGGTTCAACCCACTGGGATCACGATCTTGACCAGGCTGCTGCCGACAAAATTACTGGCTACGTAAATATTGCATATACTCTACATTTCTGCACAGGAAGCGATGGTCATGGTCAAGATTTGAGGGACAAGGCAACTACTGCACTTAAAAATCATAGACTATTGTTTGTCTCCGAATGGGGCACCGTTAATGTAAATGGCAATGGTGGTGTCATTGTAGATGAAACTAATGCCTGGTTTGCATTCATGAAAACTAATCACCTTAGCAACTGCAACTGGAGTGTCAGTGATAAGCCGGAAGGTGCTTCTACTTTGAAACCAGGAGTGCGTTCTGGCGGAGGATGGTCTGAATCAGATCTTACCGAATCAGGAAAAATCTTACGAGATATTATCAGAACATGGTCTAACTGAAATGAGTTTTTAAATTAAGAATAATTAGTTGATTTATGATGGCTGTTTAATATATTTGATATTTTAATAAAGAAACAATTGAATTAATTTTATATTTTATTTAAAAACCTATTTATCCTGTTCTGATCCACTATAAATTTATCAGTTAGTTGTTAAAAACATTATTTTAATATTTCTACATTCCAAAATAATATAATATTAAACATTTAAACAAATTTTCGGGTTTGAAAAAAGTATTTAATATATTAATTTAATATATTATGAGTTTTATTATTAACTCAATACTTTTAAAGGGAAGTATTTTCCTTATGAGTAAATATGAATCACTGTTTCTCTTATTCTCATAGTACACATTAATTTTGAGATTTTTTTTAACACAAGATTTTTTCTAACCCCACCTTTATATGTTTTCAGCATAATAATAAATTCTAAATAAAATTTTTCGTCACCAATAGGTTCAAAACTATCAAAATTCTCAATAACATGAACATAGGCTGAAATAAGTTTGTAAATTTTTTTTAGATGGTATTGTAATTTTCTCTTAAATTTGAAAACACATCTGAGATTTGAAATATTTTTCATATTCCTAAGCTCATTTTCGCACGTAACTTTCTATATAATCTTAACCTTACGCAAGTGATCTTCTCGTTGAGGTCGACTTTCCCATTTTCAAATATGTGAAAATAAACTGTGATCGCCAAGCCAATTACGTGGTTTTTCCTTAGTGCATCAGCATTGTAATTATGGTGCTTCTATTCAAAATTAGTTCTTAAATATTCCCTTGATTTTGAGTTTTATTTTCCTACAAAGATGTCTACAATTTTTCTAACTATTTTTTCTAGATTTGACTTCATGCACCGTGCAATAACAATTTGCACGATTGCGTCGATTAGCACGATTAGGCTGATTTAATAAATGTTTAAAGTATCTTTATTTTTGGAATATCTTACTAAACTAGCTGTGAATTCGATCTCGCTTGTTTCCACATTCTTTGTATAAACAATTTTATGGTGCTTATTTGATAAGCACATTTCTTCCTCCTTATTATTAATTAGCAAAGATGTTTGATTTCTCACAGAGGAATTGAAAATTAAGTAAGAACAAATAGTTTAATAAAAATGTCTCGCATCAACGAGTCTTTTCTGTTCTTGTCTAATTTTCTAATTGTGTTCATGAAAATCCTCTGTTTCTCGTATTGTATTTAAAAAATGGAACAAAACGTAAGTTTTGTCTCCTTTTCACTTAAATTGTCTATTTATATAACTTATTATTTTTAATCTTGATTATCATGAAATCAGTTAGGTTGATTGATTTTAATCATCAGCAATTAAACAGAAGTAATCTTAATAATCAGACCCATGAAAAAAATAGAATGAGCTGAGATTCGTATAAACCTTTGATTTGAATAAAACTTTTTAATACGAGGGCAGTTCAAATATGATCGAGACAAATACTCTGACACGCTTATTTACTATCGAAAAAATTTACAAAAATTTACAGTTTTTCTAGGTATTTCTCCTCATAAGTTACGTATTTTGCCCACCTTTCAGGAAGTTTTTTGATGCCGTTATCGAAGAATTCCTTGGGCAACTCGGACAGTTATGTGCGCACGAACTCCTCTACCTCGTCGTCGGTGTTGAATCTTTGACCTCCGAGGGCTTCTTTCAGTAGTCCAAACATGTGGTAGTCGCAGGGTGATAAATCTGGACTGTAGGGGGGTGTGCCAGTACCTCCCACCCCAATTCCGATATTGTATCGAACGTGAGACGCGCGGTATGAGGGCGCGCGTTATCCTGGAGAAGAATCGCACTTCGTGCTGGAATGCTCCTCCGTTTCGAGCGATAAAAGGTGTTCGTGGAATGTTGTCTGGTGTCATGCTGGTTCACGGTCGACGATCATATGGCTCATTCTCGACGGTTTCGCGGCCATCCTTGAATGTTTTGGCCAGTAAAAAACGAATGACAATATGTTGGCGCAACGGCGCGACGGTCGGCACTTGACGTTCACTCATGGTTGTAGCACGCGCAAGAAACATGCGCTTCCGACGAAAACTATGCCACACTGTTCGCAAAGGACCCAGCTATCACATACTCAAGCCACGACCTTCAAAACATGCATGCGCGCCATCTACAGCGTTTGTCTCGATCATATTTGAACCACCCTCGTAATTGAATGTCCTGATGAGGAGAACATTTGTGCTCGAAACGTTGACAAACAATAAAGGATGTTCAACAACAAGCAGATTCTTTTTACATTCTCTTCCTAATGAGAAGGTTTTATGTAAAATTTCACTTGGTCTGTTTTCATCAAATCTACACGCTTTGAGACCCTCTGAGTCAGAAAACAATTTTTACGCAGGTGTTTGTATGTCTGTCTGTAGTCTGTATTCTGTAGACACGATAACTTTCGAAAAATTGATCAGATTGAATTCTGCTTTGTCACACTTTTTTAAGGCCTAAAAAGAAAGAACGAGTTCGTAAACCAGCTATTTTTTATGAAAACCCAAAAAGTGAGCGCATTTTCAAAAGTTTTAAAACCATATTTTTTCAATATTTACAAATTCTATGTACGGTTATTCTTAGTACTCAAAAATACAAACAATTTATCGTAATGACTTTTTTATATTAAAAAAAGTCATCAGAGTTAGAGCATTTTCATAATAAAAAGAAACTAAAATGAACATTTTAAGCCAAACGACGCATGATATAAAAAAAAGTCTAGAGAAGAAAAATGTTGATTTTTGAAAACCCTACAAGATTATCCTGACAACTTTTTTTGATTTGGTCGAAAAGTTTAGAATTCAAAATCTGATCGTATTAAAAATAATGAAAAATCCAAAAATTCTATTTTTTTTTCAAACTATGCACGATACGAAAAAAAAATGAATAAGCTAGAAAACTTATGAAATTTGTAGTGAATAATTTTGGTAGGACACGTAGTTTTTGCATTAGTCGTAAAAAATAACATGCCAAATAAAAAAATTAATTTTGTTGTTGTTGCAAAAACGACAAAAGGTACGAACTGAAATTAAAAGAAAAAAGTTGTTCGCCTAAAAAGATCTATAAATTTATTATTAACCATTTTTATATGGGACGAGTAGATTTTCTTTTAATCGCAAAAAATAAGATTAAAAATTGAAAAATTAAATTTTCGTAAAAAGGACAGAAAAGACGAAAGAGGACATAGGATCCTATATACGATCCTCTACAGGTTCCTGCATTACACTCTATGCCTTTAACTAAAAATCCATAGAATTCAATTAAATATATTTACCACAAAAGACATTCCCAAAAATGTGTTTCATTCCTTCATCTCCACACTAACATTAAACAACACTTGAGAACTACCCCTATCACACTTAAAGAACCAAGTCTCACCCTCCATCAACTAAAGCCTCCAAAACAATCTCAAGTTAAAAATAAGTACCCCAAACAACTTACAAACACTCTAGTTAATAAATCTATCTCCACAGTAATATTCCACGTCAATCATGAAATACTTACCTTATGAAAGTCTCAGCTTCCATCAAATAACACGGTAAAAAATATTTCGAATTAAAAATAATTACCACATACAAATTTTTAAGACTGAAATTAATGTACCTATTTCCACAGTAATATTACACAGCCCCTACGAACTACACCATAACATTTCACGAACCAAGTCTCAGCTGCCTTCAACTAAAAAGGCTAAAAAAATAATTTCAAAAATAATTAACAAACACAACTCTTTAAGTATCCATTTGATATACTTACCCTTACAGTAATATACCACGAACCCTAGGAACTACCTCTATCACATTTAACAAATCCAATCTCAGCTATCTTCAACTAAAAACGCCAAAAAAATTGAAAATTAAAAAGAATAATCCCAGAAAACACTTCAACACTAATTGATTTATCTATTTTCCCAGTGATATTCCGCATCCCGCAGGAGCTATCCCTATCAAATATAACGAATCCAGTCTCACTTGTCTTTAACTAAAACGGCCAAAAAATGTAAAATTAAATATAATCACCTAAAACCACTTTTCAAGACTCGAATTAATATATCTATCTTAACAGTAATATTATGCGATCCCGAGGAACTATCCCTATCACATTTAAGAAACCAATTCTCACCTTCCGTAAATTAAAACGTTAGAAATATTTTAAACTAAAAATAATCTCCACACAGCTTTCCAAACTTCTAGTAGAT
This sequence comes from Belonocnema kinseyi, assembly GCF_010883055.1. Lineage (NCBI taxonomy): Eukaryota > Metazoa > Arthropoda > Insecta > Hymenoptera > Cynipidae > Belonocnema > Belonocnema kinseyi. The sequence goes on along the minus strand of NC_046666.1, from coordinate 70,327,033 downwards.
ATATCCATCCTTACAGTAATACTCTACAACCGCTATGTGTTGCGGCATATTTCTGTGACTATAGATATATCAATTAAAGACCTTGAGAGCTGTGTGTGGTAGTTATACATATATTTTTTTTTTGTAATTTTCGTTGAAGACAGCTGACACTTGGTCTACCAAATGTGACAGAGATGTTTCCTAGAGGCCGTGTAATATTACTGTGCAGATAGATATATTAACTAGAGTCCTGTAAAGTTGTATGGGGTGATTCTTGTTATTTAAAGTTCCTTTTGCTGCTTTAGATGAAAAAGCCTGAGTAAGTATATCAAATGGAGACTTGGGGAGTCATGTTTGGAACTTATTTTAAATTAAAATTTGTTTGGCGATTTTAGTTGAAGGCAGCTGAGATTGGATTAATTAAATTTGATAGGGGTAGTTCCGGGGCGTTTTGGAATATTACTGTGAGGGTGAATAAATCTACCAGAGACTTGAAAAGCTGCGTGCGTTAACTATTTTTAATTTGTAATATTTTTTACCATTTTAATTGATGGAATGTAAGGCTTAGATCAATAAATATGATAGAGGTAGTTCCTAGGGGTCGTAGTATATTGCTGTGGAGATAGATATATTAACTGGAGTCTTGAAAAATTGCCTAGGGTGATTCCTTTGAGTTACAATTTTTTAATGTGTTTATTTGAAGATAGCTGAGACTGGATTCGTTAAATTTGTTAGGGGTAGTTCCGGGGGGTTGTGTAATATTACTGTGAGGGTGAATTTATCTACCTGATACTTTCAAAGCTGTGTGTGCAGATTGTTTTCAATTTGAAAAATCTTTTACCGTTTTAATTGGTAGCAGGTGAGACTAGGTTCATTAAATGTCATAGGAGTAGTTTCTACAGGGCGCGCTATATTCATGTGGAGGTAGATATATTAACTGTAGTCTTGGAAAGTTGTCAGGGGTGATTCTTTTCAATTAAATTTTTTTCGGATTTACCCGAAGATAGCTGAGACTCAATGCATTAAATTTGATAGGGGTGGTTCTGGGAAGTTGGGAAATATTACTGTGAGGGTGAATATATCTACCAGAGACTTGAAGAGCTGTGTGTGTTGACTATTTTTAGTTTGTAATATTTTTTACCATTTTAATTGATAGAAGGTGAGACTTGGTTCGCTTAATGTGATAGATATAATTCCTAGGGGTCCTGTAATATTATTGTAGAAATAAATATTTAACTGGAGTCTTAGAAAATTTTTTGAGGAAATCATTTTTAATTTGAAATATTTTTTACCGTTTTAATTGATTGAAGCTGAGACATTCATTAGGTGAGTATTTCATAAGTGACGTAAAATATTACTGTGGAGATGTATCTATTAACTAGAGTGTTTGTAAGTTGTTCGGGGTACTTAATTTTAATTTGATATTGTTTTGGAGGCTTTAGTTGATGGAGAGTGAGACTTCTGTGATAGAGGTAGTTCTCAAGTGTTGTTTAATGTTACTGTGGAGATGAGGATATGAACACGATTTTTGGGAAAGTTTTTGTGATAATTATTTATAATTGAAATTTTTATGGATTTTTTAAATGAGGACCAAATGCGAAAGAAGAAATTCTCTATTTTTTCGATTTTAACATGTGCTGGGTTTGACTTGAAGTTTCCCATGTAAAATGCCTGGAGAAAAAACACATTTTTTTTTAGTTTTTGGGATAATTTTTTAAGGTTTGAAAAACTGTGACCGGAAACTATGGGGGCCTGTTGAGAATTAACCATAGAAGAATTTCATGGATCAGACATATCGGTTTGGCACCCCTAACACACCACCACCGAGTACCTGAAAACTAGCCTCAAAACAAAAAATTTTTAATTCTTCATGAAATCGACCTTTTGTAGACTGTATTCTGGTTTTTTTTAAAACTTAAAATTATTAATATTGGCCTGGTGAAATATTTATTATCATTGGTTAATTGATTTGTTTAAATATTTTTTTCGAAATTTTGTTGGTTTTTTTTGCCTTAAAATTATTACTGTTAGTCCAGTAAAATATTTAATAACGTTGGTTCACTAATTTCTAATTTTTTCAAATAATTGGTATTCGTTTAAATAACTTGTTGTTTAAATTGGGTTTTTTCTCTAAAAATTATCACTATTGGTCCAGTGGAATATTTATTAATATTAGTACATTCATTTTCAATTATGCAAACAAATGTTAATTGTTTAAATAATTTTGTTTCGAATTTTGTTAAAATAAAAATAATTACTGTGGGTCTAGTGGAATATTTATCATTAATAATCAAATAACAATTAATCATTAATTTAATAATAATAAATTTATCAGTAAAATTTCAGTAATAATTTCTAATAATTTTTTTTTTAATTAATCAAACAATGTTGATAAATATTCCACTGAAGAAATATTAATAATTCAAAAAATTATATTTAAATAAATTTCACACGCTTAAACAATTGAAAATTAAGGACCTAATGTTTATAAATATTTCACTAGACCAATAGTAATAATTTTTAAGGAAAAAAAACGAATTTTCGAAAAAAAATTGTTTAAACAAACTTCATATGTATAAATAATGAAAAATTATTTAACCAATGTTAATAAATATTTCACTAGACGAATAATAATAATAATAATTTTTAGAGGGAAAAACGAATTTTTGAGAAAAAATTATTATTTGAACAAATTCCTTTTGTCTAAATAATTAATAATTAATGAATCAATAATGATAAATATTACACTAGACCAATATTAATATTTTATTTAAACCCTAAAAAATTATTCTAAAAGCTCAAAAAAGTGAGTTTTCCCCATGCATTTTACTTGGGAAACTTCCAGTCAAAACCGGCACCTGTTAAAAAAAAATTAAAAATTATGGAATTTCTTTTCTCGGATTTGGAACAAAAGGGGGGGGGGGTCGTTGCCCTCTAGCATGCAAAAACAATTTGCCATGCATTTTTGGTCCACCCTGCTGAGCAGGGATTGGTTAAATGTGCCAAGTTTTTTTTTATTTGATTTTTTTTATTGCTGTGGGGTAATGGGTAGAGTTTAGAGTTTTTGGAATTTGAATAGTATGGTTCTTTTTCATTTGAAGATTTTACAGCACTGTTTTGTGAACAAAGCAAAACCATTGGATTTTGATTTATATATTTTTTAGTCTTGTTTAATATCTATATTTTTAGTTAGAAGCAGCTGTTAATGTTATAGGTTGTTTTCGGACAATATAATTTGTTATTTTTAGTGAGCTTAAAACTCTTTCAGACCTACGCTATATTTTTTCTCGTACGTATTCCATATATTTTTCTTTCGGACTTTTCTTGAGGATTAGAGTTGATTTTTGGAAATAATTTGTACGTGCTTTGGGAGCCTAAAAATAGCACAATATACGAATATGCTTACATTTAGGCTGAGTGCGTAATTTATTTTAAAGGCTAATTTTTAGGAGACGGGGTTTGTTTAAAAAAATTGATTTTTGCAGTTTTTGAAAGCCCAAAAGGCCCAAAATTCTGATGCAATTGATTTTTTTAATTTCCCAAATTTTCTTTAGTGGATTTGCTAGCGGACAGCACCATCACGCCAAAACTCCGTTTTTTTAGAAAAGCAAAAGAGCCCAAAAATGGGTATTGGTGCCCAAGAAGAGACCAAATAAAGCCCAAAGTTATGATATTCTTATTTTTAGTTTAAGTGCATGTTTTATTTTAATGGTAGATTTTTGGAGACATGGATTGTTTTTTGAAAATCAATTTTTGCATTTTTCAAAATCCCAAAAAAGCCCAAAATTCTAGGGCTGTTGATTTTTTCAAATTTTATCTAGTGGAGGTACTGGCGGCCAGCACCTCCAATCGAAAGATGTTTTTTTTTCAGAAAAATAAAAGATCCCAAAAATCGGCATCGGTGTTCAAAAAATCCCAAAATTATGGCATTAATAAGTGTTCCAATTCCGTTGTGAATCTGCTAGCGGAACGAACCCTACATTTGCATTTGCTGGTCCCAGTCAGGAGAGGGGTAGGGGCCGAAAAATCCCACTTCTGGAGATACTGCTGCAAACAGAAAAATCACACGCACGCGTAGCGACCGATTGGAAATGCAAGTTTATTCAAAAAATCACATTTTTTATCCTGCGGAAAAATAATAATTAATTAAAATATGTGATATACTTGCATGCACTTAAGGTAGTTGTCGAGCCAAAAGTGAGAAATCTGACAAAATAGTTTTTCTATGATTTTAAGAATAAAAATATAATAACTGATGTCATTTTTAATAAAAAACATTATTTTTTATAAGAAATATTAAAATTTACAACATAAAAGGAAACATTAATTTTGACCATGTTTTTTTTAATTAAATTTTTTTGATCGTCGCTTCTTACTAATTATTGAAAAATAATTGCATTTTAATAAATGACGGCTTATTTTTCCGGAAAGACATTCTCTACATTTTCTTTAAAAAATTGTTCTAATTATTTCAGCCATATGAAAATTTACTTAAAAATTGGAAACAGTAGAGTTGTGGAGAATTTCTTCCCGGAACAAATAAACCGCCATTTATTAAAATGCAATCATTTTTCAAAAATTAGTAAGAAGAGACTATCAGAAAAAATTCACTTTCAAAATACATGGTTAAAATTATTTCTTGTGCGTAAATTTTATTATTTCTTATAAAAAATTATGTTTTTTATTCTAAATTACATCAGTTATAACTATTTTTTTTAGATATCTGACTTTTGGCACGATAACAACCTTAAAATTAGGTCAGGTATGTATCGATAATTTGGACTTTGTAGATAAAAGTTGGTTTATCATGTTTACAATTCCCCAGTGGATTATTGATGAAATCAATATTAAAGATTTGCTATTTTTATAAATTATGCAATTCGTAGAGTGTATAAAACTGCAAAGCATTCTGAAGAAGTCATCAGTCACTTAAAAAGTTTACTATTGACTACGGTTACTTTAGCCATACAATATGGCGTTCATTGTTGCTGCTCTTCTTTGTGCTTTCTTAACCATCATTAATGCTGGTAAGTAATTACGATTTTAGAAAAATCATGTTAATATCTTATTGAAATATTATAATAATACAAATTCATTCAAAAAAAAAATTATTATTATTTTTCAGCCCCATGATCTATTAATGTGTAATTCATAACGAGAAAAATACCTTTGTATCAAAAAATTATACAATAATTTTAAAATTACTTCAAATCTGAAGTAAACTGATTCATTATACAAGATTTAAAAATTAACTCTTTTATTTGGTATATACATTAAATATTCAACAGTAAACATGTAATCCAAAGACGAAAAATACATTTAAAAAACTTAAGTTTATTTTTATTTTATAAAAAGCTTATAGAGGCAGTACTTTGAAACCTACTTACATGTGACATGACTGAAAGAATAATAATGACTCAATGGTTTCACAATCATTAATTATAATAATAAAAAAAAATTAACTAAAAAAACTCCCGGTCATAGAGTTCTTTAAAATAATATAAATGAAAATATATTTTTTCAAATACTTATAATTAAAAACGTTATAATTATTAAACAATGGAAAAAATGTTAAATAATAAGGCAAGCTCCCAAATTATGACTATACCATTATAGAACCGAATTAAATGCAAAAAAAAACAAGAATGACCAGGAACATTGTTTTTCGATCAAAAACGAGCACCAGTTTCTTAAAATTCTTAAAGTTTTCCATTTTTTTCAAATTTAATTAATTTTTTTCAAATGTTTTTTTTAAATATATTTTTGTCCCTATTTTTTCTTGAGAATGCAGAGGAAAATATATTAATTGTACAAAACTTTCCATTTGTATCCTATTTTTACAATTTTTATTTTGCATAAATGTTGAAAAGCCGAAGAGGAAGTGTTGATTTGCTTACAATTAAACTTTCCTTAAAACTGGATTCAAAGGATTCTTAAGTGAACTTTATAAACTCCGATTTTTGTCTTATTGACATAGAACACTAGAGGTTCAAAAAGGAAGTATTTCGGGTTTCAATCCTATGTAAAACTACGAATATTCCCGTACATTCAACGTATATTAGCCGTAAATTCGTAGGTTCGCACGCGATTGAAACTCGAAACACCTCCTTTTTAAGAGAATACTTTTTTTCAAAATTTAAGTATCAAGACAAATTCAAGTATATTAAATCAGTGACCAAGTGTAAGTCACAAACCAAACGTGCGTCTCAAACCGGACTATATACAACAAAAATTAGGAAGAATTTATTTAAATTTGACTAATTGTGTATCGCAGTAATGTTCTTAATTGGGCTTACTATTAAAAATATTATTAATTTTATTTATTGTTAAATAAAAAAATAAGTCAGTAAACCCATTAACTTCTAATATATAATGCAGGATATGTTCAGGATACCCAATTGTGAATCTCGGAGTATATCAATCATATCAATAAATTTTAGAACTTCGAATTTGGTTATCATAAAGAAACAACCTCAAGTTTCCTACAGCAAGAAAAAAAGAACTTGTGAAATTCAATAGTTCTATACGTTCTGTTAAGAAAATTGCGACATCATACGGTTTTCTATTGTTTAGTCTAATCGAATATTATAGAACATATTTAATTTTACACTTTTACCAAATTTTAGATGTTATTCTAAATTTAGATATTGGCCATAAAGAACATTATATGCTAAACACGGATCTAGAAAAAGACATAGCTTTGTGAAATAAATAATTTCTAAATTTATCATAGTTAAAAAGTGATGTGACATATTTCAGTTATTTTAAACACAACTTTAAAACCCCCTTACATCGTAGTTAAGAACATAGTTGTTTATACCTCTTTAGAGTTTCATCAAACTCTACGCAAATATTTTTTATTGGTAATAATTTATTCATTATCTTTATTTATTCTTTTTTGACAGATGTGTTGCCGTTATCTGTAAAAGATAACCAGATATTGATTGGTGGTGCACCAGGAAGTCTCTCTGGTATGAGTCTTTTCTGGAGCAACGACGGCTGGGGTGGAGAAAAATTCTACAACAAGAAAGTAGTAGAATGGTTAAAGGAGGACTGGAAAGCTACGGTGGTACGCGCTGCTATGGGAGTTGAAGACGGTGGTGGCTATTTACAGGATCCCCAGAACAACAAAGCAAGACTGATGGCTGTGGTTGATGCTGCGATTGAATTAGATATGTATGTCATTATCGATTGGCATTCTCATTATGCTCACCAACATACCGCTGATGCTATTGCCTTTTTCGAAGAAATGGCAAGGACTTATGGTGGTAAAAGTAACGTAATATATGAACTCTGGAATGAGCCGAAGAACGATGTCTCATGGAAGGACAACGTGAAGCCTTATGCTGAAGCCGTAATTAAGGCAATCCGAGCTATTGATACCACAAACCTGATTTTAGTCGGCTCACCCACCTGGTCTCAGGATGTTGACCAAGCTGCTTCTGACCCAATTACTGGCTACGAAAATATTGCTTATACTCTACATTTCTACGCAGGAACCCATGGCCAAGGTTTGAGGGATAAGACAATGTATGCACTTAACAATAATGTTGCTGTGTTTGTGTCCGAATGGGGTACCGTTAATGCAGATGGCAATGGTGGTGTTAATGCAAAGGAAACTAATACCTGGGTTGAATTTATGAAAGCTAATCACCTGAGCAACTGCAACTGGAGTCTTAACGATAAGCCCGAAGGTGCTTCTGCTTTGAAACCGGGAGTGAGTGCTGATGGAGGCTGGTCTGAATCAGATCTCACTGAGTCAGGAAAATTCGTACGAGAAATGATCAGAAACTGGTATAACTGAAATGAGATTTACACAAAAGAATAAATGGTTGAGGTGTAATGAACGTGGAATGTATTTGGTATTTTAATAAAGAAGCACTTGATTTTATTTTATATTTTATTTAGGAACCTGTTTATCCTATTCTGGTCCACTATAAGGTTATCAGTTAGTTGTTAAAAAATTTTTTTTTAATATGAAGGAATATTTTCTGGAAAATGTTCAAATTGTTTATATATTTTCTTATTTTTTTCCGCCTTACAGCTCTCGCGCTTTCGGGTTGCGAATCACCAACAGCTAAAAATTTTTTCACAATCGTCAGTTTTGTGATATTATTATTGAAAATAAGAACTCTAAATTTCATCGATTTATATGCAAACGCCTTTAAGTTACTGTCTTTACCAAAAATTAACATCCACACACAAACACACCCGAAAAATTGTTGAAAATATTGTATTGTATGTTTTTATATTCTAATCCTTTATGATTGCGAAAGTATTAGGAATGTCTGAAATTTCACACCTCACTTTTTCAACAAAACTTCACGTTTTGGGACCCCCTAAAGCTGAAAATCAAGTTTTGGCGATGGCTTCAGTCTGTCTGTCAGTCCGCCTGTAAACAGGTTAACCCTTGAAAAAATAACCGGATCAATCGAGCTTTGACACACTTTTCTGGGTTCCTACAAGAAAGAACGAGTTCGTCAACCAGCATTCCTTGACCAGCGATTATGGTTTTATCCATGGAAAATTATATCGGAAAAACGAGTATTCCATTTTTATGCCAAAAAATGACAGATATGTAAAACATCTTATAAGAAGTTGAAGTTTTTAAAAATATCTACAATTTTTGTTCTAACCATTTTTCAATAGGACCCGTCTTTTTTGTTTTATACATCGAAACTGAATAAGTAAAAAATTCCATGTTTAATTCAAAGTACGGCATACGATATGGCATGCTATGTAAAAAAGTTCAAAAGAAAATTTTAGAAAAGTCTTGAAGAAGACTTGTAGGAGTTTTTGTTTTTATCAAGCTCGAAGCGCGAGTGTCACGATGAGAATGTGTACCTTAAAGTTAATAGGATTTCAAGCAATTTAATCCTTAAATGTACACTGGAAATCCCCTTTGAGTTCAGCTTTGGGCAGAGTCCTAAAAGTGCCTTTACTAAAAGCGAACGCAACATTAGGTTGCTTCCAATTTAAACAGAAGGGGCCGCTTGAACCATTTCTGTTGGACTTGGACACATGACGTTACCTGATGCAACTGACCGCCGAAGCATAAATTCTCGGAACAACGTAAATGCGAGATACTTAAATAGGATTCCGAGACTGCTTCATTACGCAGCAACTTCAGAGTATAGAGATGCATAAAAAACTAGGCACTAAAATAGATCTTTATGTTAAAATTTTATTCAAGTATTTCGAGTGTAAAAAATAATTATCCAAGCGTGAAGCGCCCAGTCCCCCATTATAGACCGCGAAGCGCAAGATCGCGCCCTAGGTCACCTTAAACTTGCGAGTTGCGTACGCAGTGCGCGATAAAAATGTGCCCATGCGGCGAAGAGATTTTTTAATTGAAAAACGTTTTATTAAAAGAAATTACATTGTTTTGGAATTATTACCATTGCAAAACTGCCTCTATGAGGTAGAAAAATCAACCCGAGAAATCACAATTGATTAAAAAAACTCTACTGGAACATCTAAAATTCAATTTTCATTACAATTATATGTGTGAGGAGCTTTAATTAGACCCATCTTCGAAGAAAATTGAATTGAAAGGAAAGCTTACAGCATGAATGCTGAAAGAAACTGCTGAGCGATTATTTACAATATTCGTAAGTGTTGGTGATGACTGGCCATCTGGCAATAAATGTGCCATTTACCCTGATTAAAATTTATTGTTCCTAAGCAATTATTGAAGAACATGTGGTCTTACATTCATTATTGGTACTATAAAAGTAAACATTTTATCATGTTTATACAATTCGTCTGCTAACAATGGATTAAATCAACGTAACAAAATATTGAAGATATGCTTGGATAATAAATTATTCAGCTGTTGCGGCTTATAAAACTAGAGTGCATTCTGCAAAAGTCATCAGTCACTTGAAAACTTGTTAACTAACGGTGATCATTGCAGCCATACAATATGTTATTCATGGTCGCTGCTCTTTTTTGTGCTTTTTCAATTACCATTAATGCTGGTAAGTAATTAAAATTTTCAAAAAATAATTTAATTTTTTTTATGAAATAATATATCATTACAAATTTGCGGCAAAAATTGAGTCATTCCTACTTCATATTTATCCTTCATAGTTTTGGATTTTCCGTATATTTGCACATGTCTTACATAATAATTTTTTGAAAAGTGCAGAAAATTAAAAAGGGTTGCTAGAATTTAAATTCAAGAATGAAATCAATGATATCCATATTTAAAAAATTATGTGACGTCCCATTAAGAAGTTATTTATTACTTACATTCAAAAGCTTCTAAACTATAGTGACTAAGAAATTAGATCCAGTAAAAAAATAGTTCAATATTTTTTGATACAAACATATTTATCTTGCTACAAGCTTAGGTGAAATTCCTAACGAAAGGATTAGATTTGCTGCAAACACATTCTATTTGTGTCAAGAACTATCCTTTTAACTTGAGAGAAAATTTCACCGAGTGGACCTCATAAACATGCGACAAAATCTATTACCTACGTATGTTTGATAGTCATAACTCATTCATTCTGTTTCAACAGATGTTTTGCCGTTATCTGTAAAAGGTAACCAGATATTGATTGGTGGTGCACCAGGACGTCTCTCTGGTATGAGTCTTTTCTGGAGCAACAATGGATGGGGTGGTGAACATTTCTATAACAAGAAAGTAGTAGAATGGTTGAAGAAGGACTGGAAGGCTACAGTCGTACGTGCTGCTATGGGAATTGAAGAGTATGGTGGGTATTTACAAGATCCCCAAAGCAACAAAGCCAGATTGACGAATGTCGTCGATGCTGCGATTGAATTTGATATGTATGTTATCATCGATTGGCACTCCCATCATGCTCACCAAACTCCTGCTATTGAATTTTTCCAAGAAATGGCAAGGACTTATGGTGGCAAAAACAATATCATCTATGAACTCTGGAATGAACCAAAGGATGATGTCTCATGGAAAAATAACGTAAAGCCTTACGCTCAAGCTCTGATTGCGGCAATTCGGGCTATTGACAAGACAAACTTGATTATAGTTGGTTCACCCAGCTGGTCTCAGGATGTTGACCAGGCTGCTTGTGACCCTATTACTGATTATGAAAATATTGCATATACGCTACATTTCTATGCTGGAAGCATTGGCCATGGTCAATGTTTGAGGGACAAAGCAATTGAAGCACTTAACAAAAATGTTTCCCTGTTTGTGAGCGAATGGGGATCCGTTAGTGTAGACGGCGGTCATGTTAACTTAACTGAAGCCCATGCTTGGGTTGAATTTATGAAAGCGAATAACATCAGCAACGCCAATTGGAGTCTTAGTGCGAAGCCGGAAAATGCTTCTGCTTTGATACCGGGAGCGAGTGCTGATGGAGGATGGTGTGAATCAGATCTAACCGAGTCAGGAAAATTTGTAAGAGAAATTGTCATGAACTGGTCTAAGTGAAATGTGTGTGTTATTTTAAGGAACAATGATATATTGATTATATCAATTACTGTTAAATGTATTTGAAAGTATACTTTTTCCTTTTATTTCTAAACCTGTTTGTCCTCTTCTGGTATAACTTAATTATTATTAATTGGTTGATTCAAGGTTTAGTAGATTAGTGGAAATTGTTGATATAATTTATTATATTTTTCTGACTTTACTTTTCTCGTCAATCAGGTTGTAAATTAAGCGCCGCTAGCAATGCAGAGACGTTTATAAATGACAAGGCTCTATTTCGGAACATGCATTCCGAAACTTTGTACACCCAACTCTCGGTCTAGTTCCCTGTGGTTTAGTCCTTCCTGGAAGTGCTGGCCCGTGTAGTTTCTGAGGGGATCAGGGCGAGAGCGGTATCGAATGTCGCATTGGAAGGGCCACAGTGCGCAAGTAGACAATCGAGTATATTGCGCAACATCGTATATTCAAATTGAAAACGGTTTAGTGGCCCTAACTGTTTACGTTTCAATTTTCCCACTTTAGTTCCATGGCTTCTTGCAGGCAACTCCTGACACTGGACCTAAATCGACAGTTGGGTTTATTTCTAAGTTTGTAAAGTAAAAGGTTTTACTTTGGGTTTGAAAATCCCAAAAATTTATAAACACATATAAATTATACTGGAAACTCAGTCAATTTAGTCTTATACAATCTTTTGATTTACATATTTTGAGTTCAAACTTTTCAATATGCATGTTAAATTGTTAAAAATTTCGATAAACTCTTGAACTCGAAGATATGTTGATTACTTAATATCGTGCATAAGTGAAAAAATCGTAAGGAATTTAAACTGTAAAGAAGAAAGTGAATTTTTTATAGTGTTGATTGAATATAAAACAATAGATTTCCATTCAAAAATGTAATTTTGGAGACTCCCAAATGGAATATTGAATAGACATATACTTGAATATCACAGAATAATTTTTTGGTTTTAAACTAATTTTTCAAAGAAATTTTTATACGGTTTTATATTTTTAACTCTCAAATCTCTTTCTTTATAACAAAGCAACAAAGATAGACTCATTAATTCTTTGAGACAAGGAGAAGAGTACGAAAATGTTCGGATTGATTTTGTTTATGTAGAGCCAAAATTTTTTCCAATGAAATCAGCTTCATGCTGCTATAATTAACTTTTTAAACTTAATATTGTTCGAAGATTCATCAAATTGATATTTATTGGAGAAACCCGATTAGAAATATCAAATCGAGATAATGCAATCCTCTCAATTAACCGTATTTACTTGAGGCACAAGTTTCCTCAAATTACAATCAATGATTAAGATATCATCTTATCAAGATATTACGTAAACTTTGACAATCTCATATAATTTATAAGATTTTTAAACGAATTGAAAATGATTAAGTAATCCTGTTAAAGTTCCTAAGGGGTATATTTCAACACCACCTACTCTCGGAGGTTCCCTTTCTTAAGTAGAGTTTTACAATTTCACCTAATTAGAAATGATTTATTATTTGCCAAGGTTAGTTGACAAAGACAATGAAAACTGATTTTATTTCAATTTTAATGTGGTATAATTTTACCAAAATATATTTTCCAGTTGATAATTTGGAAGATATAATTTGGCACATCCATCAAAGGAAACGACCTATTAAGCGAGATGATAACGACGCTATAACTCTATTCTATAAATGACCTATAAATCGAATTCGCTAACGATCTTTGGTTCCTCCGTTGGAGAATGAGCGCATTATTTCAAGATATTGAGTTCCTGGCAGAGCTAATTCACTGAACTTCCGGCGAGCGAAATATACTCGACAGTGGTGGAGATAGAATTATCTGAAACGGGATTGAAACGCACAGAGGCAGCAGCAGCAATCACCAGCAGTGAAACGAGATTGGAACCATCGCGATACGAAATCAGCGGCAATTCACGAACAATGTGGTCATACAACCTGTATAATTAGAACTATTCGTTATTGGTTATTAAACGAAATAACGAGAAAATTGCCCGCTCATAAATTGGCCAACAACGTCACAGAGTGAAACCAAAAAAGTTACTGTGGACAAATCAAGTTTTAGCCAACACTATTTGATTTAGATGTTTTTTTAATAAAACATTTTCCAATTTTGAAAAGATTTGTGTATTTAAATGTTTGATGGAAAATTTTATAAATTTCTTATTCCAAG
>NC_046666.1:70310743-70313347 GCF_010883055.1 Belonocnema kinseyi | reverse complement strand
GTATGTATATATAAAATAAAGTCTTATATCTTCGCTAAATACGTTCAATACGTTCAATTGTTTAAAAAAATCATGAGAGACTGTCTTGTCTTTGCTATGCTATTATTCAACTTGTCAATAATTAAATTTTCATCAATGTCAAAAGTATCATAGAAAGGACTTTTTTAATTAGAATTCAGAATTTTTTTATGAATATTGGTTATTTAATTAACAATTGTTGTTAATTTTAAAAGTGTCATAACGAAACGTCATCGCAAAGCAATTCTGAGTTGATTCCGTACAAAATTGAAAATATATTCGTTAAAAAATAGGTTAAATTTTTTATTCTTTAATGAGAATTGGTTTAATAATTATTAATTTTCATAGCTAAGCATTCTTAAAAAGACATTCTTACATGATTACGTAAGCGAAATTAAACGTATTCTTTTTAATTAGCCAAATTGTGAATTTTTTAATGAAAATTCTATAATTAATTAATATTTTTTTAATTTGAAAAGTATCATAGCAAGAAGTTATCTGAAAGATTTTCTTAGTGGATTTCGTGAAAAAATTGTACCTATTACTGAAAAATATACAAGCTGTTAATTTGTTTTTAAAAAACGTTTAAAACAATTCTCACCCATTTTAAATTATATATAGATAGATTTAGCAGAGATATCGGACCTTGTTAAATAAATTTCAAAATCTTTTTAGATTGTGAACAATTGCATTTTTGTTAAAAAATATCAGTTTCCACGAAAACCACTATCATAAGCTAAAGTTGTTTGAAATAATAAAGCTAACCCATTTATTTTTTGTTAAAAATAATATTTCTGATCAAAAACGCTAGCATAAATTATTATTGTTCAGATATTTTTAAGATTTTTAAAAACCTAAATATTTTGTTTCTTATTAGTAATAGTAATTTGCGAAGAAAACTCTAGCATAATATAAAAAACTAATATTTTTGGTTTAAAATAATATATTTACAGTGATAAGTGCTAAAATAACCTAAAATTATTCAAATATTCTGAATCTTGTTTAAGTTATTATAATTTTCGTTTGCGAATACCAGTTTTCGACGTTAAACAAGAACGCGATCTAAAATTATTTTAAAAACTTGAATATCCTAAAGTTGTTGGAAAATTGTAAATATTCTCTTAAATCTAATATTTTTCATTAAAAATACCAGTTTTCGACGAAAAATGTTGAAATAATAGAAAATTGTTCAAGAAGTTCGTAGGCTTTGGACCCACTCCTTCGGCTTGCGGGTTCGATTCCCGCCTCGCACTCTGGAAGAGTCTCGGTGGCCCATGCGGTGAACACTAGCCTAGCAAGGGAGTTGTTCATCTCCGGAGAGTCGTGGGACCGCACAGTGGGGTGAAATCGGAAAACGAGGTTCAAAATGACATTTAGAACGCAATTATGCACCGATTTTAGAATTTTTTTTTTAATTCAGAACTAAATTTTTCAGAAAATGGTGAGAGTAGATTTTTTTATTTTTTTTGTTTATTTAATTTTTATTTTAATGCAAACATCGACAAAAATGTCGATTTTTCTAATTTCATTTTTTATCTTCTAGACAAAATTTTTCTTATACTTCTCGTCCCTTGAATTTAGTGCACAGGGGTATAAGAAATATAAAAAAATTCTTAACTTGCATAGTTAATTGTTATAAACAAATTGTATTAACAAATACTCGACATTAAGGGTTATTCGGCTTCAACGTATATTTCTGCTCTGAAATCGCTTGCTTTCATTGTGAGGATCATACGTGAATATTTAAATATAACATTAAATGTTATTTGTTTATTTTATAAACAAATTCACATTTTGGCCGTTTTTAGGCGAAAAGAAACCGTTTTTTCTTTCTACCTTGTTGCAATTATGTTGCCAGGGATGTTTTCTGAAAAAAAAAATTGCCACCTATCAATATTTGTTTATTTATAAACAAATTATATAAACAAATGCACATTTTGGCCGTTTTTAGGCGAATAGGAACCGTTTTTTCTGCCTATTGTATTGCAATTATGTTGGCAGTGATTTTTTCGAAAAAAAATTTGCCACCCATAAATATTTGTTCATTTTATAAACAAATTATTTAAACAAATTCACATTTTGGACGTTTTTAAACAAAAATTAATCGGTTTTTCCTCTCACCTTGCTGAAATTATATTTACAATGATGTTTTCTAAAAAAAATTTTACAAACCAGCAATAGATGTTTATTTTATAAATAAATTATATGAAAAAATGCACATTTTGGAAAAATATTGCCAAGCATCACTAATCGTTTATTTTATAAACGAATGTACATTGCCGATATTTATGGTCAGAAAGAAATCGTTTTTCTATTATTATTTTTCAAACTATATTGACAATGACTTGCCTAGTACAACAATACAATTTATAAAATTTATAAACAACTTTAAGGAAAAAAAAGATATTCTATATATTACAATAAGTATAAGAATCGGCGTGCTTTTTTATCGTGAGTCCCCTTGCCTCTCACGAATCAGAGATCTATATTACTATGAGTTCTTCAACCGTTTATGGCAATGTTTCTTACTCGAACTCTTGCCGAACAATACAATTTATAAAATTTATAAACAATTTTAAGGAAAAA
>NC_046666.1:70304932-70310643 GCF_010883055.1 Belonocnema kinseyi | reverse complement strand
TCCCCCTTCCACCACCAAGTAAGTGTGTGGAGGGTGTGTAAAGGAATAGAGAAGGTGTAAGAAAAATGTTAAACCCTTAGGGGACACATTAGAAGCTTCCATCTCAACTCTCAACTAGAAAATTGTTCAAACATTCTCAATCTTCCTCAAATTATAATGATTTTTGTTTGAAAATACCATTTTGGATGTAAAACAAAAACGGATCTTAAACTATTTTATACATAAAAAAATGTTTTACAAAAACAATATGTCATTTATTGAGATCTATATTTTGTCTGTACAATATTTTTCACTAAAATGCATACATTTCAAGATATGCCTTCTTTTCCATTTTTTTCATCATCTTTAATACCAATTAATTCAGCTACTCGTATTAAACTTTGAAATCGGTTGGGAGTTTCATTTTTTATACAGGTTTGAAAATGAAACTACAGTTGGCAAAAGAAATTAAATTTCAAACAGAAGAAAATCACGTAAAGTTCTGATTCGAAAAGTTTCATATTTATGCGCAAGATTAAAAACGTATTTTCTAATATTCTGGCAGAAGTACAAATCAGAACTAGAATAAGACAGAAAAAATTCGTAGTTACTACCATTTGTTAAAAATTGTGCATAAATCTGGATACCAAAATATCAACCAACTCTGCCTTTTCTGCAACCTGGAATAACAAATATATTCTTGCTCCAGGCCAGTACAAAGTCGGACTCTAGAATTGATAATAATATTACCTAGCAGCGTTTTGGCAAAAAGGAAGTACATTGTGGTGTGAATAATGTGCAGGTGAGCCGCGACGAGGGCCAGGGGGCAGCATTGGCCTCTAGCTACCATTGTACACTTTCGTGTCACATCCGCTCTTATTATTTTCCCTGAATATGTCGGCCTTTCTCCCTACAAAACTAATAAAGTGCCTTCAACTCATGCACGTGGAAAAAAGTGGCAGGAATTTATTAAATATACTCTATTGCACCACTGGATTTATGATGACCAACGATAAAGCGGAAGAGCGTAGAAATTTCATGTGAAAGATGGAAGACCGATTGTTCTGCTCTTATTCGCTCCTGCTGTCATCGATATTATATTTCCATTGCCATAGAAAACTGTGTGATAAAAAGTTGAAAGATACTCAGTTATAACTTATGGGAAAAATATTTCAGTTGAAAGATACTCAGTTATAATTTATGGGAAAAAATATTTCACTCTAGAGTACAACGTAATCTGACAGTGACTGTAAATTGACTTCATAAATCATTCATTCTTCTTATGTGAAGAACTTTCTTCATTGATTACTATGTAAATTGTACGCTTCATTCATACTTAATTTTGTATTTTTTTGTTTCTAGAATCATTGACAATTTTTTTATTTTCTGACGTATGCTGAGTTTTTTTTTTGCTCTTTAAATATTCAATCTAGCTAAAACATCAATTGTCCTTCCCTTTAGTCGCTTTCTCTCCACGGTCGCTATTTTGCATATGAATAAATGTTTGTTTTAATTGAATACGAGCTTGCCTTCCTTTTCTATGAAAACTGGAAAACTGAATTTCCGGCACAATGATTTTACTTTCTTGAATATTAAGTGGATTTTCTTACTTTCTCTTTCAACTATTTATTTTACAATATTGAATTTAATTAACATAATTAAATCTGCAATTTATTTTGAAGTATTTATAAATAAATAATCCAAATGTCGAATTTCTTTTTAAATTTTCTCTGCAATAATTAAAACAATATTTTTAGTACTAATCAGGATCTCTCTAAGTTTGGCACTGGCACAGCAATCTCAAATGGCTTCCAAACTAAATCTTCCAACTTCACTCTCGACTTCAAAGATTAGAAACATGTCTCCCTAATGAGTACACCATTAAGTAATAAAATAGTTTTATTTTTCCATTGTAACAGTAATTTAAAGCAAACAAATTTCATCAAATAAATAATTGCATCTCCATTTTTTTTTTAACTGTTCCATTTACATTTATTTTTGTTTGACTGTAGGAGTGGGAATGTACTTTAAAATTGCAGTTAATAAATAACGATTTTAAATATACTTTTGTTTCATAAATACAGAAATAGTGATATATTTGACATTTAAAATATTTAAAACTTTTTACATCCCTTCTTTAAATAAAACTAGTTCTTTAAATACTTTTTTACTTTTACTTTAAATCTTGAAACTAGTTCTTTAAATAAAACTAACGTACACCGTCCATAAGCCAATAGGAAACTCTTAATCAAATAAAGTTCAGAGCAAATCGTTGCATTTACGACCAAATAGTTGAATTTTCAAATTACAAAAATCAATTTTGAACCATATAGGCGAATTCTCTAGAAAACAGTTCAATTTCCCATCAAAAATTATGAATTTTCAAGTAAACCGTAAGTTTTCAACCAGCAGTTGCATTTTGTACTAATATAATAAAATCTTCAACCCAAAAATGTGAAATTCTAACAAAACAGTTGAGTTTTTAATCTAAAAAGACGATTTTTCTACAAATCAGTTGAATTTTCAATCGGAAAATATGAACTTTGAATAAAAATTTAATTTTCCACTGAATATTTGAATTATAAATAAAAAACGATCTGTTTTCAACTCAACATATATTATTTAAACTTTCATTTCAATAAATTGATTTTAAACTAACAAAAAATAATTTTCAACCAAAATAGTTGAATTTTCAACCAAAGAGATGGATCTTCAAATAATAAAATTAATTTCTTACAAATGAGTTCAACTTTTGACCGAATAGTTAAATTCTGAATGAAAATGATTAAATTTCTACTAAAAATGAAGAATGTACTATGAAGCACAAAAATGTTCAACCGAGAAATTTAATTTTTAATTACAGACAATTAATTGTTATCTGAAAATGGAGCAGTTAAATTTTTAGCTCCAAAAATGATTTTTCAAACAAAATTAATAGAAACTTTCAACAAAATTATTTAATCCACAACCAATAAAATGAATGTTTTGCAAACCTGTTCAACTTTCAACCAAGTACTTGAATTTTTTACGGAAAATATTAACTCTCAAATGAAAATTTAATAGTTGGCCCTTTGAAACAACACGTTACAAAACCTGTCAAGCCACTCTCCCCTCACTTTGAAAATTTTATTTATTGATCAAAGAATTATTAATTAATTAGTTCTCCAATCAGATATTCTAAAAGCAACAATTGAAAACATTCTAGTTTGCATAATGATTTAAAATATATATTTGAGGCTTCTATTTGCCAATACTTTAGAGTTAACGGAATCTTCGGTACATATGTTTGAAATAATTCAGAAATTTTTCATAAATATGTTTTTCGTATTAGACTTTTTCAAATATTTTTTGCAATCATAATTTGAAGGAACAGCTAATTAATCTGCTGTAAAGAACGATCAGTGCGACAAAAAAAGATGCGAAAAAATGTAAACCGGTCGCATAGGTATTCATGTAACGTGTAAATATAAGTAATAAAACGGTTCATAAAGGAGCGCGAGAAAGTGTGGAATTATCTGTAAGAAAAAAGTACTTTTCAAGATGGGTGTAAGGATGCAAAAATATTCGCAAGATTACGTTTAAACTTGAGTTGGAAGTTCCAAGTATATTCGTATGGTTAAAGGTAGAAATTGGTATAAAGAAACAGAAAGAACATTAGGGAATAGACGATTTCTCTGCCTTTTTTCATGAGAGAAAGTGTCTTTTAAAGAGAACCCCGGCTTTTCCGACCGTCGCGTCGTCGCGAAGAATGTTGTGCATGCATTTTAGGAGTTTGCTGCGCCATTAAAGTAGTACGCACCAGCCTGCTAAATTACCCGATAACGGAAGAGTAAACTCCCTTGCAGTTAACTCGAATTGACAAATGTTTATGCTTGATCTTCAGAGCAGCGAGCAATCTCATCGAGCCGAAGGGAGAAATGTTGCCGCCGTTTTCGCGATAAAGTACAAACAAGTCGAAAGGAACTTCTATTACACGAATCACAAGGAGTCGTAAGCTTCGCCTTATTTAGAAAGCAGCCCAAGTGCAGCAGTTATCGTTTGGTTTATGGATTAAGAAAACTCTAAAGTGTACCGGAGACTTATAGTCCTCTGAAAACTTTCTCACTCCTCAGTCTACTTAGTTCATGATAAGCAGGATCCTGGAAAGAGAGTTGAGTTGAAGTAAAAGAAATATTTCTAGATTAATTAACAAATTGAGACGGTTCAAATCAAAGGGATACAGGCGATTTGTTATTAACAAGTTTCAGTGTATGGCGGAAATCTAAAGTGCTGATATGAAAAGTAACGCTCTCATGGTGAAAGGACAAAGGGTTCGTTTAAAAACGACGTCACACTATCTGGTGGGAAGGGCGTTAACAGGTTTTACGATGAGGCTTAACGTCGCAGGAGAGGGATTAACGTAGAATATTGTGACATCACATTTGGAAAATGGGTATTAACGATTACGTTTTTTTTTAAGAATGCATCTCTATTTGTTAAAAATTCAACGATCTCCTTAAAAGTTAAACTGATTGATTCAAAGTTAAACTAATTTGTTAAAAGTGCAGTCACCTTTCTGGAAGTTTTATCTTCATTAATGAAAATTCATTTTTTTTTAACTAAAAAAAATGTATTTATCTTGCGATGCGCGTAATGAAGCTTTATTATTTAAATTTCGTAGGTCCGTCCACTCAGCGCTGCTACCAAGGCAAATTATAAAATGGAATACGCCATATTTTTTTGCTTTCTTTTTTGCTAATTTTATACTACAAAAAAATTTTTTGTTGCTCTTTAAACTTCAAATTAATCACATGACACTTGAAAATTTCGCCCTCTTTATAATTACCCCAAAACTACCCTTTCACGTGAACGTATGCAGCAGAACATGTATATGTATGAAAAAAGCATTAAAAATAATCAAACTTAGAAAAAATTGTTAGTTGATATTTTTTGTCTCTTTTTTTGCTCTCCGATAATATATAATACGTTACCCGAAAACTACCCCTAAGTCATACATACCCTCCCCTTGTCATCAAAAACGTTTTAAGAGTAGGAAAACCACCTTGAACAATGCAAAAATGATTTAGAACTCCAAATTGATTACATGGCACTTCAAAATTTTCCCCTCTTCATAATTTTCCCGGAAAACTACCCTTTCACGTGAACTCATACAGCGGAACATATATATGTATAAAAAAAGCATAAGAAATATAACAACTTATGAAACACTGTTAGTTTATATTTTTTTGCTCTTTTTTTGTTCTCTGATAATATATAATACGTTCCCCAAATACTACCCCTAAGTCATACATACTCACCCCTCTTGATCAAAAACGTTATAAAAGTTAAAAAACCACCTTGAACAATGTAAAAATGATTTAGAACTCCAAATTAATTGCATGCCACTTGAAAATTTCCCTCTCATTATAATATTCCCAAAACTACCCTTCCACGTAAACGTATGCAACAGAACATCTTCCGCTGTAATATTACAAATCCTCTCTTTTTTCGATCTCTTATGTATATCATGCAATTTTTGTATGTTCTAAACATGTTATATACAAATTCAACTATAATTTAAAAAATCTAAATGATAAAAGTATCTTCTGCCTGAGGTACATCTAAAAATTATTATGAAGACAAGAAGATCACTCTTTCAATTATTATGGGTTATAAAAATCTGATAAAATCACACATTATTCGGGTAGATCTAGATTAAGATATATAGTTGTATATACGAAAATATACGAAAA
>NC_046666.1:70293634-70304832 GCF_010883055.1 Belonocnema kinseyi | reverse complement strand
TGCGTGTCAAGAATATGCTAAAACACTTGCGGGAAAAATGCAGAGGGCGGTAGTCCTTGGGTCGCTCCGTGTTCTTAGGGTGCACGAGGCTTTTGCTGGATTGTCGTGTTGATTTTTTCACAGACTGTAACCACCTATCCCACGGTCGTGAGACGTGGTTGTGATTGAAATTTTACCGCGGTTTCGCTGGGAGCGGGTGCAATTTTCCAGATTAGCACCCGATCCCAGCGAAATCCTGCGGTTGTCCATATGACAAATTTTTAATTATATATATATATATATATATATATAAGATAGATCTAGAATAATAGAATACAATAAAAAAAATATAAATAACTTAATTTTTTACTGAGTTCTGGCCAAAAATGTGTACAGGTATTTTTTAAGAAAAATGAAAGACGAATGATTGGATTTAATGATTTTATTTGAGCTGTTTTGTCTACTTTTTACACACCTGTCAACGTTTAGCAATAAAAGAGTGTAGTATGTGGCTATATGAGTATATTTAAATATATTTTGATTAATTCAGATCGTGAAATAAACACAAAACCGTAATAAATTTGATTCTATTATTTAAATAGTACGCACCTTCATTAAAAAACGTTGATAAAGAAGTAAAAAACAAAATCAGATGATAAGAGAAGAGCCTAAATTGATAAATTTGATTAAATCATTGATTTTTTATTTTTTTAACAAATATTTGCACACAGTTTTTGTCATAACTGATTGAAAAATAAAGCATTTTATAGTCTTTTGTTCTGATTTCAAAGTTTATAAATCATTATAAACTTCATTTGTATTCTAGAGGTATTTAATGCAAAAAGAAAACGTCTGTTTAAGATATTTTTGGTCAGTTTTAGTGGAATTATGTAGTTTCTTGAACTAAATTTGTTATTTTTATCATTCAGGATGCATGCACAAACTTTAAAGAGCTGTGGCATTTTGAAATTCAAAAAATATTTTTTTCAGCCTAACCTAGTACGGAAATAATATATTTTTTCCAAGAAAGGTAGAAAACTATTATTTTAAATTTCTTACCAAATAAAACCATACGGAATGCAACAATCTGTTGAGTTCAAATACATGAATTTGTGAATGTAAAGTTGGCCCAGTAATTAAGAAAATCTATCCATAATAAAATATATTGGGAAACTGTTTTCATAACGAACTCTATGAAATTATTAAATAAAATTGATCTTCCATAACCAGCAACATACACCTTATCCTGTCAAGTTTTGAAATGTCTATTATGTATTTTTTTAAATATCTATTTGGTTTCTCATAAAAAAAGGTTCTTAATATATTTTATTATGAAACTTTTTTTCCTAATTACTTGGCCAACTTTAATTTCACTAATTCATGTAGTTGTATGTTTTCCTAATATGTTTAAAGTTAGTACATACTGAATTTTCATTTTTACATTCTCATCCAAATGAGAAGGTATTGGTTTTATGTGAAAAATGACTTTCGCGGATTCTATCAAATGTCGACGTTTTGAGACCCCCTGGGCCAGAAAAAAATAGTTTTTACGTCGGTGTCTGTATGTTGTCGTTGTTTTTGTAGCCTGTAAACATGGTAACAGTTAAGAAAATTATTAAATTGAATTCCCCTTTGGCATACTTTATAAGGATACGAAAGAAAAGGACGAGTTTGTTAGCCAGCTTTTTAAAAAGAAATTTTAAAAAGTTACAGGATTTTGAAAATTGTGGGGACCTTTTTTTTATATTTAAAATTTTTTTCGACAGCTTATTATAGCAAACCAAAATACAAACAATTAAGCCTAATTAGATTTTTGATCAAATAAAAATGACCAAAGTCATGTCATTTTCAAAATCCAAAGAAACAAACGAAAATTAAAACTTGAAGCCAAACAAAGCGGGATATGGGAATAAGTCAAGAGAAGAAAAACGTTACTTTTGCATGGCCCTACTGCACGATTGTCCAACCAACTTTTTAAGTTTAACCAACAAAAAATTCAAATTTTTTTGCAAAAAAAAATAACTAAAAGACAATAACTCCATTTTGTGGAAAACAAAGCAAGATCCAAAAAGAGATAGATTGATAATGATTGTGCACTTAAAAAATAATAACAAATTTTTCAGTAATGACTTTTTTGTGGGATAAGTAGTTTTTGTTTTGTTTTTCAAAAACAACATTGAAAATAAAGAAATTATATTTGAGTACGATACAAGCTGCAAGAATAAGTAAGACCAAATTTATTCAACCGAAAAAGATTTACAAATTTTTCACGAATAGTTTTTCGTGATAGGAAGCGTAGTTTTTTTAATCGTAAAAAACAAGATTAAAAATAAAAAATATAAAAACAAGGCAATAAGAATAAGAATATTTCAATTTTCATGCCTATTGTGAATTGTAAGGATATAAATTTATTAAAATGATACATGTTTTAGAACATATAAGAATACAATTTAACGCAAAGAAGAAAAAAATTTTTAAGTAACCATGATAAATAGAATTTGTACTTTTTTCAAAATCTAAATACCCAATACCAGACAGAGATAGATAAAAAATGTATTATATCTTATATAAAAGTGTTGAGCATAATGTAGAAAATTTGACATTTTGGGTCAAAGCGAGTGCGAAGCACGAGATACATGATGAGAATGTGCTCGCTAAAGTCGAAAAAGCTTTAACAAAAGAGAGTTCATAATCGCAAAATTCCAGTTTTCGATTCGTCGATCTTTAATTTTGAAAGGTCTGTGCGTGAATGTGTGAGAAATGCAAAGACCGATCGCTAATATGCGAATGCACAAATGTGAGAAGAATACAAAGTTCGAGCGCGTAGCGCGAGAAGCAACAATTGCGCGCCCCAGGCGCGCTCCAACTTGCGAGCGAAGAAAGGCGCGCGCGATTAGCATGAGCCCGCGCAGCGAGCAGATTTTTTATAATGGATTTGTGAAATTTTTAAAACTACACAAGACATCGAAAATTCTTACAAAAGGTATCAAGAATCTTTTGCTACTAACTTCTCATTACAATTTTGTACCCTATCGGGTACACCAAAATCGATTTTCAATTGAGTTGCAAAAAAGTCGAACCACACAAATTCATCATGAGAATCAAGGGGAAAATCATTATTTGAAGTCTCGGCTGTAATAACGCTATATCAACACATATTTTGTTTCCATGCACTTCTATTTATATGAGATTTTCTTTTAACTGTTTCTCTATTACGCGGAAGCGCTGCGATAAAAAGTTAAAAAATTGAATTCGGAATGAAATGTCAAATTAATCACTCAATTAATCTCGTAAGTTTACGTATCTAAATCCAATTTAGAATTGAATTGAATTCGACAAATTTCAATTGATAAAAGTTATGTTTAGATTAGTTTAGATTATTTACAAATTCGGTCCGGCACATATTGGAAAAAATACAAATATAATTTCTCGTCTTTTCTTTAAAAGAAAGGAAAAAAAACACTTAATTATTTGTATAATTGTAATTCAAAGTTTTATTTTTATTTTATTATAAAAATAATTTTAACCGTATATTTTAGTACAATTTCTGATAATTATTTATGAATCATTTATTTATTCGATTATTTTTGAATATTATGTTTTCTGTTACCGATTCTTGACGTTTTACTCCAGCCTCTTTAGCCCTTTTATTTCTTCCTGCGTCTCATTCTAATAAATTTAATTTTCTTTTTTTACCTTTGTTCAAAACTTTAATATTAGAATCATAGAAAGGTACGTTTTCAAAGTATATAACCTTCAATATTTTGGCATTTCCTTCCCAATTCAATTGCCGAATTTTCGATCATCGCGCTTCCGCGGAATAGAGAGACTGTTAAAAGAAAAACTTATATACATAGAACTCCATGGATATAAAATATGTGTTGATACAACGTTATTTCAGCCGAGGCTTCATTTAGAGACTGTTTTTCTCATTCAGAGCAACGTGAAGTGTTGTCCACAAACGGTCAGTCACCTGTCAAGATGATTTTGTCGGGCGTTATTTGGGTGAAATAGATTTGATAAGCATATAATAAAATTAAGATAATAATTATTCACCTTTAATTTCCTCCCACTCACCAGTGAATATTATTGTCTTGAAATAAAAATTGTACTTGCCGTGGTATAATTTCCAAATCTTAGGTTAGTCAAAACCTACATGACATTCAATCAACCAAAGCCGGTTGTCGAAACTAAGTCGTAACCGTCTGCATCGAAATTGATGCCTGGGCGTTCGATCATGATCATGGCTTTTTCTATACACCCCGGCTTTAGTTTAAATGTCGACGGCGATGGCTAACCTAACATTTGGAAGATGAATTAAGAAGTTATAATTTTATTCTAAATGACTAGTCCGCACTGTTAAATGAAAGAAAGTTGAAAATTAGGTGAATATTATTCCAATTAGTTTCCTTATTTACAATTATTTAGTCTAATATCATAAAGCGAATAGTTTCTTTGACAGGTGTTCAGATGGCTGACAGCGGTTCAGCATTCTACAACACTCGGCATGAGCAAAATTCAGTCTCAAAATTATACATTCCCCTAGATGCCCAGATGTGCAAATACATAAATAGAAATAAATACGAAACTGAAAATTTTCTGAAATTCTCATTGGAAGACCATTGAAATTTGAGCTGCAACAAATTTAACGCCGGCGTTTTTCTGTGCATGATTATTCCTGATAAGGATTTTTGGTAGCTTTTTTGTACGTGGCGGCGATTTGATATCGTGAATCTTGAATTTATAATCAGTAAAAGAAAGTGTAACAATTGGTAAGCAATATTTTTCCAGAAAATCTTGTAGAGCCTGCGTGATCATTAATTTGTCACATTACGATTACAAGAAAAGTTTTGTTTGAAAAAATTATGACGAATAATTAACTCGAGGCCAAGCATTTCAAATTAAACCGTTGTCCAGAAAACATACCTAATTCGATTAAGGTTTTGGCACGAAATTGCTATAGATGCTTTTTAAATTGTGCTTTTACAAATCAAAAAATACATATTTATAGAATAAAATTAAACCGTTCTCTAGAAAAGAAACCTAAGTCGCCTTAAGTGGTTCTTCTAGAAAACGGCTTAATTTATTACATATTTTAATACAGAAAAACCATACTTTATTACATACTGTCCATTGGAGACTTTAATAAAATTACTAATTCAGTTCCACTAATCCTTATTCGTACCTTCTTCGACTATAATAGTAAGTAACCAGGAACTCTTACTTATACTTAATACTTATTTCCGCAATTACTATCTGGGTTTAGTCAACCTAATCGAATGTTTATTTCGTTTAGATTCGTCACTTATTTACAAAACGATCTTAGAATACCAGGGTGATTCAACTGGATAAATTAAAGTTGGCCTACACACTGTAGATACTTTCCAAGCCAAGGGACCTTAAACCACTCTTCAAACTTTATGGGGTATAATGACTGAACTTAATGGCATCGCGGGTTATATCTTGTGCTATCTTAATTGTTTATTTTCTGCTCAGGTTAAAAGGGTTATCAGAATTGTCGGTGCAATAGGTGCTCGCGGGAAAGGAGCAATGGGGTTATAAAAGCTCCGCCGCAAGGGAAGAGAAAGCTTAGGTGGTCCATTTCACGGTATCCTCACTGAAAAAGAACGCAAGAGAAAAAAGATAGGACTCAGAAACCACAGAGGCTCGTCGAATCAATACCACTTCTTCTTTCTCTGTTTGTCTCGCCACCACTCAAGAGTACCTCGATTGTTTTATGGTTCCACTCCTCTGTCAGTCCTGTGCCTCCTGGGAATGGTTTTTTTTTCTTTTCTCTTGAAGCCGAAGGTGAATGAAATGAATCGATTATTGACTTTCTTCAATGAGACAGTTGAGGAGTAAGCATACCAGACGTAATACATTCATTTGGTTTTATATTGAGATAATGATTATTTCTGCATGTTTGGAATATTCTCAATACAATTATTAAACTTAAGTTAGGGGCCATGCATAAATTACGTCAGCAATTTTGGGCTTTTCTTACTCCACTTCTCTAAAAAAGTAACAGTATAAAATTCTCACAAATCAGGAGAAATAGGGTATTTTTCCATCCAAAAGGACGAATTTTTAACGAAGCAGTTACATTTCTAAACAAAAATGGAATGAAATTTTCTAAACAAAAAGACGAATTTTTTGTAAGATATTTGAATTTATAATTCGAAAAGTTACAATTTTAACAAAAAACTTAATTTTTAACCAAGAGAGATAAATTTCGTACCAAAAAAATATTAATTTTCTACCATAAAAGACGAATTTCTAACTAGTGGAATTAAAAAAATAGAAACTTTTCAATCAAATAGTTGAATCCTCTCAAAAATAGATCAATTTTGATTTGAGAATATGAATTTTAAACCGAATGTTTGAATTTTGAACTAAAAAAAGATACTTTTCAAATCAAGTACATAAATAAAAAACTTTTGGTTAAACAATTAGTTTTTAATCAAATACATGAATGTTAATTAAAACAGATGAATTTTCAAGAAAAAAGGTTATTATTCTTACCAAATAGTGGAATTTTTAACTTATAAAACATAAATATTTACCCAAAAATTAAATAGTTAAATTTGCAGGTAAAAAAATGAAGTTCAACCAAAAACGTGAATTTTCTAGCAAAACAAACAAATTTCAACAATACTAAGGAATATTGAAGCCATTGAGATTAATTATTTACCATAACAGATTAACTAACAAATTAACAGTTGCATTTTTAACAAGAAAAAGTGGATTTTCGACTGATCAGAAGATACATTTACTACTAAAAGCTACGAATTTTCAACAAAATATATTAATTTTCAATGAAATAGTTAAATTTTCAACAAGAAAGATCAGTTATCAATTAAAAATATCAGCTTACAACAACAAAAACGAAATAAATTAAATTAAATTTTCAACACCATCTTCAAGATCAATAACAGATGATAGAGATGAGTTTTTAATTAAATTGTTGAATCTTCTACAAAAACCATGAGTTTGCAGCAAAAAAAAATGAATTTTCAGAAATATGAGTTCAGCAATTAACCCTCAAGAAAATTCTTATATATAAGAAGATTCATTTTCTAAAAATAAAATATTTAAATTTTTATCCAAATAGTTGAATCTTTAAAAAAATAAATATATTTTTAACGAATTAGTTCTACTTTCAACCAAGTAGTTGGATTCTTATAAAAAAATATGATTTTTTGATAAACCGATTGCAATTTCCAACAAAACTGATAATATTTTCAACTAAATAGTAGAATTTGTAAGTAAACAAAATCAATTAAAAACTAAAAATATAATTTGGACTTTTCAACCAAAAGAATTACATTTTTCTCTTGGTTTATTTCTCATTTTAGTGAAAACCCGAGAAGAGTGGGAATTTTCTTAAAAACAGGGGGTAATTAAAAAATCTCTAAAGAAGGGATTAAGAGGGGAATATAGGAAAGAGTATAAAGTCTCAAATATGAAAGAGGTTTTCAAACTTATCAATTTATTATTGAACTATACCGTTCCAGGGTAACTCATCTTTCGCAAAATTCGCAAACTTTGTTAAAATTTTTCATCCGGAAACGTATAAATGTTATCTCAGCTTTTAGTAGAGCTGTCTCTTCTTATTTTTTTAACATAACTTTTTTAGGGCAAAAGTAACGGAAAATCTCCAATTGATTCTTTTAAATGTTTTATTATCATTATGTTCTTGTAACTTTCAAACAAAAATTAAGTGGGAGCCTTGTAAGGCTCTTATTCCAACAATAATTTAGGATTTGTAGAATAAGAGATTGAAAAGTTAAATGAGACATATTTTGAACTATTTTAGTACTTTAGGTATGTTTAAGCAGTAGTTTTTTTGGACGTTAATCCCATCAAAACTTGTAACAATTCAAGAACAAAAAATGGACATTTTGTAATCCTTTTATTCCGAAAGTGATTTAGTACGCTTGTCAAAATTTAGAGAAAATTAAGTGGTAATTTTCTCATAATTTCATTATAAAAAAGACCTGTTCAAAAGGAACGTATTTTTAACATTTTTGGTTCTTTGCTTTAATTTCAGCGGTTCACTTTTGGAACATAAGTCCCATTAGCACTTGTTCAAATGTTGAACAAAGGCAAAATGGAATTTTTCCAGCACTTTCGTCTCAAAAATTATCCATAACTTCTAAGAATCAAACAATAAAACGTAAACCTTTTTTTACGTTCACGTTTTTTTGCCGAAAATTGTTAACTTTTGAAAAAATGGAATTTAAAAGATGTTAAGTTAATGTTTTTCGTGAAAAATTGGTATTAAAAAAAATTGTATTTCAAAGAATGTTTACAATGTTTGTAAAACAATAGGTTCTATTTACATTTTCACCGGAAAACGGTTATTTTAAACAAAAATCATTTAACTTTGACTTGGAAAATTATATTTAAAATATTGAACAAATTTAGGTTATGTCTGCATTTTTCATCCGATACTGATATATTCTGAAGATAAGATCATAATTAGTAACAATATTTTTGCTGCTTTTCTTTTATTTTATATATAATAACCGCTATGACATGTAAAAATATCGTATAAAATTATACTGATTTTATATTGTAATTTAAAAATTATGTGTGAAAATAGACATAAATCGACAATTTTAATTAAACATAAATAAAACATTAATTATCTCTCACATAATTTACATGAATGATTCGATTCCCGAAAATCTTTATATATTTTTGTGATATTCACTCCATATAGAAATCTTCTTTTGTATTTCTCAATATCGTAAAACCCTTCTTGTGAAATTTATTCACTATTAGGTGGAAGTAATTTTCTCGCAATCGACTGACAACAGGCGCAACCCAAAACCCATTAAAATTTTTCGTGTAAGCTGGTAAATTCGCTGGCACCTGACCGTTTTCCATCTGTTTAGAGATTCGTGGAAACTTTTTCCAGAATATTTGAAAACGGTCTCCCAAACGACGCGACGGTCGAAAGCATGTGCCGAATATAATCATCTTGGATACGTAAAGAGGCTGTGAGAGGATGAAAGAGTCTGGGGGACCAGTTTTGTCGGGGGATGGTCCTGGAGAATATGCGCGACAATTTTGCGTTGGCTTATGCAAATTTTATATACGCTCGCACCTCTGCTTTGCGAGTATTCTCGTCCTGGTAGCATTTTTCACTAATACGCGAGGTATCTGCATGAAAATACAGGGTGATCCCACGAGTGGAGTTTTTTGGAAATGGAAAATTTAGTGGGATATGAATAAAAACTCTTGCAAAAGAGGAGTTAAAGTACCGAGAATAATCTCGAAAAAGCCACTTTTATGGTGCTCTTCTTTTATAATGAAGTTCATGTGATTATTGGCAGCACACATGGGAATAATATTTAGCCGGAATTTCGAAATTCTAAACCCCCACCACTGTAAGGATTCGTCAGATTTTGTATGCCCCCCCCCCCCTCAACTCTCTGACCGAAGATTGTATATTTTTTACTTAATATATAAAAAATGTATCAATTATTTTCACTACAAACGAGAATTACAAAGCTTCTTTGGAACTATTTAAAAAAATAACCTAAAAATAACCTATTTAAAAAAATGTACAGTAGTTTTATAGGATTTGAAACGATTTCAAGAGACAATGAATAATTTCAATAGATTTTGAAGGATCTTGAGGAATTAGGAACGAGTTCCGCTGATTTCAAGGGATTTCAAGAAATATCGAAATCTTTTATAATGAATTTCAAAGGATTTCAAAAGATTTCACATAATTTTCAAGAATTTTAAAGAATTTGAAATAACTTAGTACGATTTCTTTGGATTTCAAAGAATTTTAAGAAATATAAAAATGTTTTTAAATAAGTGACAGAATTTCAAGGTATAAATGGTACTTTAAAGGACTATAAAGTATTTTAAACAATTGCACAGTTTTCACGGAATTTAACGATATTTAAAACACTGTTATAGATTTCCTGAGATCTCAAGGAATCTAAATAAAAAAACGAAAAAAGTTGGGCTCATTTTAAATCGGATGTTGACCCTTTATTGTGACAAATTGAGAGACAGTCTTTTAGACTAAAGGATATAAATTAACTTTTTAAATAAAAAAATGATATTAGTTTGCCCCTGCAACGTCTGAAGAAAGATCTGTCAAAAATAAGACACAGCAAAAGGAAGCCTAGCTTTTTCTGTGAAGGTTTCAAAAGATTACAAAAGTTTAAGGGTAAAACTTCAGAAGATTATAAAGAAATTGACGAAGGATTTCGAAGAATTTTTGGGAATTTAGGGAATTAAGAACGATTTTTATGGGATTATAAGTGATTTAAAGGTATTTTACAGATCTCCAGAAATTGTATTGGATTTCCAAGGGTTTCAAGATGTGCTGAAGGATTTCGACGAATTTTAATGCATTTTGGTTTTAGGCACTCAAGGTATATTGAGGCATTTCAAAGAAATATAAAGTATTTTAAATAATTATACAGTTTCTTACGGAATTTAACGAAATTTTTAAAGCCCTTATGGATTTTCTGAGATCTCAAGGAATTTGAAACAAATTAAAAATATTTTAAGATGTTTAAGAAATTACATGCCGTAAGATCAAATTTTTCAAAAATTGTATTGGATTTGAAAGGATTTTAAGAGACACTGAACGATTTTGACGGATTGCAAAAGATTTCAAGGAATTAAAAACGATTTTCGTTGGTCACAAGGGATTTTTAAGATTTTTGTTGATGCTGAGTTTTTGATATTGTGGTGAGATTTGAGGTGATTGGATTGTGGAAGTGTGTAGATGGTTGTGGATATGAGAGATTAATTGAGAGATTGTGAGATTGAAAAGGGGAGTTAGATGTTTTGGAGGATTGAGACAGATTTGTGTGGAAGTTGAGGTTGGGTTGTTTGGAGATTTTTGCAGGGTGGGGGACTGCGTTGATCGGGTTGGCGGTAGCAGGGCTGGGCAGCGACGCCGAAAGGCGAGACAGGTACCAGACCGCGAAGGTAGATAGAGCTAGGGAAGCATAGAAGGCGGGAGAGTTTGAATTTGATTCATGGCTAGCGGAGCGAGTATCTATGCGGAAAAAAACAGATTTAGAGCAGGAAGTGTTCAGTACGACGAAAGAGGAGATCAAGGAAAGGATGGCAAGGGGGAAGTACCAGGTGTATACATATGAAACCGGTATTGCCATCTAGCGGCCAGTAGGCACACTTGTAGGCACTGTCGGAACTTACCATTTGTGCTAATTGGCGTA
>NC_046666.1:70290639-70293534 GCF_010883055.1 Belonocnema kinseyi | reverse complement strand
CGCATACTTTGAATAAAATATTTGTTATCATTCTCTTGAAATAAATGTGTTTTTTTCTTGAAAAAATACCGGTTTCATATGTATACACCTGGTATAAGAAAACTATAGAAAAGGAGAGATTAGGAGCAAAAAGCGTAGGTTCAATTGAAGCTTTTATCAAAAGGAAGAGAGGGGAGAAGGAAAGCAGTGAAGAGAAGAAAGATATCGGTGTGAGCGTGAAATATCAAAAAATGTTTAGATCGCCGCCGGAAAAGCAGCGTTTGGTAGAGAAGAGTGATAATAGTAAGGGGGCTGACGGAAGCGCAGATGAAAGTGAAGTTCCGATGAAAGAAGAAAGATTAAAGGAAATTCACGAAGTGATGATGGAGGTAATGGAGATCTATAAAGAAGAAAGAAAATTAAACATAGTGATAAAGGGTAACAGATTAGAGAGGAAGGAGCTGAAGGAAGGGGTGGACGAAGTACTAAAAAGGGTTGATGCTAAGGTAGAGATAGAAAAAATGCGAAATGTAGGAAGGGAAGAGCGACGAGGGAGGATAATTGTACTGGTGAAACTAAAGAAATAGGAACATAAGAGGGAGGTGATGATGAAGAAGAGGTTATTCTATGGAAGCCCGGAGAGAATAGAGGATGATTTGACATGGGTAGAAAGAAAGATGCAGCATAAATTAAGGAAAATAGCGGAAGAGGAAAGAAAAAATGGAAAAAGAACATGAGTTAAGTATGGCAGAATACAGATAGACGAAGTATGGTGGGATTGGGATGAAGAAAGGGAACATATAGTATGAAATGAGGTGCAAGGAAACTAGGAGAGAAAGTAACAAGAGATAAGAAAATAAGAAATAGTTAGTAGGAAAAAAGATGAGAAGCAAAAGTAGGGAGGAATGGAAGATTTGTTACTGGAATATAGCAGGATTGGAGAGAAAGGATAGGGAGTTTATGAGAAATTTGACACAATGGGGTGTAGTCATAATGATGGAAACGTGGCTAGATAAAAAGGGATGGGAAAGAGTAAGGGGAAGGTTACCAAGAGGTTACAAATAGCAAGTTCAAAATTCAGAAATGTAAGGAATGAATGCATAACAGGGACAGATAAAAAAGACAGAAAAGAACAAAAAGGAGGATTAATAGTAGAAGAGGTAATGACGGGAGGAGAGAAGTGGAAGGTAGTAAGGGTTTATGTGAACGGTGATATGCAGGAGAAAGCAGAGCAGATGAAAGAAATGATTTAAGAGAACAAAGAAGAGATTAGGCTCATAATAGGTGGGGATTTCAATGCGAGAACAGGAGACAGAGGAGGAAGGGAATGAGGAGAAGAGGGAGGAAGAAAATCCAAAGATAAGGTACTAAACGGGTAGGCAAAAAAGTTGTTGAAGAGCTAGGAGGAGTTGAGATGGAAAGGAGAATATACACGCTCAGGAGGTGAAAGGGGAACGGTAATTAATTATGTGATAGTGTATGATGAGGTAAAAGAGAAGGTTAAGAAACTAAAGGTAGGTGATTATATTGATTCGGATCACTTTCCCTCAATAGTGACATTGGAGGGACAAAAAAGCAATAGCAATATGAATAAAAGGGGAGTAAATGTAAAAAGTGTAGGAAAAGAGGATTAGTCAAGGGAAGAAATAGAACAATTTGGAGAGAAGGTCAGAAATATCAAAGTGGGAGAGAGAAATGTGGATGAGGAGATGGAAAAAATGATAGGAGAAATAAAAATAGGATTTGAGTGCACAAACAAAAATGAAATTAGTAAAATGGGTAATAGAAGTGGATGGGACAAGGACTGTAAAGAGAAAAAAAGGAGATCAGAAAGGAATTAAGAAATTGGAGAAAAGAAGAAAAGTAATGTGGAAGAATATAGGGAAAAAAGAGTATACTAAGTTGTGTTATCAAAATAGAGAGAAAAAGAATAAAAGGTTTGAGGAAGAGGTGGAGGAGGCTAGGACGGAAGAAGAGGTATGGACGGTCGTAAATAGAGAAAAAAAGAAAAAAAAAGAATAAACCAAAATTTTGAAATGGTAGAATAGAGGAAATATTTTTTCGATTTGCTAGGAGGAGTAGAGAGAAAAGTTATAAAGGGAGGAAAATATTGTAGAGAAAGAGATGAGGAAGAGCACATATCAAGGGAAAAAATATTTAAGGTTTTAGGAATAATGAAGGGTGGAAAGGCACCTGGTATAGACGAGATTCCAAATGAAGTATGGAAATATAGGGGGAGGAACTAGAGGAATGGGCATGGATAGTGTGTAATAGAGTATGGAGAGGAGAGGGATGGCCAGAGTTATATAGATAGAGATAGTTTCTGGTTGGTGAGAGGTGTGAGACAAGGATGTCCCTTGAGCCCACTTTTTTTAAATTTAATAATATCAAACTGGGAAGAAGAAATGAGGAGAAAAGGTTGGGGAGGAGTTAGGATAGGAAAGGAAAAGATATATATACTGGCATACGGAGACGACATAGTGTTGATGACAGAGGATGAAGAAGGGATGGCGGAATTAATGATGGAAGAGACGGGAAGAGTATAAATATTTGGAATATATCCTGCAAACGAAAAGAGATCATATAGCTTATATAAGAGAAAGGATAAAAAAAGCAGCAGAGATAATGAAATATATATGGGGAATAGGAAAAAGAAGGTTAAAAAATTAAAGAAAGACAATGTGGTGATTTCAAATGCTGGTATGGCCGGTATTAGGTTATGGAGCAGAGGTATGAGGATGGAAAGAAAGCAAAGATATTGAGAGTTTACAAAAAAGGTAAATAAGGTGGACACTAGGGGCAGACTGGAGGACGCCAGGATATACCAGGTGTATACATATGAAACCGGTATTTTTTCAAGAAAAAAACACATTTATTTCAAGAGAATGATAACAAATATTTTATTCAAAGTATGCG
>NC_046666.1:70263531-70290539 GCF_010883055.1 Belonocnema kinseyi | reverse complement strand
ACGCCAATTAGCACAAATGGTAAGTTCCGACAGTGCCTACAAGTGTGCCTACTGGCCGCTAGATGGCAATACCGGTTTCATATGTATACACCTGGTATGGTGAGAGAAGAAGCGCAAAGGGATAAGTTAAGGATTAGAGCGGGAAAATGGGCATGGAAATTTGAGACGAAGCTGAGATAGGTAACGAGAGGGGAGTTGGCGAGAAAGTGTTTGATGGAGGTAGAAAAGGTGAGAGGGAGGGGGATCGAATTAACAAGATGAGAAGAAGAAAGGAGAGAGTTCTTTAATGATATAGAAATAGAAGACGAGACTAGAGTAAACTATGAAGAATTGAAAAAAGGGAGAGGGAAAGACAATTAATAGAAAGCTGGGGGATGATTGAGGAATCAAAATACAATAAATGGTATAAGATGATAAAAAATGAAGTAGTACCAAAGTATTTAGAATAGAGATGGGAAGATAGAAGGTGGACCAGAATAGTAAGATTTAGATTGGGAAGCGAGGTAAGGGAGGGGATGTACTGGGAAAAAGAAGAAAACAGAAAGTGTAGAATATGTGAATGGGAGAAGGAAATATGGGAGCATGTATGGGAAGGATGTAGAAGAGGAATGGAAGATGAAGGAAGCTGGCAAGAGAATGTGGTTAAAATTTTAGGGGAGGAGGGATTAGGAGAAGAATGGATGAAGGAGTTGGAGGGTACTAGAAAAGCGAATGAGAGAGAATAAAAGAATGCATCTGAAAAAAAAACAAATGGAGGTGTAAAAAAGTGAAAGAAAATGGGAACGGAAGTCGCTTAGATTAGAAGCTTAAAGATTGTAAGTAATGTAAGGTAAAAGTTAAGTGGACTAAGATGCGTTTTCATGGATTTTGGTTTCAGGCTCTCAAGGTATTTTGAGGCATTTCAAAGAAATATAAAGTATTTCAAATAATTATACAGTTTTTACGGAATTTAACGAGATTTTTAAAGCCCTTATGGATTTTCTGAGATCTCAAGGAATTTGACACAATTTAAATATATTTTAAGATTTTTAAGAAATTACATGCCGTAAGATCAAATTTTTCAAAAATTGTATTGGATTTCAAAGGATTTCAAGAGACACTGAACGATTTTGACGGATTTCAAAGGATTTCAAGAAAGTAAAAACGATTTTACATTATTTTAAAGGATTTTCAAGAGATTATATAAAATATTCATCGGATTTTAAGATATACAGGATATTTTGAGAATCAATGAGCTTCTTGACTCTATATTTATTGGACGTGTGTGGTGCGAAATATTATTATAAATGATTAGGATATATAAAACTTTTATTTAAATAATTAAAAAGAAGAAATTTATGTAAGAACTCATTTGACTCTGCCCTTTTTAAATAAGGATTCGAAAGATTTTCCGGACCCCCTCCCACGCAAAAAATCCGTACGTAGTAAATAGACGCTCCCTTATTGAACAAATGATTTTTCGAAACATTTTATACTTTTGTGAAGGAAAATTGTAAGTTCAAGGAAATGAATTGATTAATCATTTTTTAAACATTTCAACTTTATTTTGAAATATCACATTTTTACGTAGAATATTTCACATCGCTAAGCTAAATAACATTCTAGTATATGAATTTGAACTTTTCCGAAAGCTGTCGTAAGGGAAATTAAGAAAAGCTTTTCGCTTTGAGAAAACATAGTTTATAAAGTTCGGTATACTCAAGAAGAAAAGTTTTCTTTCAAGGCTAATTTTTCGGAATAAAGCAAAGTTTGTTAGAGGGTGCAGCAAGATTATTTTGAAAAAAATTCTTCTACACATAAATCTTCTTTATAACTTTTTATTTCTTCGGAAGAAAGTAAGTATAATAAGGAAGTTTTTTAGGCAAAGTTAATGTTGGCAAAGTTAAAACTATGTTAGATGGTTCTGAATACTTTCGCGGACAAGAAGAAAAAAAAATTAAATGAAAAATCTTTTTCTTTTTATGTTTGATGGAAATTTAGCACACTAAAAATTAGTACTTTATAAACATCATTATTTGTTTATAAAAATTATTTAGAAAATTTATAAATAAATTTAATTAATTAATTAATCTGTCTTCTAGGAAAATGGAGCTGGATGAGTAATACATATTTGCCTCAACCGAAGTAATAAAATCTTCTAAAAATAATCATACCTTATACTTTTTTCCTTGACATTATTTGTAGAAGAAAAATGGTTATCAACTGAAAAATGTTGATAACAATTTTTCTTTTGTAACTATATCATTTTATTTATATAAAAACCGATACCAAGTTATTTCTTACTTCGTTTCAACCATTATAAATGACTTGTGATTGAAAAATAGCAATAAAAAATATAGTTATCAGGAATAGAACAAACAAGAAAATTCCACTACTGTTCAAAAAATGTATATCATGAAAGTTTGTTGCCTCGAAATTCCCTAATTGCGTGCAAATAATAGATAATTTCTCATAGAAACTAAAAAATAGTTGCATCTTACGAAACTTAACTTTCATTTTTCTTTATTTTGAAATTATTCAAATAAAAAAAATTTTAATTTCGCCCATTTTCACGGAGCAAAGGAATTTTTACTTATTAATTATATTAAATTATTATTCATAACATAATCATAACAGAATCAGATACAAATTATTCATAACAGGATCAGATAAGAATAATTTATTTTTCTGTTATATTATTTTCAAAAATGGCTTTGTAGATTTAAAACCAAATTTTATACTTATAGTTTAATAACATATATTTTTTAACAAGAAGATTTCGAAATTTTATTTAGTTCTCACATTTATCCTGAAAGATAATAACTTTACATAATTCATAGAGGGGAAAAATTGTTTAAGTAATTAATATTGTTCAGCATGAATTTGATAGAAAACTGCTATTTTGCATTTGGGGGAGGGAATTTTCCGGACATAATAAAAGGGGTTTGGGGGGTCGAAAGAACAAATATTTGGGTCAAAATTATTGCATGAACATTCTTGAACCGAGATGTTGCCATTCAAAACTCCTCGTTATTTAAAAAGCCTGGTGGCATCGTGAACGTTGAAACATAAAATTATGGAATTTCTTTTTCTGGAAAACGATCAAATTGAGGGGATCGATCACCAAAAATCGAAAGTGGAGTTTTATCATGGATAAATTTGGATAACTCTATTAAACCAATTTTATCTGGTCTCTAAACATTTTTTGCCCCCCCCCGGCCCCCTTCCGGTATGTTGATAATCCTTTTAATCAAGCAGAATTCTGAATTAAATCTAAATCTCACAACAAAATAAAGGAAAAAATAAAAAAGGCGGATTATGTTGGTAAAAAATATATCAATTTAACACGTTAAATTGTTGCATAAAAAGCATATTTTGACCAAGACAAAAAAGAGAAAGTACATCTCACATGCGACAGGAAACTGACTCTCACGTTCGAGTGATTCGCATTATTTGTCAGGTTAGTTGAGCAAAGTACTATGGGTTATTATCATAACAAAGGAGCAGAAGGGTGAGAAATGTAAAAGCGCAGATAGCAAATCAGGATGTGCTCAGGAGAGGCCTTGATTTTATTCTAAATATTCACTGGCGCGATGAGCTTGTACCTATGGGCGATTCGTAATCGAGTAGAACGGAAATGTTGCAACGAAGAAATCGTTAAACACCTTACCAAGAGTCGTCGATCGATAAATCAGGAGCTCTTTTGAGTTTTAAGAGATGTCCGTTAACGCAATTGCGTGCAGTTAATTGCTGAGAAACTAAAGAAATCTCTTTGCCATGTCTATTAATAAACTTCTTTCCTTTTATTCTAGATAAGAACAATCTCTTACAAATATAAGGAGAAGCAAAAAGTTTGTTAATCAAAGTGATTCATTCAGTATAAGATCATTCCTGAGATTCATGGTAATTAATGATATGATGAATCTTAATTAATTATTCCGGACGGAAGATGAATTATTAAGGAACCCTTCATTCTTCGATTATATCATTATGTGAGTCTCATGAACCGAAAATTATAATTAATAATGAGGATAGAAGTTTGCATTTCGTGTTTAAATACTATTGTGTAAAATTCTTAGAATTTATTATGACTATTTTTACGACAGAGAGAAAAAATACATAAATTTTAGGGTACAAATTTTATTTAACCAAGTGAATGGTCGGGAACCATAAGCTATCCAAAGAGGTAATCGGTAAACAAATTTTCCTTTCTCTTCAAAAATTTCTCGAATAAGGGCCAGCCCCTCATGGTTCCTAACCATTCAAATGATCAATTTCTGCTTTATGCGACTTGAACTAATTTTCTAAAAAAAAAAATGTGGGGAAAAGTAAGAAGGTAGTTTTGCAGAATTTTTGTTTATTTTTTTTGAAACTTTGAGAACACGAGAAAGAATATTTTTTTGAAAACTCTACGTTTATTATTCTTTGAATATTAAAAAAATGGTTTCTAATATTAGAAAGGCATCCTATCATTTTTATATGGGCTAAACCAGTTTTGAGTTTCAGAGATTTTTTCCTCAAAAAATTTTAACATTCAAATGTGCACAAGATGTCTTCCTTATAAAAGGCCAAATTTAACAAAAAGTTGATAAAAATTTTCCCGCTATGAAAATAGATGAATTTAGAAAGAAATTTATGATTTATTTTTCAAATATCATAAGTATTGTAACTTAAAGTGAAAACTGTGATTAAAATCCGTGATGAACTGTAGTCATAAATTGTAACCCAAATTGTTCTACAATTTGTTTTTAAAGATTGTTCTGAAAGGACCTACGACTTTGACGATTACATTCTCATTGCGGCACTTGCGGCTCGTGAACAACAATTAGGTTACACAGATGGTTTATTTTAAGTTTATTTTAAGTTTTTATTTTAAGTTTATATTAAGTTTCTTCTAAATTCTGTTCGCTCAAAGTTCGGTTCTAAGTCAACTCTATACAAATTTATATTTAGATTGAAAAAGATATTGCAAATCATTTCACTACGTTTTAAAAATACTCCAACATATGTAATTCACTTCATTATTAATTATCTGAAACTTTTTGTGTCCAATCGATTGCAAGATTGCATGGGATTGCAGAAAATTGCAAGAGATTGAAAAAGATTGCACACATCTGATTGAATAATATTGTTATTGCGAAGGAACGAATTATTTTAGACCAATCGTAATCTCATTGAAGTACACAAAAATAGCGATGCTGCACAAATAAACTTCACTCGACAAAAATCGATGGACTTCTGTGATTTATTTAAAATCGGGTTAAGAAATTCGAATACTAATCTACGAAAATGTGTTAAAATCTGTTAAAATCCCTTAAAATTTGTGAAATCCCCCATAATCATTAAAATATATGAGGGTCCTGTAAAATCACTTTAATCTCATGAAAGTCTTTGAAATTTCTGGAAATCTTTACAAGTCACTTAAAAAATATTCACATGTTTTATATCATATCCCTTGAAATTCTTAAAATCCATATACATACCTTGAAAGACAATTTAGTTTATTTCGTGAAGTAAGAATTATTTCAGATCCATTAAATATAAATAAATCATTCTGGTGCATTACAATTGAAAAAACGGTTTCAAATGCCTCGAAATCTTTATAATCTCTTGAAGTCCTTGGAGATTTATTAAATTCCTATCAATTTTTTATATCTCTTGACATCTTTTAGAATCCATAAAAATCTGTTGGAATCCTTTAAATCCTTGGTTATTTATAAAAGTCCTTTAAATCTGGTTAAATTCCTTGAAATACCCCATTAAATGTTTTATAATCCCACAAAATTCTTCGAAATTCCTAAAAATCATTGTCTATCTCTTGAAATCTTTGAAATCCCTTGAAATCCTTGAATATTTAGAGAACTCCTGTGAAGCTTTCGAAATTCCTAGAAATACCGCAAAACCCCTTTCAATCTTTGGAAATCCTATAAAAGTCTTTAAAATCCCTTGCAGGTTTCCTATCCCGTGAAATTTTTGGAAAAAATGAAAACCGATTTTAAAATACAGTTGTAAATCATTTGAACTCCATTAAATATAAATTAAACTGAAGTTATTTTTCATCATCCCTGGCGGACTGAAGGAACTGAATGGAGCCTCTACAAAGTACCCGCAAAGACCCCATTGGGTCCCCATTCGGTTCCTTTTTAAAAAACTCAAAAAAACAGCAAAATCCACTTTTAAATTGTTAAAATTCGGATTCTACGTGAAAATTCCGAATATAAGTTAACGGCATAATCGCAATAGTTTTTTTTCAACGGTAAAAAGTTTTTAAAAATATAAGACGTATATCGCCTGTTGACTGCTACACTTCAAACGCATCGCCTGGAAGTAGCAGTCAACA
Source organism: Belonocnema kinseyi (assembly GCF_010883055.1). Classification (NCBI taxonomy): domain Eukaryota; kingdom Metazoa; phylum Arthropoda; class Insecta; order Hymenoptera; family Cynipidae; genus Belonocnema; species Belonocnema kinseyi. Next base: position 70,284,220 of record NC_046666.1, on the reverse strand, counting down.
GGCGTTATACGTCTTATATTTTTTTAAACTTTTTGCCGTTGCAAACAAAACTATTGCGATTATTCCGTGACCTTTTATAGGGAATTTTAACGTAGAATCCGAATTTCAACAATTTAAAAGTTAATTTCGCTGTTTTCTCGAGTTTTTTTTAAAGGAACCGAATGGGGACCCAATGGGGTCTTCACGGGTACTTTGTAGAGGCTCCATTTGGTTCCTTCGGTCAGCCAGGGATACCTCAATCGAAATTTCGATTTTTGATGCATGTGGAGTGCGTAGAAAATCGGGTTTTTTACTCAAGGCAAGAACGTGACGATTTTACTTATGAAATCGTTGCCAATCGACCCTCATTAAGCAATAAACTATATTAAAGTTCTTTACAAAAAACTTTATATTTATAAAAATCTTTAAAATCCCTAAAAGTCTTTGGAGAGTTATCAAAGTCCTTTAAATCTTCTGAAATTCTTTGAAATACCTTGATATTTCTCAACATTTTTGTAATCGCTAGGAATCCCTTGAAATTTAGTTACATCTTATTTATTTTCCAAAGTTCACTAGAAATATATTAAAATCTTGGATTATTCCCAAGCATTCCTTGAAATATTTTGAAATTCCTCGAAACCAGAGGAAACATTCTTAATTCTCTTGAAAACCGAGGAGATCTTTTTAAATTATTTCAAAATTTTGCATATCCCACACGGTAAAAAAGTATAATTTAAAAGCTAGTTTTCGGTATGGAAACAATCCAAAATATAATCTCGGGTGGCTCTATTCTAATGCCACTTTCTTTTCGATGTCACGACACGACGTTTTAGTACAACATTTTTGGATCAAAACAAAACCGAACTGAGAATCAAATGTTGTCTGTTTCAAATATTTTATGTTGCTTCTAAGCATGAATAGTATGGGCATCATAAACAAATGATGCTTAATTAAAATGGAACCCTATTTTTTCAATACATAAATTTCTTTTAAAACTGTAGGATCCATAAAAGTGTCTTGAAATAAGTTGAAATCATTTGGTCTGACATGTTTGAGCTTTTAAATCCCGTAAATTTTTTATGAAATCTGAAGAAACAGTACAACATCCGTGTTCTACTTATCCGTATTTTACTTATTTCTTGCAGCCTATATTTTTTGAAGGGACTTTAAAAGATTACATGGGATTGCAGCATCATTGTATACCAGATTGCAGGAATAATTAACCCCGTGATTAAAAGTTACAATCCTCTAAAAAAAATTACATAATTCGTATGGCCCAATTTGCTTTAAACAACATATTTTGTCCCCGAGATATTTTGCGACTGCAAGTGTTGAAGCTGCCTGATTTGAAAGGAATCCGGTCGAAACAATTCAGGGAATCCAAATAATTCAGAGAATTAATGGCATTCATGAAATGTAAAGAATTTACGGTTTTGACAGGATTCACGTAACTCGGAGAATTCAGTGAAATCAGGAAATTCGGCAAAATTAGAAAATGCGCGAAAATAAAAAAGGGAGGAGATTCTAGATGAACACAAGGAAAATTACAGAATTTAGGAAACTGACGGAATTCAAGGAATTTACAGAATCCAGGGATCTTACCGAATTCAAGAATTCAACAGAATTCAGAAAATTCAGACAAAATCAAGCAAATTCACAGAATTTAGGAAAATCGCGGAATTCAGGGCATTCACAAAATTCACAGCATTCACATAACTCAGAGAATTCGCCAAATTCAGTTTTATCTGCAGAATTCAGGAATTTCACAGAATTCAGTACATTTGGGTTAACTCAAGGAATATCACAGAATTTAGGAAACTGACGAAATTCAGGGAATTCACAGAATCCCGGGAACTTATGGAATTAAAGAATTTAACAGAATTCAGAGAATTCACGGAATTCAGGCGAAATCATGAAAATTCACAGAATTGAGGAAACTCACAGAATTCAGGGCATTCACAGAATTCAGAGCATTCACATATCTCAAAAAATTCACCGAATTCATTGTTATCTTGCAGAATTCAGGGCATTCACAGAATTCAGAGCATTCGCATAACTCAAAGAATTCACAGAATTTAGTGTTATCTTGCAGGATTCAGAGCTTTCACAGAATTCAGAGCATTCGCATAACTCAGAGAATTCACAGAATTTAGTGTTCTCTTGCAGGATTCAAGGCATTCACAGAATTCAGAGCATTGACATAATTTAGAGAACTCATAGAATTCAGTCTTATCTTGCAGATAACTCAATGAGAATTTAAAGGAATTGAATTTGAATTCATAAGAATTCAATGAAGATCAATGGAATTCAAGTGAATTTAAAGGAATTGAACCACCGCATCGTAGAACGGGGTATAGAATATTTCTTGAAGAGTAGCGAGGCCACCGAACGTCATTCAACCACAAGTGGCTGAGATACCCCCCCCCCCCCTGCCACTTTTGAAGAAATATTATATACCATATACCGTTCAAAGATGCGGCGGTTCAATTGAAGTAAAAAAAAAAGAAATTGATATGAATTCAAAATATTTTTAAAATAGCTGCGAATATAATGTTGAGTGATATAGTTTCCTTATATTTCATTTTTATGGTGTTAATTTTATAAACAAGTTGCTTCATCATTAATTCAATCCAGTTAATTCGTCTCGAATCAAAAAGTCTTTTTTATTATTACGTCAGCTTTTAATTATATCAATGAAAAAATTTTCACCATAAAAATGGTATTTCAAATATTATGGATTACTATAACTTCCTTAATATCTTATAAAATGTATTATTATTATAGTCTAATCGATTTCCCTCGAGCCAAGAAATGTTTTATGTCTGTACATCAACTTGGTATTATGTTAAATAAAAATAGTTTTACCACAAAAACCCAATTTAATACATTACAAAGTGCTAATATGAAATTTTATAATTCATTCATTATAATCCATCAGTTTATCTAGAACCGTCTTAAATTATCGTGTTAACAAAGAAAGGCGAGAAACTTACATCTATTATATTAGACATTTATCAACTTAGAAACGTTTAATTAAATCATTCAAAAATATTTGGAGAGTGTGATTCTTTTAGTCGACCAACGCCAGTGGTGATTTGAAATAATTACTCGAAGAAAGGTTTTTTTAACAAGTCGGTATATCGAATTAATAAAAGTAGCCAAATAAAAATATTTGGAGAGTGTGATTCTTTTAGTCGACCAACGCCAGTGGTGGTTTGAAATAATTACTCCAAGAAAGGTTTTTTTAACAAGTCGGTATATCGAATTAATAAAAGTAGCTGCTCATCATAAAACGAATATATCGCATTTCTGTTTAATACCTGCTTTTCTATCAATCTTTATGAACAGATATCAGTTCATGAATTCCCAATAAAATGTCTTGTCTGTTGAAAAATTCTATTCACGGATGTCCCCAAGTGAAACGGAACGGACGTTTCGGCTAATAGGTGGTTTGATAAGTGAATTGAACAACTATCATTGAATCTAGGTACCTGAAAATACATCGTCGTTCGAGAATTTCGTGAATCGTCGTAGACGGGTGACAAAAGCCAATGGCCTCAAAGGGACGTGTGAAACGCGTTAACTCTAGAGTCGAGCAGGCACATTAAAGGCGCGGTCACAATGGTCCAATAATCGTGCGAAACGCCGCAAATGAAATTCTCGCTCGAGGAAAATTTTACAAGCGAATTCCAGGCCCGTGGTTCCTTCAAAGCGAAAGTGATACAGTATTGATCTTAAACCTCTATAAGAAAGTGTTTTCATCATTTTTGGATATTTTTTCCCACATCCTGTTTTTGACGAATAACTTAGCAAGGTTTACAAGATAAGGAAAAACATTTGAATTTATTGGAAAAGAAATTGAGAAACAGAAATAATCGATGAAATTATGAAAGAAACAATAGAGTTGTTAACTTCTTATTTTTTATGTCAATAAAAAAGTCTCTCCTTAATTTTATAAATGTGGAATTTGTAGTAATGTCACTTGCTTTTCACTTGTTCTGCATTCGAAGTAATAAGAAACAAATGAAAATCAAGTGACTTTCAAGATTCAAGATAAAAATCCTATGACTCTAGGGTTACGAGTTCTGAATTTTTTTTTCAAATCAAGATTTTTGATGTCAAGAATTTTAAGAAAACTTGAGCTTTATAAAGACATAATTGTAAAACTTTCAATTTGGAAAACTATACCCAATTCATTTTTTTTACGTCTGTCAGTGGTCACAGACAAACTTATTAAATCGATTGGCGCAACGTTTGTAAAGTAGGCATACACGCCATAATTTTTAAGTGCTATTTTATAGGATTTTATGATACCTTCATTAGTTAATATATAGTAGAATATTTTTATAAAAAAGAAAAATTACTCTTTAATTTTTGTTCATTTCTACAACGAACTCTATGGTGTTGATTAGTACAGAACTTTAACTAGACACGCGCTTTACTCAGCAAAATTTATTGGTTTAGTCAGCGTAAAATTTTAACTGTAGGTGCACGCTAATATTCTCTGGATCTTTTTTTCACAAATTTTTAATATATTTAATATATTTAATTTTTTTAAATATTTTAGTACAAAAAAAAATTTTTCATCTTCATGCACGGCTAAAACAAAAACTATTTGTCCAATTAACGTAAAATGTTCACTGTAGGCGCACGGTTGTAATTTCTAGTAATGTTTTGTAGGATTTTGTGATATCTTTATTGGCTTTAAATTTTTGTATATATTAGCATAAAAAAATTGAATTTTTCATTTTTGTGTATGGCTAAAGCAAAATGCTTTCTCTAATTAACGTACAAATTTAACTGAAGGAACAAAATTCTATTCCCTAATGATTTACTTGAAGGATTTATAAAATCTTCAGATAATAATTTAAAAATGGTTATAAATGTTATCATAAAAACTTGAGGTTTTTATCTTTGCGCCAAATCTATTAGCCTAGTTAATATCAAGATTTAAATTAAAAAATTCAGAACAATTTTGTAATACCACGTTTCAAGAATTTTTAATATTCTAGACAGTTTGTGAAATTGTAGATATTTTACAATATAAAATTAAATTGATTAATGTCAGTGTATACTCGTACTAAAAAGTTCTGGCTATTCGTATATCAAAATTTCAGTACAGATACGCTCATTTTCCTGCTTCTGTTACTTTTACCGAAATTTTGGTACGTGTAGCATGGAAGTTCAAACAAAAAATTGAGTACCATGAATGTATCTAATAAAAACTATGTTGGTGGAAAACGTATGCACCACTCGTAAAAACAAATTGATAATTATTATGTATCGGTAATTTACTTTATAATAAAAATCATTTAGAAGAAGATAAATTAAAGATGTACACTACGTACAATCATTCTCAAAAGTACTCAATCTTTAAAATGATTTATATAGACAACAATATATCTATTATTATTTGTTGCGAACCTTTACAGGAGCTATTTAGACTTTTAGTTTTTGCTTAATATTTGGGGGAAAGTTGCAATTCTCATGTGATGCTAATGATCAAGTCCTCATTTTATTCATTGAAGGATTATTTATAAGTCTAATTAGGTGGGCTTTCTTTAAAAAAACTATTTTAGTAATCATACAGTTATTATTATTATAAAAAATGATATGTTAAGTATTATTAAACACCACTTAAATAAAATTGTAGAAAATCCTTCAAAGAATAAAATAAGGTCTTGATCATTAGGAATAAATAAGATTTGTAACTTTTCCCTAAACAGAAAGCAGAAACTCACACTTTAAATAACTGCGGTTAAATAAACAATGTTCACCTGGATTATTTTTTTATTAATGTACACGTAGCATCCTTCGCCAAGAGTTGCAGAAATTATTAACAGATCTATTGTTATCGATTTTATAAAAAATTTAAAAGATTTGCGGCTTACGAGACAGATTTTACGTATTTAACATCCTTCAATACATTCATGTTCATTCATTTTATATCTCCATCGTCATCTGCAATGTAAAAACTTGGCCAAGTATAATTAAATAAAATTTGAAATCAACTTTGGCTAAGTAAATTGAAAAATAATAATTAATGTTAATTTATTACAAGTAAAGAAAAAAGCATTTTTTTAAAAACTGTTTCAGAATGAAAATATCAATCGGTGATAAATGATTTGAATCGGACAGATGCATTTAATCCCGCCAAGTTGTTGTGAATATAAATTTCTGTTTATAAATAACTTTCTTTGAATAAATGTTAGAAATAATTTTTCTTCTTAAATAAAAATTTCAGAACAACATTTGAAAATGTTGATTTTTAATCCTCGTAATGAGATATTCTTAATTCTCATTTCTTCATTACACTTGGTCGACATTCATTTCACAATTGCATTTAATTGTACTTGACCATGTTTTTGCATCGTGAATATTTTTGGTGGGAATTATTTTTTCTCCAGTACATTGAATCTTTGATTTTTACAAGAAAGAAAATTTTTTTTTTGTAATTCTGTAATTAATTCTGAAAAAAGTGTATTCAAAAATTAGATTTCAAGCTTTTTTTTAAGATATACCATCATAAATTTGAGCTTCATAAGCCCCTGCAATTAAATACACCAGGTTTCTAAACACAGGCGTGAATATTTCAGGGAAATGACGTCAACTTTTTTCTTTTCACCCATATAAGTACTTCATACTTGAATGGTTACGAAGAACTATATCAGAGTCCAATTAAAAAAAAGAGATAATCGTTTTATCTAAAAGCTCGTTACAGATAAATTAGAAACGTAATTCGTAGCTGAGAATTTTGATCAATGTTTTAGTAAAAATAAAGGTAAAAGGAAGAAAGATCAGAATCCACCTGTGAGTAAATCTAACTTGCAATAAAGATTCAGATTTCAGGATTTCCATAACTTGTATCGCAATATCAGTGTCGAAATATAGGAAACATCGATATTTCTGAACCAAAAATCGATATTTGATATCCATATCTTCATGCCCAATTATTCATTTACATTTATATTTATATAAAAAATAAATATCTTTCTCTCGATCACACTAAAGTGTTTTTAATATCGAAATACCGGTATTTCCACGTCAGATTTATCAATATCGTAAATATCGATATTTTCTTTTTCGATATTGCATCATTAAGTCGTCCTAATGCGAGTTCCGTTTGAAGTTACTCAGGACATAGGAAACTTGTATCACTGCAGTGCAAATTTAATGACAACCAGTGAAATATAACTGATTACCAGTAATATTCTCATTATTTTCAAGTCAAGTTTTTTAATCGCATATATGAATCTCACTCTTACTGAATGGCGGACAATCAGGCAGAAATTCACTTTTAATCAGTGATATATCACTGATTGTTAGTGAAATGTTCCCTAAAGTGATAACTCTAACCCACTTCTGGCTATTTCAAGCAGTGAATCTCACTAGTTCAGTTTAAGAGATTGCTGCACAAATTAATAAAAATCACAATAATAGAAGAAAAAATCAATCCTAGTCAAGTGTTCCGCAGAAACGACTGAAGCTTTTAAATTGTTATTGTGGATAATTTGCAAAAGTGAATTCTGATCGTTTTTCTCCATTTTCCTTGACTTTAAAGATCAAAAGTTTAAAATCACCCGCAATCGTTTGTCAGTAGGTTATTAATTTTGAAATTTTGTTGTGATTGTATTAAATTGTTTTAAAGGCCGCCTATCCTTTTCCCTAGAAAAGGACGGTAATTTTCGAAATTTTGGCTTATAAAAGACACATTAGGGTGTTATTCATTAGGATTTTCTCACATTTTTCATAATTTAAATCTATTTATTTATTTTAGTGTAAAAATAGAATTTTTCATTTATGCACATGGCTAGAGCAAAATATATTTGTCAAAATAACGTAAATTTTGAACTATAGGTGCGTGGTTCTATTTTCTTGTGCTGCATTTTAGGGATTTTTAATATCTTTAATAGTTTAACAATTTTTGTATGTTTTACAATTTGCTAGTATTAAGTTTCAAGAATTTACAATATTTTAATCAGGTTGTAAAATTATAATATATTTGACAATATAAAATTGAATTTAATAATGTCAGTATTTATTCGTACCACAACATTTGGCCGTTCGTATGTCGAAATTTCGGTACGAAATTCCATCATAAACTCAGACTTTAAAACTAAATGATGGATAGAAGGAAACATATGTAGAGTAGATCGTCAATATGAAATGGGCTCTGTCGTAAAAAGTGAAATTGAAGGACGTACGCAGCTACAATATTTTCCTGTGCAAGCTGCTTTTGCGTAACGAAATGCATAATGCATTGTGCATAATTTTCACGCCAGCCTTGAAATTGCAGACCAGAGAAATTATGTCGTTGATGAAGAAGGAAGTTTACTCAAACGTAGTACCTGCGTCGTAAAGCCCTGGTGGTGAAACACCGCAGAGAAACTTAAAGTAGCCGTTTAACAGGAATGAAAATTAATTTTCTTTTCTGAAATGAATTGCATCCTTGTGAATTTTAATTTCAAATACATATTGAAAATATTATGAGGGGCTGCTTGAAAGCTATAACGTCATATTGTCAAGAGGCGGTTGAGTGAGGTTTTTTTTGACGAGTTTCATTATCAGAAAGTTTTTTTTTATTGAATGCAAAATTATCTCATTTTGTAGACTTAACTTTCTTTATTTTTAAATTTTAGGCCACTGAACTACAAATAAGAACGGTGAAATCAATATTCGGTAAGAAAAAGTGGTTGTCGTTGAATTCAGTGTTAAAATGGCATCGAATTAATCCATCACAAATGGAGGCCAGATTCGAATGAAGCGGAAAAATTACTTAGTGAATTATGTGTTTCACTTCACAAATATATAGGTGAAATTTTTTTATCATATCTTGACCCTGAAATCATACACTGCTACCACTTGCATGGCCAGAATGAGTTAATAACAGCAAAAGTTAATATAATGTCCGTTTAATTTCTTTGCGTAAGATTCATGCCATTGTAAGATACATTATTGCAACAGATAAAGTTTATCAAATAAAATATGTACAAAAAAAACTGTAGAACAAAAACTTACAACCTAGCGCCACGTTGCGATTACACATGCAAATAAAAAATGTGACTATCAGTGCGAAATTCCAGACGACATCCAACGTCAAATTAATGAAAAGGTAATGCATAACAACGTTGTAAACATTTACATTTATTTTTTATACAAGACAATTTAAAAGCAAAAGCATCCACTGTGGTTCTAGTGTCTCGCAGTGTTATCTGCTGTAGGGTGGTCTTCCCTTCCAGATATTTCGTATATTTAGAACTAGGATTCATCACTAGATGAGAGATGACTCGCTTTGTAGAAGAAATAGAAGTGCAAGTACAACATTTGCTACTGTCGGGAATTTCTTTTCGCTGAGCAGTTCTGCCCAATACTATCCTCTAATACTTCATCTTATTAAATTTAAAGATTCTTAATCTTTGTTTTTTAATTACATTTTTTCTGAACAAAGATCTTCTCATTCGCTCTGCTGGGAATCGTACCACAGAACTTCCGATTACCGGCCAGGTGCTTTTCCCTCAAGCTACTAGAAAAATTTGAAAAAAGTCTTTTGTTGAGAAATACACGCATTATTACCATTTTCAAGGAATCTGTATTATCATCAGAGAATTACAAAAATTATTGAAGTCTTTTAAGACTAGATGGAGCTCTGAATTAAGCGTTTTTTTAAATTAAATTTTTTCTGAAAATGGATCTTCTCCTTCGCTCTACTAAGAATCATACCACAGAACTTCCGATTGTCGGTCAGGTGCTTTTCTATTAATCTACTAGAGAGATCGAAAGAAGAATCTGAAAAAGAATTATTCATCTAGTCTGAAAAGACGTTAAGAATTTTTGTTATTATCTTATGATAATACAGATTCCTTGAAAAATTTTAAATCCTTATTCATTCAAATATTCAAAAAAGTAATTTCCATTTCGTTTCAGTTTTATAGCACGTTAGCTGTGCTGCTTCTACTTTTTCAAAGTGGATCATCAACCGATCCAGCTCCAGATGAAGTAACTCCAGAGACAATAACTCCAGCTGTCACGCCATCAGCTGCCAGTACACTTGGTACTCTCTATCGTCAAGCCCGCTCGGATCAGTATTATGCCGGCAGATACGGCAATGACAATGCGCCACTGACTTCCGGCATTGTTGGCATTAGGTCGGATGCTGTCGAACACAGGGACGCCGCTTACTACGAATCTCGATGCATCACCTGCGACCCCAACAAACCTGCTATAGCGGATCGAGGGTGAGTAAACACATCAAATATGGAAATATCCGTATATTTACACCCGCAGATACGCAAATATCCAACCGTGGAAAAGACAATATCACCAAGAATTCGTCCGTTATTGCAAAAGTTTCACAATATTCAAGAAAGAAACGTCAGTTTGATATTTCCTCCTTGTGGATAAAATAATATCTACTAGAAGTGGAAATATAACATGAATACAGTTAAATTACATATTTTCTGATTTTTCGGAAAAGATCGGGTTTTAATTGACCCAAGTATCATAATTGTACAGGAGATTTTTTTATTTGGAATCATGGTCTAAACATTTTTATTCTTGTAAGTGTCAATAGCTTTTTCAATAATATTAGACATAACACGTTTCGTCCCATTCTGATTTGCATGGCCTCGTCAGGGATCTTCTTAGATGGTTTAGAATTTAATTTACCTAATATATATTATTACATATGTTTGCAATGAATTCTTATCATTTGTGAATTTTTCCATTCATATTATATATCAGACATTTTGACCATAGATTTTAATTCAATGTTTAATTTGTTTGAACTAATATTACATAAGTAGGTAAGATAGAGCACATCAGGCGTTCTGGTCACGTTTAGAGCTTGAACTTAAGTGACTGGGCCATGAAATCCATTATATCTGGAAATTATTATCATTAACAAAAAACTTCCTCTAACTCTATTTGTTCCTGGATACATTGCAGGAGAACCTTTAAATGCACCTATACAATTTTATACTTTTAAGGAAAGAAAATTTAATTTAAAGAATTTAAGATTAAAATTTATTTTTAAAATTAATTAAATTAATGATGTGTAATGAATTTCAGTTTGATTCAATTCTAAACCTTGTGAGGCAGGGCTGAATCGCATCGGCCTACTAATAGATTCTACTGACTTTGTGCATACGATATTCTTTGTAACAAATGCATGCTTTCAGACACGATTGGAACACAGACACGGTTTCTGCTCACATAAAGGAATTTTGGAAACCTTATTTTAATTTTGATATGAATTTAGGAAATTTATGGTATGAATTACTATTAATTTTCAAAATTTCTGCAATTTTGTAAACGTACGGAAATTTAGAATATTAATCAAATTTCAAAATCCCTGGAAACTATCGGTAATTTATGTTAATTTATACTATCGATAAAGTATGGCAATCGAATAATCACTTGACTTTTTATTCTTCACCTCAGACATTACACTGCTGCTCTCTCTCTCTGACGTCACCATGCTTGAAAAAACTACTGTAGCCCAGCTTTATAAGCATCGAAGAAGGCTAAAATCATACATGTGTAATAAAAAATCTTCTTTACAATAACATGACTATTCAATAGGGTGGTTCAAAGTGTTTTTACTGAATTTTTCATGCTCTTACTCTCAAAATTTGTTCGAATAAAAATAAGAAATCACGTATTTTTTATGGAAAATTGATATTGAGGTTTTCCGTCAACTGCATAAGGTTTAATACGTATTTTTCATTTTTTTAAACTTCTTGTAATTTTTTGACAGAATAATATAGGGTCCCAGATAACCCCATAAGTATAAAAGTTGGTTTTGTGAGTTTGTGACGCTAATTCTAATTTTTGCGGCTTTTTTTAGTACAAATTATTTTTAAACACTAAAATATTTTTTTTACTGGTATTCAGATGTCTCAATAAAGTTGTTAAACAATGTATTATTGTCTTTAGATATTTCTCTGAGAATAATGCTAGAAAGTTGAAGTTTTTTTTTAATCTTTAACTTTTCTTTATATTTTTAGTTATTAACAGATAATAAATGAATATTGAATAGAATAATTTTGTTAAACAATATTTTAGTAAATATTTAAAAATTTTCACAAATTATTAATTTAACTATTATTTTAAACTAGATTTTATAATAATTAATCATTTTATTAAAACCTTTTCGATTTCTTTTATGTCCTGCCTTAAACTTTCTGTCTCAATTCCAAACAAATTTTTCACGGGTTATTTACTTAATTATACCTCTTTTGTTTTTATGTCTACTGTCAGACAGCCTTTCTTTCAATTGATGTTTTTTGAATATCAGAAGAAGAATACAAATACTTCATTTATTTAAAAAATGGAATACTAATTTGAAAATGATTCTCTTTTATGTTTATGAATTTAATTTAATTTAATGTTTATGATTAAAATGTTGAAAAAAGTTGGAAATTCCAGAAAAAACTGCAACTGTCCAGCATTGTCTAAGAGAATATTGTTATAAATAATAATAAATTATTCAAGAAGATTCTTGAAACAGCTAATGATCAACAGAAAGTAATATATCATGATCTGTCTGCCATTATAGAATATTCCGTAAGACTAAATATTTCTTAATACTAGTTAGTATTAATATTTTGCGTTTCAGTTTCAAAAAACGCAAAAAAAAAATAAGAATCGACGCTAAAAACTAGAGAAACCGAATTTTTCGCTATGGGGTTTTTGGGGCCCTATAAAACACGCTTGTGGAAATAAAATTAAAAAAATAAGTTTTTATTCATATGCTATGATTAATTTTGAAGAGAAATGTTGAGTTTCAACACGATACGCCTAATATTGACGATTATCTCCTGAATTTATAACAACTTTTTTTTACTGTAGTAAATATGAGTTTAACTGCATGTGTTTATTTTTTTTTCAATTCAAATAAAATTTGGTGATAGGAGCATGAAAATTGAAAAAAATTTAGTTTGTTTTTGGACTATCCTACTATTTATCTAAGAGAAATATTCATACTATAAACGTTTGAGACTTTCTATTTTTTATTAATATTGAACTTGTTGATTCTTTACTAAGTAAATGAAATCATTCAATATAATTGCAGCCCACTAGTAGTTACTTTCAACTGATAACTAGAAGAAAAATTGGTTAAAATTGCATCTGATATTATTGCACTGCTTTCAGTTGACAATGCATAGTTTGGTCAGACGACACATCTATATTTGAAATTGAAAGGATTCCTCCGAAGTTTAAACAATAATATTTTTCCCAATCTTGCAGTTCTAGGTGGAGGCCAAGGTCAAGATATGATCCTTACGAAGATGATCTTGAAGATCGGAGATACAGGGACCGTTATGATTATTATGCGAGAGCAAGGGTTCCCAGTAATGATTATGATCGATACGACCCATACGGGAGAAATGACTTAATGAAGCCACAATACTACAACGACAGGTGATGCCATATTGAATTATTATGTCATTCACGTTGCATAACATAACAATGTATTTTACCTCTGATAACCGATATTTTGCGAATTTGATGTTATTTATAACATTTAAAAAGTGTTTGCTGGAAGTTTCAAAAATGAAATATTCAAAACGGAACAAAATCAAATGCTATACGTGACTACAATTGAAATGATACAATTTCATACATAAAATACAATCTGGAACAGAATATTTGAATAAGATCCTTGAAATAATTAAAAACTACTTAAGTAATTAAACTTTTATTTAATTCATAGATATGAGTGGCCATTCGATCGGGATCGTTATTACGACCGTGGCTTAGAGCGTCCTTACGAACGTCCAATTGAGCGTCCTATTGAGCGTCCAGTTCCTGTCGATCGTCCAGTTGAACGTCCTTATTACGAGCGTCCTTATGAGCGAGGAAATGGTTACGACAATATGGACAGAAGATTTCCACCTGATGACAGATATGATCGTTACAATGCACCTCGAAGACCAACAGATGATCCTTACTATCCCAGATATGATCGTTATAATCGCAACTACATGAACAGATACGATGGCTATAACCCTTATGAGAAGTCTGGATGGAGGAGACCTTATGACGATCGATCTGATAGATACGCTGGAAGAGATCCTGCTCCAGACTCCAGAGGATATTATTCTTCCGGTGCATGGGGGCCAGGATACGACAGAGGCTACGCGAGTGCTTGGAATTATGGTGGAAATCGCGATAACTGGAGGGACAATAGCAGAGATCGAGATCGCGAACGTGAAGGGTTTGTATTTACTAAATTCTAAAATTATGACCTGAAATTGTCTCCAAGAAGGGAAGTGAACATTAGTTTGTGTATTATCATTCAAATTCACCTCTCATCACTAAATCTCTCTTCTATACTTCTCCTTTGTGCATCTCTCTTTTTTCTGTTATCAATTCCTTTCACACCTATCCTCTCTCATTTATGTCTCTTTCCGTCAACTTAAACAACTTTTAGATACTTTTTGCTCTCTTTTCTTCCATTTATCCACCATCTTCATCAGCTTTCCCTACTCTATAACCTTCTGCTGAATCCCATTACATTCCTATACATCTTCATCTCCCAAAAATCCCAAACCTCTGCCTCTTTCATCCCCTCTTTCCCCACTACTATCACTTCGAATCCCTGTCCATCTCTCCTCCTACCAATATACCCCTCATTCCTCTTCTATCTCTCCATTTTACTCTTCTCCTAGTTACCCTATGTAAATGGCCTATATAAATCACCTCCCATTTCTAGTCTCACTCGTCATACTATTTTGCTACCTTCTTTAAAATCTCATACGTTGTAACCTTTTTTTAACTCAGTAAATCCTTATCTATCTCCTTTTCTAAAATTTCTCGCTCGTCCACCCGCCCTAAACGTACAGCCGTCAACTCACCGACTGCTACCTGCAGCCTCTTCTTCGCTATTGAACTTATCCGTGGCGCACCAGCTGCGCAGGAGGGGAACTGAACGCCGGTAGCTGTCAGCAAGTTGCCGGTTGCCCTCTCAAACCCTTCATCCTTACCCTTCTCTTTTGTAAAATCTTTCCTCTTTTCCCTTTCCCAATCTTTAAACCTTTCAATCGCATAGACCATAAATATTTATCTTACCTCTTGTAACATTCTTGCAACTCTTAAAACTCTCAAAACTTCGTCTCCTGTCTCTCTTATTTATAATATTCTCACTATCCTCGTATTTCTAATAGCTTCTTTCATTTTATCTGACTCAACCCTATTATTACTTACCCCCATGAATTGTATAATATATACCCTTTTCCATATTCACTCTCTCTCTCATTTCACTATTCCATTAGCGTCATCAAACCTATAAGTAATCCTACCCTACTACTCATTCTCCTGCCCCTCCTTAAATACACTATGATCCCTTTGACCCTTTCTCACTCTCTTTTATACTAGGTCCTCTCTTTAGTTTCTCCTGCATTGCTTTCGCGCTCCTCCTTTACCTTTTCTCTTTTGCTTCTACTCTCATATTTCCTTTACTCCTTCTCATCGTTACCTCCAATCACTGACCAACCGAACCACTCCCACAATTTCAAGTCGTCTTAAATATTCTTTATTTATAAAACAATAATCGAAATTAAATGAAAATTGAAGCAAAACGTCGTTTTTGAATAAGCGGAAATTTTTTAAACGAAATAAAAATATTTTTGTTGATTCGATAGCAACCACAACTTTTAACGACTTTGATAAACAGTATTTTTTGCGTAATTTGATGAATTTTCTACCATATTAAAAAGCCTTTAAGAAAAGGTTGCTCTCTTAATTTAAACAACTATTGATTGATAAGTTCTGATAATCAAAAGGATTATTTTAGTCACTGATTAAATGTACCTTCGGGTCCTTAGGTCTTTGTTGCAAAAGACGGTCGTTGATTGCGATTTACTAATAGTAATTAAACGATCCTCTCGAAAGCGGGCTTCGGGGTTACGAGTTACTGCTTAGAAGAAAGGAAGACTATCTAGAGAAACTAATGGCCATAAAAAGAATAATTAAAAGGTTTAAAAGGTCCTAAAAGCATTCAGTTCTACTCCGATCTTTTCTCTCTTTTAATGTATTTCGTTTAGTTTATACGATTCAGTAATTATCAGATTAATATATATATTAAACTTCAGGACACGGAGGATTTAAGGATAATTGTCAAATTGGCGGCAAAGCTAAATTCCATGTAGTTTAAAAATTACATGGAAAAACTTCCGGTTCTTTTAATTAATGAAATTTGTTATCAACCTCTACAAAATAGTCATTTTTTCCATTTCTATTTTCATTACCTTAACTTAATAAGCAAACACCCGAAACTTCATTACCTTACTCTGTCCCAACCATAATTTTTACACTGATGAAATTATTTGTTTCATTCTTTTATATAAGATTTGAAAAAAGTTTATTGTATCTTGTTTATTATCTTTAAAAGGACCAAAGTGTAAATTATGCTTATTTTTTAATTTACGTAAATATTATTGTAACAGGTTTAAATTCTGACCCTCTATTTTCGTTTTTTCCTCTTTACCACACGTATCTTTTTTAAATAGAATAATATATTGTAACTCATATTATAAACAGAGAAATATTAAGTACATATATCGTTTACTATAAAATTCTGTCGAATCAAACTTATAGTGTTGATTGATTTTTTAGAATGAAAAAACGAATGTTAAAATACTTGTTGCTTCTAGAAAATAATGACATAAACCATTATATTACCTTCTCAGAACATTCCTCTTTTATAGTTAGGCCACTTTTTATAATTGGAATATGTTTTTTTTTTCAATGTCAAACAATGATTCATATAATCGTTCTTGTCCATTCATTCCCAACCGACAGCGTATATAAGTTTATAAGCATGCTTGCTACCCGATCATTAGTATAAATATTTGTTTCTTTATAATTTTCTAACTTTTGAAAAAAGTCATAGACGTCTGGATATATGAGGAAATTTTATTTATTATGAAGTAACAGGCCTTTGATGAAGTTACGTGTATTGTATGAGACAGATATTATGTAGATTTTTATTTGTACGAGTTTATTATTTATTCATGATTTATTTAATTTTTGATCATCTCGTAATTTTTTATCATATGAATGTCCACCCTTCTCCACCGAAATTCCCACATTCTTTTAAAGTTTTTTAAAGCATAAAATTAAATTATTTTCAATCGATACAATTCTGAAAGATTTAAAAATGTTACTCAAACATTTCCAATGTTTTGATATTAATGGTTTTATTTCAAAGATGCTTCATGTAAATAATTTTCAGTTTGAAATAATTTATTCTTAAAATTTTCATGCTGATAGCTGATTAAGCAATGAGATAACAAAATTTAAGTTACTTCTATGATATATTTCAAAATGATAAAGTTATAAATTGTTATAAATTGTAACAGTAATAAAATCGATTGATTTAGACATTTTCACTTAAATTAATAACAGAAGTCAGAAAGCTTAAAGGCTCTATTCCAAATACTTTAAGTCTTACGAAATAAAAAACTTATTTAACTGCAAAGAAAAATTAAAGAATCCAAGTGCAACGCAAAATGTATTTATTAAAAAATACTACTTTCCAATTATTAATCTGATATTCTTATACAATTTTGAAGTTCTAAAAATGATTTGAAATTCATATACCATGAGGAAAATATATATTAAGAATCAATATCTGGATTTTAAAATATAGGGCAATGTTCTGTATGTTTAGGTATCATATCGATGGGTTCTACATAGGATAAGCTATCTTTTCTTCCCCCTTAAGAATTAGGCTAACTTCAATTAGCTAAGTTTTGAGGAGGAATAAATAATGTATTATTTTTCGAAACATTTCCAACAAATTCCAAACTCCAGTATTTTGTATCACAGTTTGTAATGTTATTCAGGCTCCTATAACTTTCAAGACAAGAAATTTAAAAAGATTTTGATTTATTTTAACACTTCTACGTGTTTAATAAATTTCATACAAAATGAAGTCAGCATCATTTTTAGCGGTAACGAAAAGATAGCCTATTCTTCGTAGAACCCATCGATATCTTTACATTAAAATTTAATATCTAAATAGGAATTTTTTATATTTTAAATGTTTATATTTAAATTTTGTATTACCTCCATATTGAATTGTACTATCGAAGTATTCCAGCTTAATATCTATATCGCTGTCCCATCTTTAAAAACCCAGATTTTAAATCTTAATATTCATTTTCTCCGATTATTATCAATGGAATATTCTATTTAGGCATCCATTATGAAGCTTTAATATTTCTATTTGAAAATATTTTAAAATAATTCAGTCTCCAAATTTTCACTTTCACATTAGTCATATAATAAATCTTGCTATCGGATATAATCTTGTTCCTATAATCAGAAAGGATTTACATTTTACGTATAAATTCGAAATGGTTTAATTTTGAGCATAACATTAAATTTAAATTACAGTGAAATTCTTCTATAGCGCCAATTTCGAACACCTAAATGTGACGCGGTGTAAATTCTCGGAAAGGCTATAGAAGGGAGAGCTATTGAAGAGTTTCACTGTATTATCAAAAATAATGATGGATGTAGTAAATGTATAACCTTTTAATAATTTTATGAGTGAAATTACATTTAATTCAATATAAAAACTTAATTAAATATCAAAATGTGTGATTAATACCTAAATTAATACCATTTTAAAATTCAAAACACTGTTTTTTACAATCTATAAAGTTTAAATTAATTCGATTATCATTATTAATTATAGTAATTATGTGATTGTCAGTACAGTCGCTCATGTTTTTGTTCTATTTGACACTCACCCTTAAATATACGTTTTTAATGAAGGCAGTAATTTATCAATTAATTAAGACGTGAATTGCAAAGAGGCGCCTATGACCTAAATTTACAGCCCTTTATTAGTCAATATAGATTCAATAACCAGTGGCAGGGAAGTAGATATAACATTTTAACGAGCACTCAAAAATTCAACGTCTCTTGTTTCAGCTTCTATCGGCCGAGAGATTATTTTTATGACAGTACTGCCGCTCCAGGAGGATCTCGAGGCACCAGTTATCTCTACGATCGACCTGAATCATCCACCAAACCAGACTCGAGTGACAGAGACAAACCAACGAGTTCGCCACTCTCTCAAGATAACAAAAACTACAAAGACTAGAGAAAAACTAATACATCGAAATCTTAGTTTTTCTGCAAAAATGGTCACTTAGTTACTTTTTGTGTCCATTTTTAGGGGTGCAAGAAGTCGTGAAATTAGAAAGAGTTAGAATGTTTCGACTACAAAGAATCGAATTCTTTATCGAAAAATTAACTACAAATCCCTTTTTTTACAAACTACGAAAAAATACTCATTTTATGTATAATTTATATTTCATTACATTTATTTAAAATGCTATCCATTTCGTCATCAAAGAAGAAAATATAGAAAAGAAATTCACACTTTATTAAGATCAAGTAGTCCTTTTTAATGCCCTGAAATATAGCGATATGCCCAACGAAACATTCCTGGCTATGTCACTGCCCTTTATTTATTATAAAACTAGCTACGATAAATATCAAAACATAAAACCATAATGTTCCAAACATAAATAAAAATAAGAAATAGAATAAAATAAACTTCTTTTAAATTTCAAATGATATTTTACCATAAATTGTCACATCAGTAAACACGAAAAGTGTTGATGAATAATAAGCTGATTTGCATTTCTAAAGAAAATTAGGAATACATTTTTATTATTTAGAATTGAAGTAAGTTTTTAGTAATTTTTTCAACTTCCGTATCGGAGGAATGACCAATTAAAATTCCTGGATGGCCAAAACTGCTTTTATCTACTAAAATGCTTCTATGGCTTGGACAGTCCATATCTACAAACATTATCCGATCTCTACACGTTTATTTTCATTTACTGGATTCATTATGACACGTTGCGCAATTCCCTTTAATTAAACGTAGCCAATAGCAATTAGGTTTCTTACTCTCGATTTAGTTGGATTCGATTAATTGTTTAATAAATAATAACCACGGACGAAAACGTGTTCACATACATATTTCTTTATACTGTTTTATGTACAACTTTTCGACCTCGGGACGAAGTCGTTACATTGACTAGATCGATCCTCGAGATTAGGAACGTGTTATAAAATGAACTTTGACCTAAGTATTCATGTTTTCGAATGGTAGTCAGTATTAGGCAGATTAAATTTAATTAGCAATAATTTATAATTGCTTATAAGTCAGCAGGATTTGATTTATTTTATTTGGAATCATTTGACTCTCTATATTTATTAATAAATTTAATTTTAGTTCCTTTTGCACAATTATCATGATTTATACATTGCTTATATAGTTTCTGGCAATATTACGAAAACCAAAGATTTTAAATTGAATACAAATATTTTCAATTTTGACGCATTAAAATTTTTTAACTTTTACTTTGGCTGTCTTAATTAAGATCAGAATTATGAAATTCCAATTTGCGTACGCTTTAAGTTTAAACCAACACGTCTTTATAATTTTAATTTTTTTAATGTAATGCAAACTCATTTGAAGGTCTTATAATTATAAGTCGAATTTTTCTGTGTTTTTTGTGAAATTACGTCACCCTCATTTACTCAACTACTTTTTGTACAGGAAACAGGATATTAATATTATTAATAATACTGTAAAACTAGAGCAATATAGACTCAATTAAATAAGCTTAAGAAATGGAGTACATTATTATAATTAATTATCTGTATTAAAATCTACGAT